>NC_142491.1:46803698-47152031 GCF_965113065.1 Corylus avellana
AGAGGATCGTCGATTTGACGGAGGAGAATGGGGAGGAAGATAATATTGTTCAACTTTTGATTGAGAACAAGGTTTTGCAATGTGAAAAGAAGAGAGCCGAGAGTGAGGTTGAGGTTTGGAAGGAAAAGTTCAAGGAGTTGTCGTCGCGGGATTTAGTGTTAAATGAGGATTCACTTTTGAGATGTGCGGAATGGCCATTGATTGGTGAGAAGAAAGAGGCAATTCAAGGGATTAGAACTAGAGATGGATCGCATGATGTTAATTCTCATGAAGTCAGTGAGAAGATAGAAGCAATTCAAGGGATTAGAACTAGAGATGGATCGCATGATGGAACGAACTTCGACTACGTGCAAAATAAGGCAAAAATTGAGACTTTGGTGGAGGTTGGCTCTACTATTTGTCAGTCCCCTGGTAAAGGAATTGGTGAGCTTCAAGCAGCAGGTACTAAATTACAGGACCTCCTTATTATTTTTTTCCTTTTTAAATCCAAGCTTTAGGAGATTTTGTTTAGATAAGTTGAGCTCAATCACTTCAGCACTCGCGTCTTCTTAAGTTTTATGTAAATTGGGACAATACCAGCCGAGAGCTGCATTTTATATGATGGGTTTGATTTATGTAACTGAAAATTAAGCATGTCTAACTTCGACCTTCAGCATCTCCTCTATGAGCTACTTAGCAGTGTGTGTAACACCCTACCCCATTGACATACAATATTATCCGCTTTTGGCTCCCCCGAACCAGACTTCCAGAAGGTCACCTATCTTGGTCAACGACCTCCGGCACTTCCCTTAATCGGGGAAGACGACCCTGCTGAGCCGCCCTCCTAGGCTCAACCACCCTCTCGGGGGTGGTTACTCTCTCAGATCACGAGATGAGGTCTTTTTCTTCAGGGTGCGGGGTTGGAGTTTAGTTGTTGTTTTTATTTCAATGCATATCTTATTGGTATGAAGCCTTTTTTTCCTGGAAAGATAACTTATTACATGATCAAATATGTAATGGCATTACCTGATTCTGTGAGATGAGCTAGTCTTTGACTATATTTGTTTTCGTTGTTTTGTGGTAGGCACACCTTTTAATGTTTTTCCATATATGGAAGATGCTTGTATTAAGGAAGAAAAGAAAAGTGTCTGTTTGGCATATGGTAGACGAGTTAGAAAACAACTGTCATTCGAAGAAAAGAGGAGCCCTAGCAAAAAGTTAGCTCCATCCACACCAGCTGGTGCTAGACCAGCTTCTCTTGGCATCATTGATATCAGTGACAGTGAAGATGAGCAAACTACCCATATCGTATTGCCTCCTCCTAAGGATGAGGTAATTGACAAGGTTCACATCTCAGATGATTGCACATTAGGATTATCTATGGGAAGTGAAAAAGAAAAAAATTCTGGGAATAGTTTGAAACAGATAGATTATGACGAGAATGATGAAGAAGATATGGATGCTTGCAAAGTGAACCCTTTGTCTACTCTGACGCCCAAAAGAAAACGAGCTTCTAATATTGTTACTAGTGACACTGAGAGTGATGAGGATGATAATGTTCCGATTTCTAAACTCAAGCGGATGCATCTCCGGCAAAAAGTTCCTGATGGAGTAGATTCTGATTTGAATGACTGCTCGGTGACTGCTACTTCTACTGTTACTACCCCTCCAAGGCGGCATCTGATGACTTTAAGAAAATCTTTAGAAAAGGGTGGGGCGGAAAGAAACTCTTCAAGTCAGACCCGTAAAACTAAATATGATCGAGGAATCCCTACAAGTGCGGGTGCTGAAGATGATGGTTCAGAAGAGTTTGGGTCAGACAGTGAGGGTGAAAGCTTGGGTGGATTTATTGTCGGGAGCTCTGATATTTCTGATGCGGATGATGCTTCTAGTGAGTCACAAGATGTATCAGATGAAAATATGGCCTTCAATGAGATCTTATCCAAACTTCAACGGAACAAAGATCATAAATTAAAATGGGAGTTTGAGGCGGACATGCTTGCAGCATTTGGAAAGGATACTGAATTGTGCATGACTGCTGTATGTGCTCTCTATCGACAGCAAACTTCTGATGAAAAATCTAGCAAGGAAGCATTTTACTCGAATCACAGAGGTTTTAGCAAGTTTGATGCTCCAAGGTATGCATCTGAATGCACAGTGCTCATAGTTATTTTTATAGGTTTAAGACTTTATTGAATTGCTCTCACTTGTAGATGAAATTATACCATCAGAGCCATTGGTTTTAAGATTACTAATTGCTAACATATAATGCTTGTATACATGCTTGTCCTTAGGATGCATTTATTTCTGTCTTACACAAATAAAGTATCTTGTTTTATCTGCCGGCAAAAAAAGAAAAGATTTTTTCTAACTGGTGCAATGGGCATCTAATCCTGAACTTCTTTTGCCTTAGCGAAAAAACTTTTGCTTCTTCCATCACCTTACAATCTTCCTTAAACTTTCCCGTTACAAACTTTCCAGTGATCATTTGGTTTTAAAGGATAATTTCTGAGTTTTTTGGTTTCAAATTTGCCATATTCTGATCAAAAGAAAAATTTGCCACATTGTACACCAAGTAATCGTTACTAGACTTTTCTGAACAAGGTATTCCATCAATTTA
This sequence comes from Corylus avellana, assembly GCF_965113065.1. NCBI lineage: Eukaryota > Viridiplantae > Streptophyta > Magnoliopsida > Fagales > Betulaceae > Corylus > Corylus avellana. Next base: position 46,806,298 of record NC_142491.1, read on the forward strand.
ACCCAACAGTAATTTGTAGCTTAACTTGAGTCAGTGAGATTCCCCCTTCTATCACTTTGCACTATTTGTTTATGTTGATTCTAACATCTGAATATCCTCCGTGTTTCTATATAAACTCTTTAAGACACCCCTGCTTTTAATCTTTTCATTTACTACACATGTTGAGCAATATATTGTCCCTGCATTTGCATCCAGACCTTGAGTTTTCCAGTTGGATCAAGTGGAAAACGTAACCTAAATCTATCATTTACCATATGCACCTGAGAGCATCAAGCCCATACAGTCGGATCAGATGTTATTGTTGAGTGACGTTATATTTTGAAAGTTAATCAAAAATCAGAAAGGTGTACTTATGTGTTGAAGAGAGAAAATCTGTTATTTCAGATGCATCATATATCTGATTTCTCTATATTTGTTTCTTTTTTAGGCCTGAGTTAATTTTTTTTGTGAAAGCACTACATGTTTCTGTTTATTTTTTTCCTTTTCTTGAAAAATTCGGTTTTTTGCTTAGAGGGAATGACTCTGTTTGGATCCTCCATTGTACATTTTCTGAAATATCTGTACTATCATATAGGGGCTCTGCTTTGGCTGAGTTTCTCACTGATGGAGACCCAGGAGGTGATCTTAAGAAATCGGTCATGGAGTTGCAAGAGTATGACCCCAAGGCAGTGCAGCTGTGCAGAAGATTGGCAACTCACTACTCTAAGCAATTGTTTGAGATCTACAAGAGCAAAGAGGATCCTCTCTTTCTCCCTTCTTGACATGACCTGCAACAAATTGAACACATAGATGCTACTAGTCAAAATCCTCCATAGAAGTGTATCCTCGGGAATGGTGTTTTACTGGTTTTCCATTCTCTGTTAGGCCTTCTGGTTGTGCATGTTTTTTTTTTTTTTTTTTTTTGTATATATATGATATAAGTATGTTCATGCATGTCTATCGAAGAACAGGTCACAGGGATTTATCCCTACGAACTGGCTTCATAGGTTGGGTGTATATATCAAGGTAACATTATATTATGCTGGCGTCTATGGGAAAATTCATTGAAAGTTATTTCTATTTATCATTTGTGAAATTTGGAATACATCAACTCGTAATTTAGGAAGAGAAATGTTATTTAATCCCACGTTTATCTCATTTTTATTCTACCTTGCTGATGTGGTATTCCCAATCAGCTATTGAATTTATTTTTATTAAAAAAAAAAAAACTAATATAAAGATTGATTGATAGTGTTACATCAGCAAAATTAGATAAAACTGTGACGCATAACATTTCTCATTTGGGCAAAAGACTTCCTATATAACTTTCAATACTTTTGCAATGATCTCTTTAAACTTTAAAAACTTTCAATTTGGTGTATCCAATTTTAAGAAGTTTGCCGTTAGAGTTTGGGTTTAAATCAAATGAAGTATATGTAATATGTCGCTTATACTTTTGTATTTAAAAATAATTTAATTTTTAAATAATTAAAATAAGAAAAAAGAATGGAAACCATGCTTGGCCGTGGGTCAATCTGGTAGCATTTTTTAAAATAAAAAAATTAAATTGAGAGTTTTTTTTTTTTTTTTGGAACAATAATTTGAAATTTCATTGAAGCTCAAAGAGAGCACGATCAAGAAGAGGGAGAGGACTCCTCTCTCCTTACAATACCATAGATATAAGAAGGTATAGAGGTCCACCTAATCGTATCTATGACATGGTTTCTAGCTCGAACAGCTAGTTCATGAGCCGCAACGTTGGCCTTGTTGGAAGTCCCACATTGCCTGGATATTAAGGAGATTGTCCATTTATAAGGTGAGGGGAAACCTCAACTCTTGAGCTAGCTTTTAAGTTGAGTTAGGCCCAAGACCAATTTCTAACATGGTATCAGAGCCTAACCCAATTAATTGGATGTGGCCCACCGTCACCCATTGTCGCACGTGTTGGCTTGGATGTCCTCCCGCCACACGTGAGGGGGCGTGTTGGAAGTCCCACATTGCTTGGGTATTAAGGAGATTGTCCATTTATAAGTTGAGGGGAAACCTCAACTCTTGAGCTAGCTTTTGAGTTGAGTTAGGCCCAAGACCCATTTCTAACAGGCCTCTCGTTTTACATGAGTGACTCACGCCTGGTTCAAGGTTTTAAAGCCCGCCTTAATGTCTTGCATTAAATGCCCGTACATACTTTGACAAGGGGCCTCATAATTCACTTCTTTCATTACTTGCAGTGCATCACCTTCTAAAATGGCCTCCCTATAACCTCCTTCTCTGCAAAACATTACTGCATATAGAGCTGCAAGGGATTCAGCTACCACCGGGCTAACATCAAGGGATAGCTTCTTGCTGATAGCTGCCATAAACATGCCTTTGTCATTTCGTATTATAATTCCCAGTCCAATAGTTTTTTTGTTGCCATCCAATGCTGCATCCCAATTTATTTTAACCATTCCTCTTGGTGGTGGCTGCCATCGAATCAAAGCCTGCTCTCTCTCCCTAGTTCCTTGCTGCCAGACACTTCATTTATCTTTTGAAAATCAGCCAAGGCAGTCTTAGCCTCTTTCAAAATGTGTGACGGATGCGTAAAACGACCGTCGTGGATAAGATCATTTCGCCGCAACCAGATACGACGTGCCACTATAGCAAACAACTCCACCTCAGCCTTTTCACATCTATTCATCACCATCTTAAAAATCTCCAAGAAATCTTTTCCCCCAGTACTGCACTTTTGTTGAGTAATGCTGCTTTCTCCCCAAACATCTGTAGCTACCGGACAGGCCCAACAAATATGGGCTGCTGTTTCTTCCTCCCTTATACATATTGGGCAAAGCTTGTTGTCACATATTCAACGTTTGAACAGATTTGATTTGGTGGGAAGCAAATTATGACAAGCTCGCCACAGAAACATTTTCACAGCATTAGGAATATTCAATCTCCAGCAGGTCCGCCACACCTCAAAAACTTTTTTCTCTTTCGAGCACCCTGGTAGGCGATGAGCCTGCATCTCCATACCTAGATGATAGGCACTCTTAACGGAAAAAATTCCATTATTCCTGCATCGCCAGACGAGTCGGTCTTTTGGTAGAAAAGGGCTAATAGGAATCTTAAGAATGGCTTCAACTTCTTCGGGCAGAAACAGAGTTGAGATTAGGGACCCCTTCCATTTCTTTTCCTCCCTGTCTATTAATTCACTCACTCGCATATCTTCTGCATGGGCTTGTCTTTGTGATTGGATCGAATATGAAATCGGAGTGGCCAGCCATTTATCCCCCCACACCCTTACGTCTCTTCCGTCACCTATTCTCCATATACTACCATTATGAATTAGTTCCTTTGAAGCCAAAATACTTCTCCAAGCCAAAGATGGCCTAGTACCCAATTGAGCTTCCATGATGGTGTTATTTGGAAAATATTTGGCCTTCATGATCAAAGCCACCAGTGAATCTGGATTTTGCAACATCCTCCACAATTGCTTGGCCAAAAGAGCCTTGTTAAACATGGCAAGATCTCTAAAACCCAATCCTCCCTGTTCTTTTGAAGTGCTCATCTTCTCCCAGCTCATCCAATGAATCTTTGAAGTATTCTCCAAATTGAGAGTGATTGAAGTTTAGGGGATAATTAAAAAATGTTTAAAAAACTTCCTAAACGGTTGCACACGACAAGATGAAAAACATGCGGTAACTACAAAAATGTGGCTCAACAATTAATTTCTAAACGACGTGTAGTAAGCTTCCTTTTTTCTCTTCAATTTTCTTCTCTATCACTGTTTGGAGCGATAGGAGGAATGGAGGATGTGGGTCCTCTTAAAGGAACTGACACGTCGCATTTCGTCACACTGTGCCGCTTACTTTCTTCTGTCTCGTGCTGATTACCCTTTCCCTTCCAAAACCCCAAAGGAGTTCCGCTTTGAATCCCACATTCTATTGTAAGTTTTAGCGATTATTACTCTTTCTTAATACTGCTTAATGTATTTGGTGCAAGAATTTGTGTTGCTTTTTGTTGTTTCGCTCTATCAAGTAATGCAAAAAAAAAAAAATTCCATTAAAGCTTAGGCAAATAGTTGAATGAATCTGAAATGGGTGTAGCTAATATGCAGAGTTCATTGTTCTGTTGTTGTTGAGCCTGAGGTTTTTCAGAGAGTTCTCTTTGGCTGCTGAGAAAAGCGTTTATATATATATATTAAATTCATCAAAGAAAGAAAAGAAAATAATAGGATAGAAAAAGAAAACTACTTATATATATATATATATATATATATATATAAAAGTAATTTTCAAACGCAGAAAAAATTGTTCTCGACTTTTTTTTTTTTTTTTTTTTTTTTTTTAAACTCGAGATAATGTTTTTTCTTTCTTTGTTTTCCAAGTTGTATCGGTTTTTTTTATTAAGTTTTGGAATGCAAGTTCTTTTTTTTTTTTTTTCCTTTTTAAGTGTAACGGCTTTCAGTGGGTGCTTTTGATTTAGGTAAATTTGAGGGTGAATATGGAGATGGATGTTGAAGAAGTGGAAAATAAAGAAGTGCCAAAATGTGAATATGAGGTTGTATGCATGCAAGATTTGGTAGGTTGTGAATGCAGTGAATTGGAAGAGAGGAGTAAGAAAGCTGAAGCGAAGTGTGTTGAGTTGGAATTGGATATTCATAGGAATAAGAGCGAGTATGAAGTTCTCGAGACCAAATTTAAGGCATTGGAAGTTGACAAGCTTGAAATTGAGGACGAACTTAAGGTATTGAAGAGGGAGAATGATGAACTCAAAAAGCTTGTTAGCGGCTTTGAAGGTGAAAGGAAGGTTAGTAGTGGAAGTGAGAGGGATATGAATAGGATTGTCGATTTGATGGAGGAGAATGGGGAGGAAGATAAGCTCGTTCAGCTTTTGATTGAGATCAGCGTTTTGGAATGTGAGAAGAAGAGGGCTGAGAGTGAGGTTGAGGTTTGGAAGGAAAAGTTCAAGGAGATGGAGTCGCTGGTTTTAGTGTTAAATGAGAATTCAGTTTTGAGGTGTGTGGAATGGCCATTGATTGGTGGGACAAAAACAGGGTTCGGATTACAAAATGTTACTCATGATGTGAGAGTGAAGAAAGAAGCAGTTGAAGCAATTGAGACTTTGGTGAAGGTTGGCTCTACTATTTGTCATTCCCCTGTTAAAGGAATTGGTGATCTAAAAGCAGCAGGTACTAAATTACAGGACCTCCTTATTATTTGTGTGCTTTTTAAATGCAAGCTTTAGGAGATTATGTTTAGATTAGTTGAGCTGAATCACTTAAACACTCATGTCTTCTTAAGTTTTATGTAAATTGGGATAATAGCTGCAGAGGGGTGCACTTTATTGGTTGGGTTTGATTTATATAACTGAAAATTATGTGCGTCATCTCCGCTGTGAGCTACTTTAGCAGTGTGCGTTATGACAGTGGTCGTCATCGTCAAATGTTATATGATTGCATCTCCTCTACAAGCAACCCTTCCAACGTGTTACAAAGATTCTTAGTATAATGCATTAATCTAGAGTGATTGCATACTACTGTTCTCATTTCAGTGGATGGGGTCTTTTTCGTCAGGGCAGGGGTTTGGAGTTTAATTGTTGTTTATATTTCAATGCATATCATATTGCATGAAGCTTTTTTGCTAGGAAGGAAAAATTATTACATGATCAAATATGTAATGCCATTGCATGATAAAGTGAGATGAGATAGTCTATGACTTTGTTTTCATTTCATCTTTTGTGGTAGGCACGCCTTGTAATGACTTTACATATAGGGAAGTTGCTTGTATTAAGGAAGAAAAGAAAGGTCTCTGTTTGGCATACGGTAGACGAGTTAGAAAACAATTGTCATTCGAAGAAGCAAGGAGCCCCAGCAAAAAGTTGGCTCCATCCACACCAGCTGGTGCTAGACCAGCTTCTCTTGGCATCATTGATATCAGTGACAGTGACGATGAGCAAACTACCCATATCTTATCACCTGCTTCTAATGATGAGGTAATCGACAAGGTTCACATTTCAGAGGATTGCACTTTAGGATTATCTATGGGAAGTGAAAATGGAAAAAATTCTGGGAATAGTTTGAAACGGATACATTATGACGAAGCTGAAGACGATACGGATGCTTGGAAGGAGAACCTTTTGTTTACTCCGACACCCAAAAAACGAGCTTTTAATGTTTTTACTAGTGACACTGAGAGTGATGAGGATGATAATGTTCCGATCTCTAAACTCATTTCTAAACTCAAGCGGATGCGTCTCCTGGAAAAAGTTCCTGATGAAGAAGGTTCTGATTTGAATGACTGCTCAGATACTGCTACTTCTCTAGGTGACAATGTCACGGGTAGTGTTACCCCTCAAAGGCGGCATCTGATGGCTTTAAGAAAATCTGTAGGAAAAGGTGGGGCAGAAAGAAACTCTTCAAGTCAGGCCAGTAAGACTAAATATGATCGAGGAGGAATCCTTGCATGCGAGGATGCTGAAGATGATGATTCAGAAGAGTTTGGGTCAGACAGCGAGGGTGAAAGCTTGGGTGGATTTATTGTTGGGGGCTTTGATGTTTCTGATGTGGATGATGCTTCTAGTGAGTCACAAGAGGTATCAGATGAAAATTCAGACTTTGATGAGATCAAATCCGAAAATACAGACTTTGATGAGATCTTATCCAAACTTCAACGGAACCAAGATCATAAATTAAAATGGGAGTTTGAGGCAGACATTCTTGCAGCCTTTGGAAAGGATACTGAATTGTGCATGAAGGCAGTTTGTGCTCTCTTTCGGCAGCAAACTTCTGGGGAAAAATCAAGCAAGGAAGCATTTTACTCCAATCACCGAGGCTTTAGCAAGTTTGATGCTCCAAGGTATGCATCTGAATGCATAGTGCTCATAGTTAATTTTATAGATTTATGATTTAATTGAATTACTCTCACTTTTAGATGAAATTATACCATTAGACCTGTTGATTTTAAGAATACTAATTGCTGACATAGAATGCTTGTATACATTTACTATTTGCTTCCTACTCTGTCCAATGCAATGATAAGATGATGCAGATTCATTTTAGTTTCTTTCGATAAACTTACCTCATTCTCAGTCCCTCAAATTCAATGGATATGAAGAATTTTTATCAGATATTCTGATTTTAAACTCCCTCTGTTATGAATTGGCCAAATTTCATTTTTGCTTTTAATGGGGCCAAAGATTTCTTCTAACTGGTGCAATAAGCATCTAATCCTGAACTTCTTTTGCCTGAGAAAAAAAAAAAACTTTCCTTCTCCCATCACTTTACAATCTTCCATAAGCTTTCCCATTTTGAACTTTCCAGTAATCATTTGGTTTTAAAGGATAATTTATGATTCTTTTTGTTTCAAATTTGCCGCATTCTGACCAAAAGAAAAAAAAATTGTCACATTCCAGACCAAGTAAATGTTGCTAGACTTTTCTGTCCAAGGCAAAACTTCCATCAATATAGCCCCACAGGAGTTTGAAGCTTAGCCTGAATAAGTGAGATTCCCCCATCTATCACTTTACACTATTTGTTTATATTGATTCTAACATCTGAAAATCTCCCGTGTTTCTACTTGAACTCTTTGAGACACCCCTGCTTTTAATCTTTTCATTTACTGCACAAGTTGAGCAATATATTGTCCCTGCATCCAGACGTCCCAAGCAGGTGGAGCTGGTGGGACCCTCCCCTGCCGTCGTGCAGTGTAATAGGGCAGGGGGTATTGCACTGGATCTTAATCCACTGGGTACCACTCCAGCTGATGACATCACTACTTTCATAAACTTTGAATTCCTTAGAGCAACCTGAACATACAGTCGGATGAGATGTTATTGTTGAATGACTTATGTTTTGAAAGTTATCAAAAATCAGGAAAGTTTACTTTAGTTGTTGAGCAAAAGAGAAAAGATGTTTTTCCAGATGCATCATATATCTGATTTGTGTGTGTTAATGATGTGCCCTTCGTTTCTTGTTTGGCCTGCGTTAATTTTTTAGTGAAAGCACTACATGTTACTGTTTCCTTTTTACCTTTTCTTCAAAAATTCGGTTCTGCAATTATTTTGTATTTGAGCAATTGACTCTCTTCCTAAATTGTATATTTTCTGAAATATCTGTACTATCATATAGGGGCTCTACTTTGGCTGAGTTTCTCACTGATGGAGACCCAGAAGGTGGTCTTAAGAAATCTGTCAAGGAGTTGCAAGAGTATGACCCCGAGGCAGTGCAGCTGTGCAGAAGATTGGCAACTCACTACTCTAAGCAATTGTTTGAGATCTACAAGAACAAAGAGGATCCTCTCTTTCTCCCTTCTTGACATGACCTGCAACAAATTGAAAACAAAGATATTACTAGTCAAAATCTTCCATAGAAGTGTATGCTTGAAAATGGTGTTCCTGTTGGTTTTCCATTCCTCTGCTATGCCTTCCTGTTGTGCATGTTTTGTTGTATATATGATTTAAGTGATTGTATGTCTATCAGAAGCAAATGTCCCTAGGAACTGGCTTCCTAGGTCGTTTGTATATATCAAGGTAATACTATAATTTCTTGTATTAGAATATTAATTAAATAATTAAATCTATTATTTCTAATTAACATAAATATTTGAGATAAGTAGTAATTTAATACTATATATGTCGATGAGCATTGAGTTATGGGCTGGGCCATTTGTTCTGGCGTGATCTCTCGCCATGATAAATGCTATTCGTGCACAAGGGCTGTCACGAAAAACAGAACGACCAAAGTTGGCGCACCATTGATAATTATCAAAAGCTTCTCAAGCATCGAATAATACATGGAGGATAGATTCGGCTGCTTTGCACATGAATTCTTCGGTGCAAAAAGATTCCAATAAATTTTGGCAATGAAAATATTTGGACAACTACGAGCATATTTGTGATTGTGTTCGAAAAATATAACTTGCAAGTCAAAAAGCGTTTTTTTGGCCAAAAATGTGTTTTGGTCATTTTTTGGTTTTTTGGATACTTAAAAGTGTTTTTAATTTTTTTTACCAAACAGGTACTTTTTCTTCAAACGATGCCAAACGCACTTTTAAGCCTCTCAAACGCACACTCAAACAGGCCTTACGGCTTTTACTATAAGTTTTCTTTCAAATTAACTTGTCAGTTCATAATTAATGAAATAATTACGAGTGTATGGTTGATAAGTCAGTCACTAATTAATTAAACTGACAAGTTAGATTTTTTGTCTAATCATTTTAGCTATTGTAAGAGAGCCTATATGAGACCCACCTGTTCTGAACGATACCTTAATTTATAAGAAAACTTGTAATTAAAGCTGTATTATTCTTACCAACATTCTTTTGGCAAGTGAGTTGTCCTAGTGGTTTAAAGTCACCTAAATTAATATTACAACCGTATCAATTCTGTATTTGCTGGCAATAAGTAATTATACAGCCATAATTGTACAGCTTGTCCCTCCCAACACACAGCTTGGAATTGCACAAAGCAATGAACATCAACCACCACCAAAGCAAAAAAGCATTAAAAAAAGAAGCAAAGAAACAGCAAATTGCAACAAAAAAATAGAAACACAAAAGAAGTAAAGGCCACATGGGTGATGGGGGGGTGCATGGGTCCCCTAAACTTGCGAGGTGCCCCCCACATTCTCATGCACATAACATGCCATCTCCTCAAAGCTAATTATAAAAAGGATCCCTTCCTCAAACCCCCATCCACCATCATCACCCTTGGACTCCTACCCTTCTCTTTTCTACGTTAAGAGTTTCTCTCTTCCTCTCTTTCTCTTTCTCTCTCTCTAGATAATTAAAAAGAGAGAAAGAGAAGGAGAGAAGGAAAATGGCCGTTCCAGGGTCTTCATTCGGATTGGTAGCTATCATTTTCGTTGTCATCTTGCAAATGTCTCAGGCACAGGCACAGGCACAAGCTCCTGCTCCTGCCCCCACTAGTGACGGTATGTTTTCTTTTTATTCTCATGCTTTTTCTGTTTGATTCCTGAGAAATAGTTGAAAGTGTAAAGCTTTAAAATTATATTCAACAAGGTTCAGATACTTTTCCTCAACTTGGTACTTCCAGTTTTTGAAAATTCTTTCATTATATTCAACAAGTTTCAGATACTTTTCCTCAACTTGGTACTTCCAGTTTTTGAGAATTCTTTCATATAATTCTCCTATTCTCGAATAAAATTTGGAAATAACATACAAACAAGAAAGCTACATGCATTTTTTTTTTTTTCAAAGAAAGATCAATTTAAAGGAAATTAAGCAAGATATATTTTCTTTATTGTTTTCATCTATCCATTTTTTTTTTTTTTTTTTTTTTGGAAAGAGAACCAAATAAACAAACCTTATAAATATATGTCTGATCGAAATCAAACATTTTCATGCATTTTTGTTGTTGTCAAGATTCTGTAAATTTTCATTAACAATGATGACATTGAAATATATATGTTCCTCGATCTCTGTGTTTGCAGGCACCTCGGTAGATCAAGGAATAGCGTATTTGCTGATGCTGCTGGCTCTGGCACTCACCTACATCATCCACTAATCCACTCACTTGACGACTCGTCATCACCATAGAAGCTTTTATTCATCATGATATGTAATGCTGGATGTATTTTACATTATGTTGTTAGCAAGAGGTGAAAGGGTTTTTGGAATGGGTGGTATCCACCCACCTGGGGAAATGGCAGGGAGAAATTTCATCCGAAACGCCTATGTACTTAATTTTATACCCAAATGACTATCTCTTTGTTCATTATGGGCATTATTTATTTGTTTTTTTTTTTTTTTTTTGGTGATCGCTTATAGTGCTAACAATTTTTGATATGACTTGTAAATCTGACACAAACTCAACACGAAATTAAAGGATTATGGTCGAAGAGTTTGACCAGTTTAATTAAATTAGCTGGGTTAATCTTGATCTATATAATCTTATACCCATGTTTTAACACGACCTTAATTTGACATGCAACATAATAGCAAACAATTTTTGACATGACTTGCGCACCTGACATAAACTCAATACAAAATTAGATGGTTATAATTGAGAAGCTTGACTTGTTTAATTAAATGGGCTGAGTTAAAATTAACCTACATAGTTGGATACATATGCCTTAATACATCCCAAACCCGACACACAAACACGAGCTGCCACCCATAATTACATACTAACCTATTTTGCGTGTCAGGCCACCAAAAATTAGTGACAACAATGGCACATTGATCCTAAATTTCTTTTTTTCCAATCTCTCCCATGGCTTGGGTGGTGCGACCACCCTTGACATCCAATCTAGCGGCTGCCACCACCAGATCAGGTGGTCCCAACCACCCCCACATTGTGGTTGGGGTGACACCACCCACACATATATAGTGCACTACCACATTACGGACTAGAGAGGAGAGAGAAAAATGAGTAGGTGTAATGTTACTCGAGAGCATCTGTAAATCATTTTATGTTAGAATTTTATATGAGATTATTTATAAGAAAATACTTCCCATTGGAACCCTTGTTTTTGAATTTCTAAGCCAATAAACAATTCCGCAAAAAAAAAATAATAATAATAAAATAAAATAAAATAAAATAAAAGAGAAATTGAGAGAAATTCGAAGATTTCAAAGCAGTACAAGTGTGTATGTGTATAGATATATATATAAAACACTCGACCAATTCAACCAATCTGTGTGCACTGAGATGCATATAATATATTGTTATGAATGAAGCAAATATGGTCCCCCAACGCCTCTTATTTTGGCCGGGCAAAGACCAAAAATTCACTAAAAGTTAATTTCCCAACAAATAGTAAGACAGAATATCATCAATGATCAAACTGAGATCAATCTCAGGAAAAAAAAAATTAAACAAAATTGATTAGGGAGTAAACCCAAATGTCACAAAATTTCTGCTCAAACCGAGCAACGAATTACAACCTAAGAACCAAAACTGGGGTATCAACTATGGACAGGTATCAAGACTGCATAAATACTATTTGCATGCTATGATATCCACAGAACAAAAACTTGTATGCTTTCAGATCAAGTGGCCTCTCTCTCGCCAAGTCACCAAAATTGCTTCCAGCCTTGAAGAAGTCAAAACTGGATAAAAAGCAACTCCCGCCTATGTCATGAAGTTGCATAATGGTGATGTAGAACATATTTCACAACTTCATAACATGAAATCACAATCCCAACTGATGGGCCTGCACGCCCAACACGGGGACCAACTCCAGTAAAAAGTCCCTTTATCCCTCCATCTCTGTTTCAAGCAAATTTAGAATTCAGGAATTATGTAGGAAAAATCTAATCACTGTATAGCTATAACTACTTTTTTTTTTTAAATAAGTAATTGGCTCTAAGGAGACAGAAAATGAAAGATTCAAACTAATGACATCCGCTTCATTAGACATGGTCTTCAACCGATTGGGCTACCTCTTGGGATTATTGTATAGCCATAAATACTACCAACAGAGAAATATTGTAGGCTTGCATCCTACAGAGAGCAGAATAGCGTCTTTTTTTTTTTTTAATATCAAAAGTGAAAACATCAATCACCATAAGAAATTGTTAAAAGGCAATACCGAGAGAAACCATGTTAATAATGTACATGGTTGTTTAATTATTCGGCTGAAAATGAAATATATGAAATTAATATTTTTAAAACTCCCAAATGTAGGGGGGAGGCATGGACTTCCACAGTCCTTGATACACAACTAGTAAGATAACAGTGTAGGAAATTCAAGGAGTAATTCTGAACACAAACACTAGAGAATGGAGACCCACAGAAAAAATCAGACAACTAGAAGACATTTATCCTAAAACTTACGGAAATTCCCAACCCTTTTGGCCCCACTCTATAATAATCTTTAGCAAGTACAAGACGGTATTCCCAGTTTAAACACACCCCGGGTAGGAATTATTATAAGATTGATTGCGGCGCTCGACCATGGATTTGATTTAGCACTCTGCCTATGTTATAGAAAACCTAACAGCATTTCTCAACATTGCAAATTCTTGATGATATATATGGGTGAAACTTTTTTAACCTCATGTCTCATCATCATAAATTTTTTATTGCAAAAAAAGATATGAACTGTATAATTATATAAAGTAGCAGTGCTATACCTCCAAATCTCCAAAAGCGTTTGCCTTGTTGTCATTCTTAATTGCCTGACTGGATCATTCTGAAAATTTCAGGAAAAAGAAAGAAGGAAAAGACAACACACGTATATAAGTAAATATGGTAACAATTGAACCCAAACACACCATCCCACCACTAAAATTCCTATGACAGCATTGGAACTCAAAACCACATAAGTGAACCCCAAAGATATTAAGAGAAAATATCCTAGCAGAAATCAATGCAAGTGTAAATCCCTGCAAACAAAACATAAGAAAGCATAAGTTTCATTCTAAAGAGAAAAACCTCAATCTGTCTTCGAGTTTTCGCAACATCTAGAGGACATGTAGCACCAGCAGCAAGACTTCCTGCAACAAAACCAGCAGAAAAATTTGCCCCAAGGATACTCAATGCATCAGCTTCATCTCCCACCAGACCAAGGAGTTTTCTCCTAATCTGTACAAAGAGAGAACAGACATAATCATCAAAATGTATACACAGAGGTCCCAGTATACATGTAAAAAAACAGTTTAAAAAATAATTTCTTACTGGTTCAAGAGTTGACCAACAGATTGCAGAGAAGGGAACATCTCGAGCAAGCTGAGCTCCCATGCCAGTCCAAAGGACACGGTAGCCTTGAACTGCTAGAAATAGAGAGTATGTCAATCAGAACTGAAATGCATAGGTAAAACAACAAATCATTATGTGCAGTACTGCCAGTATGAAAATAAAGATACATAATGAGTAGAGTCCTTTCTTCTGTTGGTTTCTAATAGTTTGGCCATAACTAGTTCAGTTGATATTTTGTAGAGCGGATTAGGATATTGGATATCAAGCTGTCACTAACTTATACAATCTCAAAAAATAACTCCATCTCAAGGGAGAATAGTAACAAAACAAGCAGTTTGAATCCTTATCAGGACGCATACGTCACAACTAGAGTTATTTTCAAAATATAGTTTTAAGTTAAAGCCTAGACCTCCAAAAAACAAAAATCTGGTATTTTTTATTTGAAACTTCAGAAGTTCCGGAAACAACAAACTTTTGTGCTTGACCAACGTTTAATCTGATCACAAGACCTACGTACCAGACGTCTAGTGGTAATGGAAAACTTTAAAAGAACCAACACCATGGCAGATGGTAAGGGGATTAACTTTTCCAAAATCTATTTTAATATATTTGGCCTTTGGGCCATTATACAGAGTCAAAATACAAGGGAACAAGCACAATTCTTTTGTGTTAACAGAAACTTTCCAATCATGCCAAGTTTAGTACCATAAGCACAAGAAAAGTCAACTTACAGTTGCTTTGAACACTAGTGCTCTGGACATGTGAGATGATCCCAAGAAGAGTCTTCCAGACTCCATGAGGCTTCATACCAGTTTGGGTCACATTAAATGCCTATTATCAAAACAATGAAAAGATAAGAAGCCAACACAAATGGAATTAATCATGTACACAAATAATTCCAACAAATGTCATACAATTCAAGAAAACAAAGACAAACTTGTAAAAATTATTGCATTCCAATCTCACTGTTAACTGATATGCATTAAATAAAAGCTTTCAAAAAATTCTAAGAAAGGCCCAAATAACATCCCAACACTTCAAATGAATGTTCAAACTACCTGCATGCGAGTTCTAGCCAGTTCAATAGGGTAACAAGTTGCACAAGCTAAAGAGCGTGCCAATGAGCCTGCAACTAAGGGGACATATGGAGTCGCACTTGGAACATGCTGTCCAGTAACTTCCTCTAACCGATTGCGGAATATGTCATAGCAAGGCAGGTAGATTCCCACCTGGTTTTGAAAGGAAGAAAAGGAAAATTAGTACATCTCAATTAAAGCATACTCAATACAGAGTTTTGTACACCCAGCAAATTCCAGCAATGCAATCCTCCCCCAACCCCCCCAAAAAAACATCATAAAATAGGAACTTACTGTTGGTACAGCAAGTGCCAGACCTGCATTTGTGCCTCTCCATAGCCTGGCAAATCCTTCCTGCAAAAAGTACCCTCCCATTAAACCATTGCAGTTATAATCTACAGAGACCACCAAGATGAGCACTTAAACAGCAGAAAGAACTGATTACATTCTGAAACACAAATTAAAATGTGTTTACATCATTATAGAACAATATTTAGTGCCTACAAGTTTCAAACTCTCAATGTTGAAAGAAAAATCATGCCAGCATCTAAACCCAGCAGTTGCATCAGACCAGGAAATGTATATACAAGCACAATATATCCTCATGAAGCATTAAAGCAAAAGACATGAATCAAAACGCATTTTTTAATGCAGCAAGAGCACCATTCTCCCTCTAACAAAATACATTTTTAACTACATGCTCAATAATTACAAATCCACTAACCTGACGAATAATTTTGTAGAAGACGTCTAGTGTTCCTTTGTATTGAAAACAATCAGGAGGACATATGGACACGGTACCATGGATTCCAGCACGTGCGCAAGACGGAGAACATCTTAGATCGGCAAACATCTGCGCTAACACATGGCACAGGAAAACTTAATGTATTGATGGTTGATGATAAACTTAATCAAAACAACAATGCTACCAAGATGGTCAAGAAAGAAGCAAGCTTTATGTAAGAATGTTAATGTCAAAAAGATATGACATAACCACTAGTAAAGGAGGGTCTACTAACATCTGGGTAATTCTTTCCCTTAAGACCACACCACGGTTTGAAGACCCCCAAACCCCAGAAGAAAATTAGAATAAAGGATACACATGAAAAGAAAGCTGCATTGATGTTAAATGCCATTTATAATTACAATGGAACAATATTTTTTAAGGAGTGCCCAATCCCCCAAAAATTACAACTATCGGTCTGTTTAGGTAACTGAAGAAACTCTAGCTACTCAATTTTAAGCTAGAACATCAACAGAGATATCGACAATATTTTAGAATAAGTTTTAAGTTTTTAATTTAGCCATCGAACAAAAAAGCTCTAATGCTTACCGTTCTTGGTCCAAAATATGACATGCGACTAATGAGATTACTTAGCGGATGAGAGTAAGCAACCCCTGCAGCCTGCGCCTGCAATCTTGTCTGACAGACAGAAGAGAACATTGTTTTAGACTTTAAAATACACAATTTCTTAACAACAAAAAAAGGAACAAACTTTCGCTAATGGACCAAATCAAAAGCATATCAATGGAAAACGGCACTACATCAAGTAAAACAAATCCAGTACACACTAAAAGTTTTTCCTTAACCACAACATAGTGAAATCATCACCGTGTACGCAAAGAATTACACCACACTTATAATAAGGGTGCGTTTAGGATTGCGATTTCGCAAGAATAATCTGTATTTTTAAAAGATATCGCAAAACATAAAGCGTTTGGCATTGCGATTTAAAAAGCACTTAATTTAAAATAGGAAAAAAATCTGCGATTTCAATAAGCAAGCTAGATGATGCTTATTTGAAAAAGTGCGAATTTAAACCAAAATCATGAATTCACATAACAAATATTTAATAAAAAAGTACTTTTTAATATGTTTTACCAAACGACTTTACGATTTTAAAAAGTAGCGATTTCAAGAACGCTATTTTTAAAATCGTACTTATTGAAACCGCAATCCCAAACGGACCATAAGAAGAATATAGTTATGCTCTTCCTTTCAATAATCATATACAAAGAAAAAACAAACTGAACCTCTAATTAAAAAAAAAAAAAAACAAACACAAAAGCCATATATTACATAGTCAAACACCAACGCTTCCATTACCCAAAACCTAATATTTCCTTTCATTCCCACAGTTCCTCACCAAACAAATATAAAATCAACCAAAAACCAATACATAAATAATTTACACACACACACATTGATTTTCTTTTTATTTGTTGTATTTTTACCTTGACAACGTCAAGAGGATTAACGATTATAGCGGACAGAAAGGCGGCGCCGGCGGCGGATAGAGCTCGCTCAGTGACCCCCAAATCCCCATCCGAACTACTGTTGCTTGAAGGCTGGGCCTGCGGAGCACCGAATCTCAGCCCTTCTCTGTCCACCGTCGTTTCCATCACCACCGCCGAATCGTGCCCGTCCCTCGTGTTCATCCACGGATTTTGGCTTCGTTCCGACTCCACCATCCCCTCTCTGCTACTCTCTTAAGAACTTTCTAGAATTGATTTCGAGAGCCAAAAAAACAAAACAAAACAATTAAAAAAAAAAACCAATTTTTTTTAGGAAACAAAAGTTGATAGAAGCGAATATGGAAAATCCATTGATCACTAAACGGTTTTCTGATTTCAGCTTATATCGAAATAAAAAATAAAAGAAAGGCTTTTTAATTTCCCGGTTCCTTGGAGAAGGGGAAATAGGGAGCCAAGAAAAACGCTTACCAGAAAGAGAGCGAGAGAAGCGTGTCTTTCCCTGCCTGTGTGTACTTGGTGAGGCCACGTTTGTTGACACTACGAAAGCGACTATGCTCGGCTTAGAAAGTAAGGAAACACTTCTGGAAGCACCATAAAAGTCAAGTCCGCCCGCTGTTAGACTTGGAAACCACAAAAGTGTTTTTTGCTTATTGTGAAAACAAACAGGGCCTTATCTTCGGCCGTTGGGCTTCTAGGGCTTTCTACAGTGCTTAAGCCGAGGCGCGAGACTCGGGGTGGAAATAAAGAGCAAATTGTAGAATAAAAAAAGGAAATTCTCCTTCATAATTTTTTTTTTAAAAAAAAATAGGATAAGTTGACATCTTCATATTATTCAAAAATTATAATTTTTATTTTTTATATTTAGTGATAGAAGTGTGGAAGACTCGACACCACTCCTTATCCACTTTTATTTTTCAGTTTTTAAGGATGAGATTGTTTACACACTCATATGGGCGGTGTCCATGACCTCACAAAATGATAGATTTTGCTTGATGAATTTACTTTATGATCCTTTTAATCATTTACAACAAAAATTTTCCAAATACGAAATGTTAGGCTTACCATATTTAAGAAAATATATGTCAATCTTTAGATTGATTATAGCATTAATTTATTTCCTTTTGAAGCCTTATCTCTTACTATTATAAAGAGGGTTCGAGTTGTATATAGGGTTAAATACAAAATTAGTCAACGTATTTTTGGTGTGTATTGAATTAGTCATTGAGTTATCAAAAGTGATAAAATTAGTCCTTAGGCTTTCTCAAACACCATACTCTAAGGCTATGAAACTTGCAATATGAAGAAACAAGCAATTTTGGTGTGTATTGAATTAGTCATTAGGTTATCAAAAGTGATAAAATTAGTCCTTATGATTTCTCGAACGCCGTACTCTAAGGTTATGGAACTTGCAATAAGAAGAAACAAGCAAGGATGACCTCATCAGGTGTGCCAACGGGAGAACACTCTGATGCTTAAGTTAATATTTTTTTAGAATGCATGAAATATTTTTTATGCCTCTCAATAACTTGTTTTCTTCAATTCACACGCTCACTTTTCTGTACTTGGCCTTGCCAAGTGTTTAGTTACTAAATCTGATGAATCATATCTCATGTCGTGCCTTGCATCTTGTTGTGATAAAGTTCTAGCTAGCAAGGCAATGACGTCAAATTAAATGCCACTTGCTACTGTTGCAGGGTGATAAGGGCATGGCACATGCATTAATCAGAGTGAAATGTTGATTGATACTCTGACTGAGGTGGGGTTTGTCTAGGGGTATTCATGCGGTTTTTATTAACCGCACTAACCGCTAAGCGATTAACGGGTTTTTGAAAACTGCTAACCGCTTTTTTAATATAATATATATAATATTATATTTTTATTACATATAATATAGAAGTGCAAAACGACATAGTTTTGCACTTCTATATATTCATCTTATCCTGATGAGTGATGATTTTCATATAACTTTTTTTTTTTTTTTTTTGGTTGATCTGATAGCATTTGGGCTTTTTTAGGTACTCTTTACATATTTTTTATATGGGCTCATTTTGGAGCAAGCTCAATGTAGTATATCGTAACCTATATGCTTGTTAAATAGTGCATATTTTGATGCCAAAAAGGCACATAAAAGGCCAAAAAAGACAAAATAAGCCCAAAACTAAAAATTGGACCAAAAGGAAAGAAAAAAAAAAGTTGGAAAAAAACCTTTAAAATGAGCCCAAAAAAAGCCTAATTCTAAAATTCGACTAAAAAAGAAAGCAAAAAAAAAAAAGCCCAAAAAAGCGGTTAGTAAAAAAAGCTGTTAGTGGAAACAGTAAGTAATGTACTAACCGCTTAAGCGGTTGCGGTTAGCAATTTTAGTCACTAACCACTAACCGCAACCGCATGATCACTCCTAGGTTTGTCAGACCTTTATGCCATGATTCCATGTTAAGGAAGCAGAATAACCCTCCCAAGTTTAACAAGTATATATCCATTGTTGGGCTTTTCAAGGGTCTAATTGGGCTAGGTTTCATCACAATGTGGGCCATCGAATGCCGCTCATTGGCTTTATCTCGAACTAGGGGGCCTACGACTAAGAAGGGATTATTCTTGGGCACACCACATGCTGAACACAATAGGAAAATTTGCCTGGAAGTGAAAATTATATGCATGTACATTTTTTTTTTTTTAAAGCATACCTCCTTCAAAAATGTTCTCGTGCTGGGAAATTGGGCAAGTAAAAACAGACTAGTCTTTTGGTTTGTCTGTTTAATGAATATTAATTAGTAGGATTTCATCGTTTCAAAAAAAAAATTAGTAGGATTTCATGAATATCTGATATGTCACTTTCTAAATGATAAACACAAGATTCTTTGGCCATTTCCATACTTGTTGAGTAACGATGCCAACAACGTGGACAACTAAATGTTGATGAGGCTTTAATCACTAATTAGCGGACGAGGCCAAAGCATACAACTTTGATTGAAAATTACAAGGCAAAGACAAGGACTTACAAGTTTCAACAATTAACGCAAGGATCTATGCCCATTAATTGTGTAACAAGGCAAAGATTTTAACTTGACATGTTCCCATGCACCAAAAATCATCCATAACCAAAATTTCCCGTTTCATTTGCAAAATCGTGTAATTAAATTCAATGAGAACACAAAAAAATTTGTTGAAATGTTAATTAAATAATTAAATCAATCATTTCTTACGTATTAATTTAAACGTTTTTGGAACATTGATTGAGCGATGCATTTTATTTTATTTTTGACATGTCCACACAAGGGAAGATGGAAGAGGGATTCGAACTAGTGACGTCTGCTTCATGAAGCGTGGTTTACAGCCGATTGAGCTACTATTTTCAATTTCTTATGACAAGACAAATTGGTACAAATAGGTTCAAATAATATATATATATTTTTTGTTCAAAAAAAGGAAAGATCCATTCATCTTCCAAATACGTAGCTAGCTAGCAAGAACGATCCGTACAATGGCTTTCGGCTAGCTAATCTGCTAATGGCTGACTCATGATCAACTAATGAAACAGCATACTAGATATGTGTTAAATTTGTCTTTATATATGTGTATATCAGTATATGAGGCATATCCTTAATTCTATCTATGGAAATAGAATATCCATTATATTCCTTTGTTAATTTCTTGTCGGTCGATTCTCCCAAAACTTAGGTTTAAACGTTTGTCGCTTAACTCTCATTTACTTTCTACACCAACTATAAAATGATGATCAGGAAGGCAGACTATGTAGAATTACACAAGCAGGAAAATAATTAAAGCAGTTAACCCAGAAAAATGGCGATAGCTGTGCTGGAAGCCCTTAACTCAGCCCGCACACAATGGTACCACATCACCGCCATCGTGATTGCCGGAATGGGGTTCTTCACCGATGCATACAACCTTTTCTGCATCTCAACGGTCACAAAACTCTTAGGCCGCCTGTACTACTACGACCCTAGCTCAAACAATCCCGGAAAGCTCCCCCAAAATGTCAACAACGCTGTAACTGGTGTTGCCTTGGTTGGTACTCTAATGGGCCAACTTTTCTTCGGCTGGCTCAGCGACAAACTTGGCCGTAAAAGGGTTTATGGCGTCACTTTAATTCTCATGGTCGTCTGCGCCATATGCTCCGGATTTTCTTTCGGCGCAAGCGCAAAATCCGTAATGACAACGCTTTGTTTCTTTAGATTTTGGCTAGGCTTCGGCATCGGAGGAGACTATCCCCTCTCCGCCACCATCATGTCCGAGTACGCCGACAAAAAAACTCGTGGAGCATTCATCGCCGCGGTTTTCGCGATGCAGGGCGTGGGAATTATATTCGCCGGCCTAGTTTCCATGACACTTCCATACATCTTCCTAACAATGTACCACACCCCAAAATTCAGTGAAAATCACCTCTTTTCCACGCAACCGGAGGGGGATTATCTCTGGCGGATTGTGCTTATGCTAGGAGCCCTTCCGGCACTCTTGACCTACTACTGGCGAATGAAAATGCCGGAAACCGGTCGGTACACCGCCTTAATCGAAGGGAACGCAAAAGAAGCGGCTGCCGATATGGGTAGTGTTCTTGAACTTGAAATCCAAGCAGAACAAGACAAGTTGTCACACTTCAAAGCTGCAAATGCTACGGATTGATGTCCAATGAGTTCGTTCGACGGCACGGGCGTCATCTAATAGGCACAATGAGCACATGGTTCTTGCTGGACATAGCCTTCTACAGCCAAAACCTTACCCAGAAGGATATTTTCCCGTTAATGAATTTAACTGACAAAGCTAGTAACATTAATGCTCTCCGAGAAACGTCTGAGACCTCGCGTGCCATGTTTGTCATCGCATTGTTGGGTACCTTCCCCGGTTACTGGTTTACCGTGGCCTTCATCGAGAAGCTTGGCCGATTCATCATCCAGCTCGTCGGCTTCTTAATGATGTCTGCCTTCATGCTTATCATAGGGCTCAAATATAGCTACCTCAAGGAAAAGCCACATGTCCCCATCTTCGCGGTTTTATATGGGCTAACGTTTTTCTTTGCAAATTTTGGGCCAAACAGCACCACCTTCGTGCTTCCAGCAGAGTTGTTCCCAACCAGAGTGAGGTCCACGTGTCATGCTATGAGCGCAGCAGCCGGGAAGGCCGGGGCAATGGTTGCGGCATTTGGGGTACAGAGTTATACTTTGGATGGTGACGACCGAAAGATTAGGAAGGCCATGTTGTTTATGGCATTCACCAACATGTTAGGGTTTTTCTTCACATTCTTAGTGTCCGAGACCAAAGGGCGGTCTTTAGAGGAGATATCCGGTGAGGATTGTGGCGGCACCGGCAACGACACAAAGACTACGACGGCAGAAAATCATGCGGAGGCTTAATTTGTGAAGGATAAATTTGGTCGGTAATATTTATAAAATAAAAATTAAAAAGTAAACGTGACAAGTCAAATTAAATAATAAAGCTGAATTTGTCTTTGTGTTCTTTCTTTTTCTTTTTCTTTCTCTTTTGTGTGTTTTATTTTTTAATCTTTCCCCTGTAATATTAGTGGAATGTAGGCCTGATGTGGTTGAATATGAAAGTTCAAAGGTTTTTCCTACACATGTAGAATAAATTATTTGCCATTTTTGTCTTCTTTTCCTCTTTATATAAAGCAAAACCATAAATTACTAGGAGCTACGAGAAGAACAAGAAAGCAGAACCAATATATATATATATATATATATATATATATATATATATATATATATGTTAGCCGATGTGAGACGGAGCTCACAAAATGATTTAATTTTGGCTCTAATCCAAAAAACAATCTAATGACAAAGGCTAGCTCCATCAAGAAAGTGACCTAGAAGAGAGCCGAGAATTAATTTCTTGGTAGATTCAGTAGACAATAATAGCGACAAGAATCAATTTGGCAAATTTTTTTTTTTTCCTTTT
Organism: Corylus avellana; assembly: GCF_965113065.1. Taxonomy (NCBI): domain Eukaryota; kingdom Viridiplantae; phylum Streptophyta; class Magnoliopsida; order Fagales; family Betulaceae; genus Corylus; species Corylus avellana. The sequence goes on from NC_142491.1 coordinate 46,829,172, forward strand.
TTGAGTGGAAATTCATGATCACTTTTATAAATCAATCAGATAGAATGAGTAATAAGTTCCTCCAGTGACATAAATGAGCCAGCGAACTTCCTTTGTTTGGGATCGGCTAAGTTAAATTTTACTCAAGCTCGAGCCGAGCTTATAATAAGTTGAGCCGAGTCGAGCTTGCATGCTAACTCTTATATTTAATTTAATTTTTTTATTATAAATTTAAACTTTAAGTACTCTTAAACGGTTCAAGAAGGCAGCTTGCATATGAGCATTTACTTAACCTAGCTAGCCGAGTATAGAACCTAAGTCAATACAGCAAGGCATTTGGTTTCAAACAGAGAGAATATGCATAATTTTTTAATAAAAAGATGCTATTATAAAAAAAATATATATTAAATTTGAATATTAATATGAGCAACTATCAATTCGACCCTTATACGAGCTACTTACAAGCCTAATCGAGTCGAGTCGAGCTTGCTTTGTTTAATATTCGAGCCAGTACTTATGTTCACGAAACACCTGATCATTTAATAATAGAATCGAGTACGAGCCGAGTCCGATCTCGCTCGCGAGGACTTTACTCACTTAACACCCCTAGCATGCTCCTCCAAAAAAATCTCATGGATAATCAGGGTACACTCCCCTCCATGTCCTTTCAATCTGTTCCCTAATGACCATTCGAGCGACAGTATGCGCCGCGCTGTTCGCTGCACATCCCACGGCGCGAACCTTCCAGTACTGTGAGAACTCTTGCAGCAAAGTCTTTATGTCCACTGGCCACCAGGTGTCCTATTAATTTGGCAATATTAAGAATACAGGAAATACGCTGAAAAGTACAATTTGACAAAATTCCCGACAAGAATAACTTTTATGGCCTAATAAATACTATATACTATATATCGTAGTATATAGTATATATAAAAAACCATATATAGGATTTTTTTAATGATTTTTTTTTTTTTTAAATCTGATTTTTTAAACCATATAGTGTTTAATTGCCCCTTAGATTTTTTTTTTAAAAAAATTAATGGGCACTTAAACATTCACATGTTCAGTACACTTCAAAAAAGAAAAAAAAGAAAAAAAGAAAAAAAAGTGCATGTTCAATAATGTATTGATGTATAATCTTTAGTATGTCTTTTCGTTAAAAGAGACATGATATATTTTTTTACATGAAAAGTAAGATGGTGATGCGTTTAAATTTTAAAATTAAATTATAAAGAAGAATCCTAGTGTGGGTTATGTGCTAGTTAATATTTATGCCTCAAGTAAATTTGTAGTGTTCTAGCTAGAAATTAAATCTTTTATGATGAAGGCATAACACTTGGAATTGTAAAATTTGCATGGGATCACGTGATAACACATCAAACTCTCAAGATTTGAATTTCCATCGATTGTAAGAGAGTTTGTATGAAATTCACTTGCCTAAATAAGTTTTGGGTAGTCTAACCAGTACCTACTCGAATAGATGGGTGAATTTTAAAGGAATAAAAGTTTTCCCCAAACTCTCAATATTTGAAAACCACAAGTAACTATTAATAATGTTGGAGGATGACATTGATCTTTATGGATTAAGATCCTCTAATTGCTGTGATTGATATCCAAGAATTAAGTCCCATATAGGTTGGGTGAATTTTAAAGGAATCATGTGTCAAGCCTCACATTAATCACGTATCTAAGCGACACGAGACTAAATAAGTAATTTTAAGGAGCTCTAATTATAGCTTGGACTAACTAATTTTTTTCACTTGATAAGTGTTGATATGTATAACAAAATTCTAACTATTTTAATTTGACAATAATGGTAATTGGTACTTGAGAAAATTTACTTGGTAGGATACCCGATGAATTCTAGGGGCATATTCTAGGGGCTAGCTCATGATATTTTTATAACTTTCACTAATATAGGACAAGAAACAATAAAGAAATTTTTAGGATATGTTATTGTAAGTATCTTGGTATAAAATATGCCATCGATTGTGCAGAAATTTTAACTTGGCATGCTTATGCTAGCTAGCTCCAAAAAACATTGAAAACCATAGAGCAAATGATTCCCTGATTAATTAATTAATTAATTAATGAGACAGCATACTAGTAATTAAGTAACAACAGATGAATTCGTCTTTATTTTCATATCCTCGTATGCTTAAATTATTGTATATATATCTAGGCAAATAGAATATCCTTCATATACCATATTTAGTTATCTTCTTGTCGATCCCGCCAAAACCTAGAATTATACGTCCGACATCATTTCACTGTCGTATATATCCTTCAATTCATACACCACCTATACATAAAAAGAGCAAGCCAGAATAAATATATACTGACAACTGAGTACAAAAAGAAGTGAACCAGCAGGCAAATAAAGCAGCCCACAAAGATGGCGTTAGCTGTGCTCGACGCCTTTGACTCTGCCCGCACGCAATGGTATCATGTCACAGCCATCGTAATCGCTGGAATGGGGTTTTTCACCGATGCTTACGACCTTTTCTGCATCTCAACGGTCTCAAAACTGTTGGGCCGCCTTTACTACGCCCCACCTCCACAAGTCCCGGAAAGCTCCCCCATAATGTTAACAACGCTGTAACTGGTGTTGCCCTGGTCGGAACCCTAATGGGGCAACTATTCTTCGGCTGGCTTGGTGATAAACTTGGTCGTAAAAAAGTTTACGGCGTTACTCTAATTCTCATGGTCTTTTGCGCCATATGCTCCGGCTTCTCTTTCGGGAAAAACAAAGAAGCTGTAATCGGAACACTTTGTTTCTTTAGGTTCTGGCTAGGGTTTGGCATCGGTGGAGACTATCCCCTCTCCGCCACCATCATGTCCGAATACGCCAACAAAAAAACTCGTGGGGCATCCATCGCTGCAGTTTTTGCAATGCAGGGCGTGGGGATTATATTTGCCGGGATGGTTTCCATGATATTTTCAAAAATCTTTCTTAGAATGTACGACAACGCCCCAAAATTCAGTGATGATCCCGTGCTTTCAACACAGCCAGAGGCGGATTATCTCTGGCGGATTGTGCTTATGCTAGGAGCCCTTCCGGCAATCTTGACCTACTACTGGCGAATGAAAATGCCCGAAACTGGTCGGTACACAGCCATAATCGAAGGGAACGCCAAACAGGCCGCCGCCGATATGGGTAAAGTTCTTGATCTTGAAATCCAAGCTGAACAAGACAAGTTGTCCAACTTCAAAGCTGCAAACAGCTACGGATTGATGTCCAATGAGTTCTTTCGACGGCACGGGAGTCATCTAATAGGCACAATGAGCACGTGGTTCTTGTTGGACATAGCCTTCTACAGCCAAAACCTTACCCAAAAGGATATTTTCCCGGCAATGGGTTTAACCTCAAAAGATTTCGAGGTTAATGCTCTCGAAGAAGTGTATGAGACCTCGCGTGCCATGTTTGTCGTCGCATTGCTCGGTACCTTCCCCGGTTACTGGTTCACCGTGTTCTTCATCGAGTCCCTGGGCCGGTTCATCATCCAGCTCGTCGGATTCTTCATGATGTCTGCCTTCATGCTTGTCATAGGGCTCAACTATGACTACCTCAAGCTACATGGCAAATATTTCGCGATTTTATACGGGTTGACGTTTTTCTTTGCTAATTTTGGGCCAAACAGCACCACCTTCGTGCTTCCAGCCGAGTTGTTCCCAACCAGGGTGAGGTCCACTTGTCATGCTATGAGTGCAGCAGCTGGGAAGGCCGGGGCAATGGTTGCGGCATTTGGGATACAAAACTATACTTTGGATGGTAAATCAAATAAGATTAAGAAGGCCATGATCATTTTGGCGGTCACCAACATGTTAGGATTTTTATGCACATTCTTAGTGCATGTCCGAGACAAAAGGGCGGTCTTTGGAGGAGATATCGGGAGAGTATGGTGTCGGCGCCGACAATGACACAGGGGGCTCCGCCGCTAGAACCTCGGTGTCTAGGACTACAAGAAATCACACGGAGGCGATGTGATGGTGATAATTAAATTTGGTCTGGTATATATATATAAAAGATGAGCATATATAAGTAAGCAAAAGTTTTTGCTTTTATATCTACATATATGCGTGTGTCCTACCAATAAGAGCCGCTAAATGTTGTGGATCTGTGAATTTAAAAGGAGCTAAAGGTTCCCTTCTCGATCCTTTTTGCTTTGTGTATTTTGTTTTATAATATCTCCAGTCTCCACTGTAATAGTGAAAAGTAGACATTATATTGTATACTATTTGAATGTGAAATGTTTTAATTTCCTACTTCATAGAATTTTTTTTTTTTTGGTATAATGTTTCATTGGCAAACTTTCTAACTTGAAGTCCAGATGGTTGAGGAAGAAAATCAAATGGCCCAAGTGTAACAGCATCAGGAACTCATCAGCTTCAAAAAAAAATAAACATAAGAAATCCTATAACAAATCCATCCTGAGGTTTGGATTTGTTATTCTCTCTTATTCTCTCTACAAACACAAATATACAATTTAAAAATGACTAAAGCGCACTTTTGGCAAAAGTTAAAAAATAATTTTTATTTTTATTTTTTTTAAATTTAAAAGTTTTATTTCTTAAACGCAATCTCAAACAGACTCTTAGACAAATAAGCTCAACTTGGATCCTTTTATATTTAAACAGAGAAATGCTAGAGTTTCTTGATCATGATCACTTCCTTCATAATCATAGAACAACTATAAAGCTCGCGAGAATAGAATTAATACAAACCTTGATCAGCGATTAACCATCAAATGATGATAGGTCTCATAGGACTAAGCATCCACCTCATCATCATGGGTTAAGACATGAGTGGTAGTTCTTAGTTTCAATTGTTAACTTTATCATTTAATGTCAATATTTGTTAACATGGGTAGTGGGCAGTTTACTTAGATTGTGGGTAGTTATCTTTAGTTATATATGTGGGTAGTTTTCTTTAGTAAAAGTAGTAACTGTTTTGCATTAAGTTTATATATATTTGTGTCATCAGAGTAGGAAAGTAGAGAAGAAAGTGTTTGTGTTGTGGTATTCGTCTAGCCCTAAGTGAAGATTTGTATTGTGGTTATTCCTACCGCAAGTGGAGATTATCAATTTATCTTATTGACTTTGACTGGGACCTCTCAATTGGTATCAGAGCCATCATATCCAAACCTCCATCCTTCCAAACAATCTTACATCTTAGCCATGATCGTGTGGGAAGAAATTGAAGCGATCTTTGATAAGATAGAGGAAAGGCACTGTGAATTCCAGCTTCGATTTTCCCAGCCCTTCTATTCACTCACCGAAAAATTGCCCAAAATTAGCCGTTCCAGAAACCACTGCACTCGCCGCCAAACAGCCACATATATACCGCCGCTCCACCCATTCCGCTACACCGATGGATTTTGCACTGCAGCACAATCGTCTCCCCGTTCTAGTTCCACATCTTCCTTTGTGGCTCAACAATTGCAAAAAGAAGATGATGTACTTTCTTCATTTGGCTCGGAACCAACCCCAAAAAAAAAAAAAGTCGACAACGATCCCTTCAATAGTAGATGCACCTTTCGTCATAGCAGTTACCGCACCAATTTCTGCACATCAACCTTGCGAACAAGGTTCATCTTCAAGGGAGGGTGAATGATAGGTCTCATAGGACTCAACATCCACCTCATCATCATGGGTTAAAACATGGGTGGTAGTTCTTAGCTTCAATTGTTAACTTTATCCTTTAATGTCAAAATTTGTTAACATGGGTAGTGAGTAGTTTTCTTTAGAAAAAGTAGTAACTGTTGTTGTATTAAGTTTATATATATTTGTGTCATTAGAATAGGAAAGTAGAGAAGAAAGCGTTTGAATTGTGGTATTCCTCTAGTCCTAAGTGGAGATTTGTATTGTAGCTACTCCCACCCCATGCCATGTGGAGATTATCAATTTATCTTATTTACTCTTACTGGGACCTATCAATAGGTATGTTACAATCCTAGTGCCTCGCATGCCTTAAGTCTAATCGTAACCATGGGTATATAAGCTCTTGGGCATCTGGCCTTTCTTTGTAATTAAGCCGGTTTTCAAGAGTGAGTTCTACCTAAGGTTTGTATCATTTGGTATCAGAGCTAGCCACCATGTCGAGGGGTTTGGGTCACGAAGGGGGTGACCTATGGGCTAGATTAAAATACTGACGGGTGAGTGAAGCCTCCAAAAGAGAAAGGGCTACTATCGGGTCAGTGTCAATAGAGTGGGCTGCCGTGAACGTTGGCCACGGAAGTGTGGTGGTATGTTACGATCCTAGTGTCCCACATGGCTTAAGTTTAATCGTAACTATGAGTATATAAGCTCTTGGACACCTTTCTCTTGTAAGCCGATTTTCAAGGATGAGTTCTACCCAAAGTAAAATGATGCACAATTTTTAAAAAAAATTAATGGCCTTGACGGGCGGTGCTGGAGTCCCTCAACGGTGCTACAGTCTCAAAATTCTGGGGCGGCGTCTTTTACATCTTCGACGCTAGCAAAGGAAATACCAGAACATTCTCCGATGGTTTTTACAACACTGTGGTTGGTGTCGCCCTACTTGTTACCCAAATAGGCCAACTACTCTTCTGGTGGGTTGGTGACAGAATTGGCCGTAAAAAGGCCTACGGCGTCACTCTAATTCTCATGGCCGTTTGCTCCATATGCTCCGGCGCCCTGTCGTTTTTCCTTGCAATCGAAAAATCTGTAATGGGAGCACTTTGTTTCTTTAGGTTTTGGCTAGGATTTGGTATTGGAGGAGACCATCCCCTCTCCGCCATGATCATGTCCCAATACGCTAACAAACAAACTCGTGGGGCATTCGTCGCCGCAGTTTTTGCAATGCAAGGAGTGGGAATTATATTTGCGGGGATTGTTTCATTAATCTTCCTCAAGAGGTACTTCCAATATTCATCTTCCTCAACAGTCCCATAAATTTTATTTTATAATATGTCGTCCGTAATAGTGAAATGGAAGCATTGTACAATACGTGAATGTGAAATGTTTTTCCTATTAAAAAAAATATACATTCAAGTGTTTTTTTTTTTTTCAATAATGTTTCATTGGCGAGCTTGCTAAATTGAAGTCCAAACAGTTAAGGAAGAAGATCGAATGGCCCAATTACAGCATCAGGAACTCATAAGGCCGGTTCAAAAAAACCTAAGAAATCCTAACAAACGAGGGTTGATTTGTTATTGAATAACATTATTTAGTAGATTATTATACAATTAAAATAAAGTAATAATAATTTTTTATTTTATTTTCCTGTCACATGAAATTGTAAAACAGTTATATATATTATGTCCCCGATTTAAACGATAAATCCAAGATTCTTCGGCCATTTCCTTATAAGAAAGACTGTAGTTCCAAACTTGAGCAACGATACCAACAAGGGTGGACAGCTTAGGATGGATCGGACTCTAATATCTAGACGAGGCCAAAGCCTATAAATTTTAACTAAAATTTACAAGGCAAACGACAAGGACTTGTGATTTTCACTTCTTTATCATTTCCTTTCATAATCATTGAACAATTATAAAATTCGCAAGAATATACGCACCCGGATATGCAAGGTGTTGTTATAAAATTCGCGGGGCTACTTTCATTCATCTTCCTCAAGAGCTACCACGCACGTACGCTGTGGTGATAACAACCGGAGGCCGATTATATGATGTGGCGGATTGTGCTTATACTTGGGGTTCTTCTAGCACTCGTACTCTGTAATATGAGCACATGGGTGTTGTTGAACATAGCCTTTCACAGCCAAAAACAGACCCACAAGGATATATTTCCCGCATTCTGTATAACACGCAAGCACGTCGACTGCCATCTTTATTCAAAAAGTCTTGGAGACCTCAACTGCCATCTTTATTCAATATATAGAAGGCGCCAATGAGAGTTCAAACTTAACTTTGATAGAAATTATGCAAATTTTTTTAATTAAAATAGCACATATATTTAACTTGTTAAAATAATTTTAAAAGAGCAAAAAGCTTAATCTAGTTCAACCTCGGTGTATGATACCGTTTTCATTAACTTTAAGAGAGACGAGTCCAAAGCATATGGCTCTGTTTGTCAATAGACTCAAAAAAAGCCTTATACTATTTATCTCAAATTTAATTTTCAATATTTTTATTTTTTATATCACATCAATCACATTTTATTACTATTTAAATAAAAAAATAACTACAAAATATTTTTTTTTTTTTTTTTTTCATATCAAACATTCTGACTTTTTTTACACATCAATCAAATCTTGCTATAATTTCTGGTCACTTTCTTATTCCAAGCCATTGGCAAATAGAGCCATAATAGAAGTTATTTTATGGTTAAAATTTATTCCACAAATCTAACCGTACAACGTCATTTAAAATTTTTAAATAATACAGATATTATAAGGTTATTAAATATTAAAATATTAATTAATTAATTAATTTTTATTAAATTAATTCATATTTAATTTTAATTAAATATTTTGCATATTATCCTCCATATTAAGGAGAGTACTAGAATATTAAATTGATGATGCAAAGCTACATTTTGTACAAATTTATTTTTTTTCTCGACATGTTCACACAAAAGAAGAAAAAGAAGAGAGAAAAATATGATCTAATGTCCTCTCCAGCCAATTAAATTAACCTAAATCTAGTTTTTAAGGAGTAGTTCAATCGGTTGTGAATTACGTCTTACTAGTTCTAATTTTCTCTTTCCCTTCCTTGCGTTGACATGTAAAAAAAAAAAAAAAAATTACCCCTAAATCTAATTAACAAATTGGCAGAAGGAAAAAATATGATTCGAATACTCGTTCTACCCGAGCATTAAAAGCTCCAGTCTCCAGATCCATAAACTTCCCGCTTATCTAGCAGCGCCAAAAGTCACAAACGCTTTTAACTTTTAAGTGTGTTTCCGTAAATAAAATAAATGAGACGTGTCATCACGTAGGAGACATTAGACAATCACAGTTATCGGAGAGAGGAATCCAAACAGTTCCTTACTCCTCTAACCGAAAGAAACCAAGCCCTAGAAATTGAGAAATTGAGCACCTTTCCCCTCATGAAATGGGACATGGAGCTGGACGAAATCGAAGCCATCCTCGAGAAGATCTGGGACCTCCACGACAAGCTGAGCGACGCCATCCACTCGATCTCGCGCTCTCACTTCCTCAACTCCGTCAAAGCCCTGAAAAAGCCGTCAGAGAAGAAGAACAGGCCCTATGGTACCAACAATACCAGCAACCTAAACGACGCCGTTGAGGAAAACGGCCGGGCCGGGTTCGTTTTCGTCAAGGATTTCCGGGGCTCCGACGACGACGACAATTCCGCCATTCAGGAGGCCAAGAGCCTCAACGCGATTCGGACCGCGCTCGAGAACCTCGAGGACCAGCTCGAGTTTTTCCACGTGAGTCTCGCTTTGCTTTGCTAGGTCTTGTTTGATTTCTTTCTATGGGATGCGACTGAGTGTCTTTGATTGAGTTACGTGTGTTTTCTTACTGAGAATTTTGGTATTGAGTGGCGCGGAAGCGAATTTGGTATTTTGAGTATTATGTGGTTTTTGTGGAAATTCAGATTTTATTTGATTTTTCTAGGGTTTGTTTTGTTGATGATGTTTGTCGCTGTTTTTTGGTTGGGCTCTGTTTTGGTTCATTAGAAAATTGAGACGAAGGGAAGGAAAAAGGCGTGCGACATTCTGAGTCTCATGCGGTTTTTATGGAAGTTGAGAATTAGCCCGAATTATTTGGCGTCAGTTGCATCTCTAATATTTTTTAAGAATTTCATGCATTTTTGGTTGGCTATGTTCTGTTTGGTTGCTGAGAAATGTAGAGGGAGAGACAGAGAGGAAGAGGAGACTGTACTTGGATAATGGCTTTGTTGAGTTGAGGCATTGTATTCGAACGATTATACTGTAAGATTTAGGCTTAAATGCCCAAAGAAATGAACTTGAGGAAAATGAATATGTAGATGGTTGCATGGGAGAGACATAAAACAAATAGAAATCAACAGGGTATTTTTGTTATGTATTTGTGTTTTGGTTGAGCTCTGTTTGATTAACAAGAAAATTGAGGGAAAAGAGAAGGGAACGAATTGCATCTTTTAAGGAAATTGAAAATTAGCTTGATTTCTTTGAGGTGAGCTGTATATCTTGGGTTTCTTGCTGTTATCTTGTGTTGGGGTTACATTTTGTTCACGTAAGAATGGGGGAGAAGGAAAGGAAATATACCACTCTGTAGTCTGTCCTAAGGTTCTTGTTTTGTATTGGTAGCCAATAACATTGAAGCTCTTATCTCCTCCACTTTCTCAAAACAAATTGTAAACGATTTGTCCTATCAGTGTATTGACACTAATAAGACATTGAAGCTCTAACTGTTGAATGATAAGTAACGTTCTTTTGCAATATTCTAAACTATAACTGGAGTTTTGGTCCTAGAATGGAACCAAACTATGTATACATATGCAGTTAAATTGTTGGGACAGGGCTCTGTGGACATGACTTGTGTCTAGGTGCTAGAGTTTTGATAAAGAAGTTGTCATTTGTCCTGAAACCTTTTACTTTTCATTTTTAGTTTTTCACATGATTTGTTCTCTTTCACAGACTGTTCAAATGCAGCAGCGGGCAGAGAGAGATGCTGCAATTGCCCGATTAGAACAAAGTCGAATTGTTCTTTCAATGAGATTGGCTGACCATCACGGTAAGAAGTACAAAGTCATTGAAGAAGCTCTGGCCTTTGTGGGAGATGTACGTGATGCAGGCCACTTCGTTTCACCTGAAAATCTATACGGTCCACCGTACAGTCCATCTGGTGAGAAATTTGTTACCCATGAAGGGAAGAGATCTAACATAGTGATCAAAGCTCTCATTTCAAGTTTTGATTTCGCAAAGAAATCCCTTAAATTGGACCACATGGGTGGGATACTGGGCAATGCTGCTTTGGTAGCAGTTAGCATGCTTGCATGGCTGCATCTGCATCAGGTTGCTTATAGAGAGCATCCACAGAAGCGAGAAGATAATCTCTACAGCAACAGAAATATGAGGCAAACTTCTTTGCTGGAGGATTCTTCATCAAATAGTCGTTTGAGCCAGTTGGATGTGTTGGCAGGCAGGGGTTGAGGTGAAAATTGAATTCTACGACAGTTGGTCAAATGATGTGAGGCCATGCTGTTATGACTTATGATTTGTTGTTTTTAAGCCTTCTCGCATTAAAGCTTAAAAGGGTTTGGCTATCTAGTTAGGATAATCGTGTGCAATTTGTAGAGTGTCATAGTCGTTTGCATTTTTTTGGCCCTTTTCCACGAGTTTTTTTTGAATTCATTGTGTATATATTATTCCGACTTCTGGCTGAGGTAATCTGTACGTGGATGCCTTCTCTTGCGGTTTCCATATTATTGAATCTCTTATCAATTGACATTTCTAAAAGCACATATAATTGCCCTTTTTCTTGGGCGATTCATTATCACCACAAAGTTGTTGGTTCGTCATACTCAATTTCCAGTGGTCTTTCTCAAACTTCTTTGATTTAGACCGTGTTCTGAATCAAATTTAGAATCACTTCTTTTTTTTTCATGGGTCTAATCATCATATGCTTTAATTACCTCAATCCCTAATTCTCAAGAAAAGAATCCGAACATGACCTATTGTCCTATTGCTTGTATTGTACTCCAATGTAAGAAAAGTGTGAGACAGGCCTCTTGGCTTAGATTCAAATTCACATGACGCCAGGTATGAAATAGGTGCAAAAGATGTTATGGAGCAACTTTTTCGTGTCCACTGTCCGGGGTCATAAGAGATTTGAAATATGTGGCTTATATATTTGTACGCAAAGAATGTCGACGTAGGGCTAAGAATTTTTTATGACTTATAAATTCAATCAAAAAAAAATTAACGGGTTAGGGTTAAAGAGTTTAACTGTTTAATTAAATGAGCCGAGTTATGACTGATTTATATAATCTTTTACTCATGTTTTGACACGATATGATCCAAAACGTAAACAGGAATTGCCACCTCAACGCAGGAGTAAATGAAAGGAAATGAGGCTTTTGAAAGCTTGTAGGCTAATTTCAGATGGGCTGGATATCTAGCAATTTGAGCTTCAGGTTCGAAGATCCCTCTAACTGTCAGCTTTTTTTTAATCCAGTGTAACTGGGCCTTAAACTTTTCCAAACAGTCTAAAATGTTGTGACTTGGGTAGTGATTGATATAGATGGGCCGAAGCTAATTTGGGAGGCGATCCTCTCAAGTCAAGATTGACCCCTCCTTTCAAGTGCCAATAAATTTAGCCTGTGATTTAGCCTGTGCATGGGCCATCCTTTGCGAGACTTCAAGCCTCAATGTGTGACCACGAGGCAATAGCCGCAATACAGATTACAGCCACACACCACGTTGACCTAAAAACAGAGGGGCCAGGAAAAAAAAAAAACAAAGGCCATAAAACCACGTTTCTGTAAACCAAACAAATCTGAACTCGGATAAGCCCGAGTAATTTTGTCTTGCTTTCCACGTTTCTGTCAACCAAATCTGAACTCGGATAAGCCCGAGTAATTTTGTCTTGCTTTTCAGACCATGTTATTAAGATTAGGATGTTTAGTAATTTGCTCTTTAAATTGTTAATAATTCGAACAGTAAATATGAGAAAACTTTTATAAAATTACCTGCTCAAGTAGATAGATAAAATGCCTGAAATCTATTTGACCAGATGGACTTCACAGATGCTTCGTTTCATATTTATTGTCCAAATTGACAACAAAGTATCTTATGCCATCACTATATAACATTTATCCGGACCAAAAAGCTTTTTGTTGGTAGTCTAGTTCGTTATTATATGTCATCCTCCGACCGCATGTTGGATACACAATATTGTGATTGGAAATAGAAAAATGAAAGCGATTACGTAATGGAAAGAAAATTCCAAAATCACAAGACATTAATGGAAAGAATGTCGGAAAGTTTATGTTTCCGTTTATGCCTTTTTGACTCTGCTTAATTTTAATTGTATGTTAAGAGGCAAAAGCCAAAAAAATTGTTTTTTTATTTTTTTATTTTTTGACATGTCCACATAAGGGAAGAGGAGATTTGAACTAGTGACCTTCACTTCATAAAGCGTAGTCCACAGCCGATTGAGCTACTGTTTGGGGACTTAAAAGCCAAAAAGTAGTTTCATAATTTGGGAATAGAATCCTCTCCAATCCATTCTGGGGTGGCGCGTAGTCCACAGCTGATTAAGTTACCCATTGGGGACTTAAAAGCCAAAAAGTAGTCTCATAATTTGGGAACAGGATCCTCTCCAATTCATTCTGGGGTGGCGCGTAGTCTACAGCCGATTGAGCTATCGTTTGAGAACTTAAAAGCCAAAAAGTAGTCTCATAATTTGGGAACAGGATCCTCTCCAATTCATTTTGAGGTGGCCGAAGCCACCCCAGCCCCGAACTGGGGTGCTCTGGCCATCCTAATAGGGTGGCCAACCACTCCCTATTATTTTATTATTTTATTTTATATTATTTTTTTTATTAGTAAGACAGGTATCTTATTATCATTAAAATTTTAGTCATAAACTGAATATTTTTTAGTCTAAAATAGGCTGGAGTAGATCTATTCCCATAATTTGCCTTGTAGGTTAAAAGCCAAAAAGTAGTTGTTTGAACACATAATTAGCCTCATAATTTGCAGCTGTCTAAACCCACTTTCTTTGACTTGCTATTGGATGCCATGGCATGTAGGAAAACACGAACGCAGTTGTCTTTTAGAAGGTGAAAAGACAAGAAGAAAACATACTTCCCCTCTTTGTCCAACTTTTCTTCCCCATTTCACTCATTTTGAAATCTGAAAAGATTTTTTGTGTTTTCGGCGCAGGAACGTCTAATTAAGCCTTTTTGTGCACCTTTTACTACAAAAATCCCTTTACAAATTGAATTATTAAAATAATTAAATTAACAAGTCAGATTGTTTACTTAATTATTTAACTAATTATAGCCTGTCGTGTTAGTTTAAAAGAAAATTTATAATAAAAACTCTAATACTTCTAATAAGTGTATGTTGGAATATTGGGTTGGCCAAGAAACTAAGTAAAATTTTTTTTATTTCAACTTTTTACTTCCTAGTTTGCCTGCTTTTTGCGCCCAACATTCACTTTGAATCGTACGAAGTAATGATAAGAAAGATTGTGTTTAAATGCCTTCCCTTGAATGAATGATAATTGCACTTTGTAATGCTAATTGGTTAATGAAAAAGGTGAAGAGCTTTGATTTTCTCCTTCTGACCCAGAACGTTATTATATATGGAGGGTGGAAAAACATAATGGCCTTTTTACACTGAGACACGTGCTAGAGGCATGAACATGTACCCATCTAATCAAAACTAATTATTTAGATTAATGCATAAGAACATATCTAGTCTCTCTCTTTCTCTCTCTCTCTTTATGTTTTTTTTCTTAAAAAAATGGAGGGTGGAGTATCCACTGTGAAGGAATGATCTAAACAAAGTTGTGGGACACATTTGATTTGTAAACCATAATCAAAGGTTCCCACCATCCTACACCAAGTCTTACATTTGACATTTTTTATTTGTAGTCACGCACCCAAATTAAAGAAGTGTAGACAGACCATTTTTCATATATTAGGCCCATTAGGGTTTGGTTTGGGTTTAGTTTCGGTTATAATTAAACAGGTTGGAATCAGACATATATTCCATAACAATACACAAAGAATACGTATTCTAACTCTAAATAGTCCAATTTCAACTGAAATTAGTCTAATTTTAATTGAAACTAGATTCAGGCTTCGTTTGGCAAAAGCCATGGCCTACATCCTGTTCACTTTGACCTTTTGACCATCAACACTTTGTCCATATTACCCTTATCTTTCTCTTGCCACTTTTGAGTTTTGTCCTGAAAATGCCCAAATCACTGAAACAGGCGTCCCAGACCCTGTTGTCCATCCTTCACTTACCACCAGTCTGTGGAACACCATGATCAGAGCTTTTTCCACAAGCTCACAACCGCATATGTCGCTCACTTTCTATACAAGAATGCGCCAATATGGTGCCCTTCCGGACAAGCACACTTTCCCTTTGCTTCTCAAGGCGTTTTCCAAGTTAAAAAACGAAGACCCTTTTTAGCTTTATGCTCAAATTGTCAAGTTTGGTTTTGATTTTGATCATTTTGTGAGGAATTCATCGATTTCCTCTTTTGCTAAT
Source organism: Corylus avellana (assembly GCF_965113065.1). Lineage (NCBI taxonomy): Eukaryota > Viridiplantae > Streptophyta > Magnoliopsida > Fagales > Betulaceae > Corylus > Corylus avellana. Next base: position 46,844,313 of record NC_142491.1, read on the forward strand.
TGTGGTTATATGGAGGATGCACACCGGGTGTTCGATGAGAGTACGCAGAAGGATGTGGTTGCTTGGACTTCCTTGATTGATGGGTATGTGAGAAATAACTGTGCCCTACAAGGATTGAGGTGTTTTATGGAGATGAGATCGACGGGTATTAGAGTTGATGAGGTGATCGTCGTTAGTCTACTCTCTGCGGCTGGAATGGTGGGTGATATTTGGTTTGGAAAGTGGGTTCATGGGTTTTACGTAGAAGCAGGGAGATACGTTAGTCTATTCAAAAAACCAGCATTCGGCCCGAACACATTCGCCGCTGGGTGGTCCCTGTTCGATCCTTCCGGCAAAAAAGCTCTCCAATACCAGTCCGTCCCGTCCAGTGTCAGAGTCGGGCCCCAAAATAATCGGTTCTCGGACTCGACCCACTCCTCTCCTCCGAAAAACGACTGTACTGCTATGAGCCCGAGGAGGTTCACCCTCTTGAAGCCGTACTCGCCGGCTCTGACCGCTACGAAGTGGGCCAAGTTCCCTCCGGCACTTTCTCCGGCGATAAAGCAATGGTGAAGATCAACATTTGGGTGGCAGATCGCGTCCGTCCATTTCGTCGATGAATCTCAGCGCGTCGAACCCTTCTTCGTACTGGGACAGGAATCGATGCTCCGGCGCCAGCCGGTAGTTGACGGAGAAGACGATGGCACGGAACTCTCGGGCAAACTTGCGCGCCTGTTTACCGACAGAAATCGAGTTGGCTTGGCCGAGGATGTAGCCGCCGCCGTGGAAGAACACGATGACGGGCATGCCGACAACATCTTTTGGATTGCCGCTAGTGGGGGAGGGGGCTGGGCTGTAGATTCGGAACCAGAGGTCACGAGAAGGAAAATAATTGCTGGTGTAAAGCTTTTTGTTATCTTGGATTTGTTTAGGGCAAAAGTGTTATTTCACCTTAGGAAAAGGACAAAAACAGTGTTTAGGCCGGGGTCATCCCTTTTGCCAAACACCCCCTCAAACAAACGAAAATGACTAGGTTTGAAACATCTAAGAACAAATTGACTTTAATTTTTTTGGCTATAAGTGAGTTTTGGCCTTAAAAGGAAATACAAAGAAATTTCAATGAGTTAGCTCAAGTAGTAAGGACTTTGGTCTTGGTGACATTCCTATCAAGTTAAGTTTCGAATCTACTTGAGTGAAAACAATTTTTTCAGGCAACGCCCGCCAATAAAACCGGAATCTTACCCGAGACAAGGGTAGGTACAAAAATGAATAAATAATGAAAATGAGCATTCAAACTAATAATCTTCTCATAATCCAATCGATTATATTATCCTTTTATTAGTCCTAAAGCAATGATGGGTAATTGGTTATTCAAGTTATTCAATTCAGCTGATGAATTTTAGATAAACTCAGATATGATTTATCAAAAATGTGGAATACCTCACAGCAAAGGAAACCCTAGGCAAGAATTTGAAATCTCTGGTCAAATTTTGTACGGACCCTAAAATAGAATGATCTGGTGGTACACGCGCCTAAAATGCATGTGGAGCTGTAAATGCTTTGCGGTCAGAAATAGATCGCCAAGGAAAAAGTCGACGATCAAAGATTTTTTTTTTTTTCTCACATTCCCTCCCTCCCATGACCATCTTGTCGGTAGGTGAAATTGAGAGTTCCTGTTGGGACCTGCCGACCAATTTCCATCCTCGGATTTATGATCTTAACCCTAGCATTTTTCTAACAACAAATATGGCCATGATTTACCCAATGCCACTTGTCCTAGATCTTGACTGCCACGTCGACAAAATCAGAGACAAATTGTAATTGGGTGCAGAAGTCCCCATACACATTTCACGTGTTGCCGACCTGATTGTCTGTCTTTCATTTCTTCTTCGTTGGGTAGGGTCGTGGGGACCCACCTGATTATGGTTTAAAAAAAAAAAAGCTCAGTAGCTCATGGGTCAAGTATAGTAAACCGTACATAGGGCACGTGGGTGATCAAGGTCCATGATTCGATTAGTCAACCGTGATACTTGATAAGATCGTTGGGGTAAAAAGATTAAGATACTGCCACAAATTATGCACAATTGGTAGACAAGATACGGGTTTTGTCAAATCCGCCAGCTCCGGTGGGTCCGAACCTCCGGTGTGTGTCAAACAAAGCTCGGGTCGAACTTATTATGGCACTTGGAGTGCTCCGTTATGCCCCATGGGTCGTTAAGCTCTCGTGCGATTACCTACCATGTCCAGTGGGTCTAACTATCTACAGTATCCCCTTATAGTTTGGACTTTAGAGCACATGTCCAAAAATGATAGCCATATTGACGACACATTTAAAATATATATATTATTAATGTAGTCTTGCAAACCTGAAATTTTATTGAAGTTCAAGTTTATTGAGATTTGAAATATTAAATTTGGACTGAATTTCTGGGATGCCATACAATTGCTTGTCCCTACAATTGGGGTGGCCGAACCATCCCATTTTAGTTGGGGGTGACTTGTTAGCCATCCTAATAGCTGGCCAGGGGTAGCCGGACCACCCCATGGCCCTTGGGGGTGGTCCGGCCACCCCACCCCTTAAACCCAAACTAAAAAAAAAAAAAAAATCGTTTGGCCCTTGGGGTGGCTGGAACACCCCCGAGGGCCATGGGGTGGTCAGCAACTCCCTAATTTTTTATAATTTTTTTAAAATATATAATATTTTATTTTTTTTATTAATGAGACAAATATTTTATTTATGTCCTTAGATTTATTTAAAGAGTTAAAGAGATTCTGACTATTAACTCAATATTCTTCGATTCATTTTAAATTGGAGATAATCTTGTTCAATTTAATTGAGTCACGAATAAATTAATACATGAAAATGAATTGGCAAATCTAGTGAGGGGACCAAAGCTATTTCAAGACAAGTCAGGTGTTGTCCTTGTTCATTAAATTGCACTGCAAGATTTCCAAGTATGAGACGCGGAGAAAGAGAGAGACAGAGGCCGCAACCCACATGCAGACACAGCAAGTTGGCACTCTCTTGTGAGCTCAACTCCCTGTTGATTTCTCTATAAAGCCTGCAGGCTGTAGCCTAGCCGTCATTTAGCCTCAGCCTCAGCAACAAGTGGCTCCTGATGATCCCTTGTCTCCGCCAGGCGCCAACTAACTTTTCGGCAACCTCCTCCTAATTGGTTTTATGATAGCTAGCCCAGACAGACAGAAGCCTGTGTCTATGAGAACTTGGTTTTATGAATTGTCAACACCCTATCAATGGCCACAGTATTTTTGTTTTTTCCTCACTAGTTACATGCTTAAACTTTTGTGAATATCATCTTGATTTGAAAAATAAAAATAAAAAAATTCATCAAAAATAGGCCTAATTAACGTCTTCTTCTCAATCTCCCCTGTTCCTGGGCCAACCCAAAAATGGTTTAATTCAAAAAATAATTTTGCTCCCAAAATAAAATAAAAAACTAATATTGTGAATAGCGAAAAGTTGTGAGGAAGTGTGTGCCCATAATCCCTCAGCTCTTCCGAGGTGGCAACATTCATAAATACTCTACAGTGAACAGAGTCTACATCGTAGAAAAGAACATATATAGAAGAATTTCTGAAATTTTAATAACATAAGTTTTCGCCGGGTACAATGTATATATGCTGTTTCATTTTATTCTCTTAAATGTGCTCCAGTATTTTTTTTTTTATAAGTTAACAGTATATATATATATATATATATATATATATATATTTTCTTCTTTGTGTTAGCTTTCATTTCGCCTACAAGAAAAAGCACTTAGTCGAGGGTAAATTTAATCTAACACCATCTAATTTTACTTGATAGGGGTAAAACTTTTCAACTTTTATTTCACAAAACAATAATTTATTAATGATTATTCGAATTTATGAGTCAGCTACTCGGGTTTGTATCGTATCAAGTCATACAATCGCTGAACCTTTGAGTACTATTCATCATATGATGGGTGCTTTTGAAGTAAATATGTTCTGGTATAATCGTACATGTTTGCTCAATGCACAGTGTCCGTTTAATCAAGCATTGAATAATTTGATATTGAATGATTCCGAAGGAGACGTGGTAGTTCAATTCCATGAGTTAAAAAACGGCTAGAACTTAAAAGGAGAAAAAAAAACGTGGGAAAATCAGACTGTGGGATTAAATTATGGAAGCAAATGGACACCTATCGACAGTGATGAAATTTAGTAAAAGCATTTAACGAAAGAAATAATGATAATGGGTATATGTGCAAAAGCAGCTGAAAAATGAACTGGGTTGTACTTAATTTGGCAACCACCCTGTGTATGAACAAGAGAGCCCTATTGAGAGAGTAGGTGAAAAGGTTGTCCTTCCAAAATTAAGTAATTACCAGAAGTGTCAGTTATTGTCAAACGTGATCAGTAAAATATATAAATAAATAAATAAATTAAGGAACCACTACATTGATGATCAATATCTCACGTGAAGAGGAACATGATTATGGAACTAACTACTAAGACACAAATTAAAAGATATTATTTAAATTTCTCAACACCAGTTTGCAATCATAATGTCATGATTTATTAACACTAATGGCATTGACAGTCTGCAGAGCTAGAGCTCCTACTAGATTTATTGCCCTTTTTTTTTTCTTCCCATATTATAAGACCTATGTACTTTGTTGGGAAGATAGTTTATGCTGAGTGATCTTCTAGATGTTTCACATGACACTTGTTATATCGGCACGTTATAAAATATGGGATTCGATTGCGACGTAACAGTACTTCAAGTGTAATTATTGGATTTTTGTGATGCTTTTTCACAATTTATTAGCTTTGTCCAAGACTTGAAGTTGCGACTCAAATTCAAATCTAAATCTTAAATTTTAAAAATCAATGTAGTTTTGGGTGTTGGGAATTTATGGGTCAAAGAAAATCGAAATGAGACGTGTCCAAATGCTATTTCTCTTCCTTTTGTCAAAGAAAAATCATTATAAATAAAGTGGTTGGGAGAAGGGTACATATACACGTACGATGAGTAAATTTTGAAGGCTGTTTCTTACCGTTGCACTGGTTTGTCGGGATTTATTATGCTAGCTGCGTCAGTAAATTTATTGGCGACAGAAATTGTTTCATAGGAACTAAATATGCAATAAATAACGAATAAGAAGTACCTATGGGTAGAAATAACTTATCTGATGCACAAACGATCGAGGTAAAATATAATTAAGATTTAAGATTGTCCATGGGAGATATAAATGACATGTAACTGTTGCATTTACTAGTTTTTTTATTTCCAAATTTTTAAACTAGATTGCATACTAAACGAATTATAAATAAAGCAGGATGATAAGTTTCTAAATCCAAACCATGAGCAAATAATATTCAAAGCTTCATAGAATTCCAATTTTTTTTTTTTTTTTTTTTATTTGAGAATAAAATTGTAATTTTATAAGGGTTCTACCCAAAAAAAAAAAAAAAAAAAAAGCCTCATTTCAGCACGATGGGAAATCTTCTCCATTTATTTATTTATTAACACTAAGCACATTTGATTTCAAGAAAGTGTGATTTTGGGGTTATTAAAACAATTAGAATACCCCACAAGAAGAGAGAGTATGAATGAAGGAATAGAAGAAGACACAATCCACAATTTGCATGAGCAAAACATATAAAGCTAGCAGCTAGCATGGGACAGATTCTCAAATCTCACATGTCATGGGTCATATCCAAACGTTGCCTCTCAATTTCTAAGCCCTAAAAATATGTACCAACCGGCATCCACCATAAAAAAGGACCCCTCCATGACTAACCGAAACAGAGAAAGCTCTTCATCCACACCCACCTCCTAAAAAGTCTATTGCATTTGCATCCGCATCTGTTTTCTCGTACGATGAAGAGAGTACAAATGTATGGTAGTCAAGTGGAATTCAGAAAAATACCTTTAAGCACATGTTAATACTATTACTAATGTCCCATCCTTTTGAATTCTGCACAAACAAAGTTGGTACCTAAAATACTACAACACTTGATGAGTTCACTCTGAAAAGATGGTTAGTTCACCTAACAAGTGTGTGAAGTAAAGGAGCTCACGAGCACCAGTTTTATTAAGTGAGACTGAGTTTTATAGACGATTTTAAAAAGTTTTAATTGCAATTTTGTCTAATTATTTTGAAATGATAATTAATGTAGATATGATATTGTTTAATGCTTTTCTTGGACCGTTATTGATGCAGTTCAGAGAACCTCATCTGCAACCGTCCGGACGAGAGTCAATTCGAGAGTCTCGTCTGCAAGCTTGTCCGGATGCGCGGATATGTTATTTTGGTGTTCTTTATGTTTTATGTCCATGGCCATCCGGACGGCCTTAAGTTCTGTCCAAACGAGCCATCGTAGAATTGCTTTCTTTTAGGGCCGTAGAGTTTCAATTCGATTTAGTTTCGTTCTTTTATCAGGTTTAGAATTTAGGGGCTTATAAATACATACTTTATAAACCTTAGAATGCAGTTGTTTATTATATATGAGTTTTGTTCAATCAAAAGTCTCAGAGTTGAATTTCTTCATGATTTTCCTTCAAATCATAGAGAGTATCTAGCATACAGAAAATATTTATTAGATTATTTAATAGAATCAAGATCTAGAAATACCTATTCGTTATTTATTGTTATTATTCGCTGCAGCTCACTAAGTCACGGTGCATCAATTATATATATACAAAAATATATATGTATTTATATAAAAGCAGACAAAATTCTCATGACTTTTCAAAGTGGAACAAAATGAGAGACATAAGAAGAAGGAAAGTTGAAATTTTCATATTGAAAGAAAGAAAACCTTAATTTCTATGAAATGATTTCAACGTGTATTCTAAGAGTAAGAAGGGCTAGCCGGTGGTGCCTATGTCAAGTCGCCACAAATGACGGAAGGGCTACAAAATTCGGATTAAAAGTCACCATCTGGTAGACCATCGGCAATGAAACTTTTGACTAATATCGTGTGTCTTCTCACGTGATCCGAAGCCGGCCACCGTCATACACAAATAGAATTACTACGTGAAAACTGCAAAAGCTTATAACAAAAAAAATTAACAATGATTAAAGAAGTTACTTAAGACATAATGATACGTTTCTTTTTTGTTTATCAGGGTAAACATGTGAGGGCGCGTGGGTGTAATATTGTTATTTTAATAATAAATCACAACAGCGGAATTATTATCTGGTTTGAGACATAATCATGTGACCTTTTTCTTGTCCTTCCTATGCCTCTCTCTCTCTTTGAGTACTTCTCAAGCAAGCAAGTATCAGTGCAGGTATGCTCATCGTCTCACGCAGGGTGTATATATATATATATATTATCTTATTTGCAATCAGCTCCTTCAAATGTCATGAATTTTCAAATTTTTAGGCAAAGCGGTCTTACAAAATTGAATCACTGTCCCCCTTGTGATGATTGACTACAAAATATATCATCTACTGTGCCAGTTTGTGTAAGAATTAAATAGGGGCCAGAAAATATGGTGAAGAAAAACTAGGACTTTTTTGCAAGTTGCAACCAACTTGTCCATATCCTTTTTTTTTTTTTTCCATACAAGATTGATACTGGGTTGACCCCGAGTTTATGAATAGATTTTAGATTGGATATTAACATAATGAAAAGACATTTATTTGATAAATTAATAGTGATTAACTTTCTCTGTGGGGGTACCGGTACCTTATTCTGAAGATTCCGGTGTCTATATTCCAAAACAAAGAACAAAAAAGCTTGTGATTCTCTAACTCTTTATGGGTTTTGGACAAAGATTCTAAGTAATTTTGTTTTCCAAATTGATACCATTTTGAACAATAAATATAATAGCGTTTTTATAAAGGCCGTGTTTGGGCAAATTTTGAAATAAGTAGATTTTATAAACATCCTCTCATATTTGTTGTTAGAATTCGAATCCATAATTTTTACCATTCAAGACGAGGTAGAAATGAAAAATTAGAACAAAATATTAATGGGAAAGTGCTGAGGAACAACCTTATAATTTTGACAACATGAAGTGTACATCCTACATATTCTTGTTTGTCTAGAAAATGCTCCCTTGATAATGAGAGAAATCTTAAATATGTTAGGTACTGCTCCCTTGACTGAAAGCAGTTTCCAATACAACGATTGCCAGTACAAAGCTACTAAATTCCAACCCAATAACAATTGGTCTCTAATTTTATTGCTTTTTTTTTTTTTGACTTCGTGAACCAAATATAAATTAAACAGCTGGTGGGCTGCTTTTTCATCACAAAAAACAAAAACCCATGTCATTTAATTCTACAACGTGGCTATTAGTTTCTCTACCAAATTAATAGCAATACTCTTTGCCGGCTATGTCCAGAAATCATATATATCTAGTGAGACGCAAATAAGCTAATTAATTAATGATCTTAATTACTCCCTCTCTAAACCCTCATTAATTATATGGTTGCAGTTGAATTTTCCGACACTAAATATAAGAGAATTCATATAAAATCAATCTATTCGAACACGGAAATAGACCGCCCGAGACCCGTTCGAACAAATAAGCTCTCAACAAAATTACTGCATTTCTACTTTTATGGAAAGCAGCACTACTTGGCAGTAGAAACTAGAGGAGCTTTCCAGATCGCTCCCACGCGTGACACCGCAAAAATAAAAAAAATTTGAAGGAAAAGCAAAAGCAAAATCTAGGACATGGGTTCACACACGGGTAGCAACTCTCGCCGACTCGGACCCCATCGACCGCCCAAAATAAACCGGTAATTGCGCCTGCTGGTGTGGGGGCAAAAGGAATGCCACAACATTACCTTATACTTTTCAATGAATCTGGAGAAATATATAATAATAAAAATTATATATATAGGAATTAGATTTCCTTGAAATAAAAATATGAGGATCAAAAAGACAAATAATTATGGAGAATATATAGATTATAGTTTTTTTCCATTAGTCCGTCAAAATTATACAATCATCAGCAAGCCTTTATAAAAGAAGGAAAACAAAACTCCACTCGTATCTCCTTTAATTTTAACGGAGATATTTAAACGAATAAATAGCACTTATAATACTCTTTCCATAACAAAAATAAATAACTATATATAAAAACTAGCCGATACTTTTGTTGCAACCGGTACAAAATCTGCCGAGAAATCGGCAACCCAACGGTGGCAACAGCACTCGTCCCGAAAAGTCGGTCACTCGCAACAAGCACTCTCAGAGGACCACAAGCGGATCGGAGCCGAACAATATGTCTTGGAAATAATCTTCTCCTTGGCTCATCATCGACGGCGACGGCGACGAGGAACCGAAACCTTCGAATGCATTATCATTGAACAAAAGACCCATATCATTGTTGAATATATCGCCCGGTATCGGCTCGTCGAAAGTCATCTCCGGCCCGGAAAATATGTCGGAAAGTATTGGGGCGTCCTGACCTGAGAAATTGAAAACTTCCTCGAAGCACGGCAAATCAAACTGCAAATAATCACCACTCGAATCTTCAGAGATACTGGTCTCCGCTTGACATTCTCGAAAAACATCCTCTGCAGCGAGTTTCTGTTCCTCAAACTCTCCCACCGGTTCTTCCACCTGTTTTTGTTGTTTTCGTTGTTGTTTTTCTGGTTTTCGCAGTTGGGATTCTTCGTTAGACAGAGTTCTGTATTGAAGAACTGAGGTCGGAGAAGAGAGACTGTGACAGTGAGACTGAGACTCTTCGCCGGAATCGTAACCGGAAATGGAGGCTACATTCACTTCCGGCTTTTCTTCCTTCTGCGGAGTGCCAAAGTTGGTCAAAGCGTCAGGTCCTCGGAGCTGAATCGCGGCGTTGTCGTAGACCATGGCAGCTTCTTCAGCAGTGTCGAAAGTACCCAACCACACCCGCTGACGTTTCACCGGATCTCGAATCTCGGCCGCCCACTTGCCCCACGGCCGCTGCCGAACTCCCCGGAACTTCTTTCCGCTTGCAGGAACTGCTTTCAGTGGCCGCCGGCGGGATGAGAGCGACTCTCTGGCAGGTCTTTTATTCTGATTCAACACACCTTCGGTTTTAGAGCTTGTCTCGATGTTGATGTCGTTCACATACCGCTTTACTCGCCGGCGGCCGAGGAAGTAGAGCTCGTCCTCTTCGTCGCTGGATGAGTCTGTTGCGTCCGGGTCGGTCATGGATATCCGTACGACCCTCTGAGTGTGTGGCTCTACTTGGTTTTTTCTAGGCTTTGTGAGCTTTCTGGTAGAGCTTCGGTGCTCTGTGTATTTGATCGGGCACAGGAAACTTTGATCTTGGTCCATGTTTTCCTCTTTTGCCTCTTACCAGATTCTTCCTAAAAAGTAAAACAGAACAAACAGGACCAGGAAAGCGAGACAAAGAGCCGTGAAGAAGAAGATTAGAGACAAGGCTGGTTACAAAAAGGTGGAACTCATAGCGAATGTATCAAAAATGCTATTTAAATCTCGAAACCCATCAAGAATTTCTCGAGGCATGAGGGCGGAGAGAAGAGGGAAGAGAGAGAGAGAGAGAAGCTTTAACTTGAGAGGAAAGGAGAGAGCCTAATAAATACTTCCCAGAAGGCAAGACTTTAAAACGAAAACCCAAAAAGGTAAGAAAATATGAGAGTTGATTCGCTTAGTTTGTACAGAAACTCCCAGAAATTGTTTTGGAAAGATCTTTCGCTTCTCCCTATTGGAATCAGAAATCACCCACCCAGACGGAAAAGAAGAGCAAGTGTGTACGGGAAAAGATTCTGTGGCGAGAGTAATAGTAGTCGTGGAAAGCAGAGGAAAGCCACGCAAAGAGTTCTGTTTGCGGTGGAAACCGAAACACTGAAATCGCTGTTTTATAGGGGATCCCCACAGCCGAAATTGTAAAACCCATAACACAAAACCCCTTATTTAATATTTTATATTCATATTAATTACTTTATTATTATTTTTGGGTTTTATTAAAAAAACCTTGATTTTTTTAACTTTGTTAAGTTGAAAAGATGGGTCATAGGGGGGGTAGGTCCTACTAGGAGGGCCGGTGGGTCGGGCCAAAGATTCCGGGTGTTTACCATGAGAGATAGTGTGCGGCCCGCCGCAACCTGATGATGGCTTGGGATCCTGACACGTGTTCCATGATGGGTCCGAAGCAGAGATCTGGTCCAATGGGATTATATCGGAGGGTGCTGAGTCAGCACATGACACGCCTCGAACACTGTGACGCGAGTCACGTGAGGCCCAAGATACCCGCTCTGTGAAAAATTTTTAGTCGGTCAAAATTGATATCTGACCATTTAAAAGCCTGACTAGCCTTAATTACTGTTTGTTCCCTTAAACGGACCAATAATTACCTTCTGAGAGTGAGAGTGGGTGGTGGATTGGGTAATTAGACGGTGTTTTCTAAGGGTATGTTGGGTAATTCGAACGTGAGGAATAATTCATGTCGTGCTGGCTTGGTGGGGTTAATATTTTTTACCCTTAAAAAAGTTTTTGAATTTAATCTTTGATTAAACGTCTGGTTTTTTATCTTTTAATATTTACTTTTTTACAGCTAGGACTAACGTGGCGGGCAACATAGAATTCGCCGCCATTTATAATACAGTTTTGTACGGCTCGGGTTAGTTCTGTTCTATTTGTTCCCACGACCGAGGTATGCTAATCACACGCGCCAATATAGCCCGTGCCATATATGTTCCTCATTCCAATTAATGGAAAATAAAATGGCATAGCAAAATTGTAAAATACATTTATTTATTTAAATCTTCACAGATTTATTCCATAAAAACTTAAAAGGGTCTAAATCCAATCTTCACAGATTGCCAAGGAATCAATGAAAATTATTTACTTTATTTTATTTCTGCTTTTGCCCCATTCCCCCTTTTGTTTGCAAGACCATTCAATATTCATAAAGCAATTGTTGGCTTTATGAATTTTACACAAGTTGGAAAACCATAAAATACCCCACATAAATCAAAATAAAAAACCAAGACGTATTTTTAATTATGTTTTGAATATAAAAATTCAAATACATATAATTGAGATACATTGAAATCAGACAAAATGAATTCAAATCTTGAAATTATTATTTGTTTCTATATATTAAAAAGTTTAAAATTTTTAATTAGACTTTCAAATAGAGTTTGGTTCATGGAATCTAAATTTTTTCATAAAATTTATTTTAAACTTTGTCTCTATTATTAAAAAAATCATATAATTTATTCAAAAAAAACACGTGTCATTTTTATAAATTAAATTAAAGGAATTTTATCCGCTACTTGACTAATTCATGCCTCCTTATTTTCTTTAATAACACTTTCTGTCTGGGAATTTAGTACTCTTTAATACTTTCTAAAGTACTTGAGATTAGAGTTAATTCACAAGTATGATATAACTCGTCAAGTGGCGCGTGAGATGAGATTTATTATGCAAATTTACTGCTTTGCACCTAACAGTCTTTCCTTCCCACCACCTCTTGTAAAAAATTTTTCCAACCAATTATTTTTTTTCTTCGGTGGCACATATTGCTCATGATGATCCTCGTGGAAAATTAAAGACCTTCCCCACTTGATTTTAGTTGGAGAAAAACGGCGTCGAATTTCCTTTATTTTTGTTTTTTGTTTTTTTGTTTTTTTTTTCTTGTCAAGGATTAAATTTTCAGATACATTGACTAAATCCAAGTGATTTTATTTGATTTTCCGTACATTTCGATAAAGTTAAATAGATGGTTGCCAATTGCCATATATTCTGGTAGATCAGTATGACTTATTAAGAAATTGGAATTGCATAGCAACTCTGGTACAGCTATGAACATTAAAGAATAAAATTAGGGTAAAGTCTACTTAATCCGATTAAGTGGACTAGTTAATCCCCTCAAACTATTACTCTAATGACATTCTACCCCCTTAAACTATCAATTGCGACAATTTACACCTCAAACTACCAAAATAATGACAATATACCACCAATTTTAACAAAATGATGAAATTACCCTTATTAAAATAAAAACAAAAATACTATTTATTTATTTTTTTTTCAAAATTTTAAGTGTACTTTTGCCTTATTGAAAGTTCTATATGAGTAATTTCGTCATTTTACTAGTATTGGGGGGTTACATTGTCATTATTTTGGTAATTTATAGGGTAAATTGTCGCAATTGATAGTTTAGGGATAAAATGTTATTGGAGTAGTAGTTTGAGAGGGTTAAATGGACTTTACCCATAAAATTATATGTATTGAATGTACATGTGCAAAGATGTAAAAATATTGAGTCACACATTAAAAATATGTTATAAGTACGAGTAATTAATATAATATAATTAGATTCAAATTTATAAATTTGATTAAATTCCGTCTTTTTTTTTTTTTTTTTAAATGTTTTTCTTTTTCTAGAAATCAAAACTATGGGAATAGTTTTGGATCGGCTAACAATAATATTTAACCCAAAAAAGAAAAAGAAAAAGGCTATAAAATGTATTAATTAAATGCTTCAAATTCATCCTACAAAAATATTATCTTTGTCAATTTGTCACCATTAATTTGCACGCGCGTATAAAAGCTCCAATAACTAAGGAACTAAGGAACTAAGATAATTTGAACATCCCAAAGAGAAAAACATAATCCTCGATAGTTTCTTGCTTACAACAATGAAGACAGGCATGGTACATTTATTTTGTTTTTAATTTTTAAAAAATTATTGTTTGTAGGACAGCCGTGTTTTAGTGCTGGCGATTTGAGTCAAACCAGAGTGAGAGTGAGAGAGAGAGGCAGAGTGTTATTATTATTATATATATATATATAAAACTTGAAATTCACAATAATCGAACAATAATTTCAAACGGTGGATCAAACAAAGAAGCCGACTTGCTTATTTATTTATATTTACTTTTAAAATTGACACAAAAAAGAAAAGAAAAAAAGTCTAGACAAATAGTTTTTTTGTGTATTTTACATAGAGAGACCCTACTATCAGGTCCATCCTGATATCACTTATTTTGCAGTATTCAATTACTATGTGACACATCATCAATTTAAGAAAAATGCAAAAAATAAAAGTCAGAACAATCATACCAAATCAGAGAACGCCTCAAACCCCACCGGCCGTGACTCACCCCAAAACCCCGTTTTTAATGCCTCAAAACTCGTATCTAATGCATCAAAATTCGTTTTTGGATTCAAAACTAAAACCTAGAGGTAAAAGGTTAATCCTTTAGAAATTTTATCACCTTAAAATCTAGTGCATTTTGGTCCAACTTATTTTTGTGCACTTTTTATGTTATTGTTTATATATAGGTTATTGATTGGAGGCTATAAAAAAGGGTGTTATCATAATGGTCTGATAAAAGGTTTTCTCTTTTACATATATCTACCCCCCATGCATACACATCCTAATTATATTAGTTATTATGCTCTCACAATCACGATTACGTAAACATATATAATGGTTGATTTTGAAAATTCTTAAAATTTGATAGGCGATTTTGAGTCTGGATATTTTGGTTTATATACCATCTATTTGCATTTAGATATATGTGTTTGAAGCATTATAAACTATTTTCACGCGGAGGATCCGATATATATATATAAATACTTGCCCAACTTGGGCAAATACCACGTCATCTTTTCGCACGCCTGCACCTAAAAGCACAAGGGATATATGGGAGCTAATTATTTGATGCTGCTCTCACTGTCACATGATTATGTCTTCGTACCATTTTGTATGTCACATATATGAATTCTTACCACACTTCTCTAGGGCTTTGTGGAGTAGAAAACTCTGGCTCCCCTGTGATCTTTCTTTCATGGCAATTTAACGTATCAATGTTAATTATTCTTTACGTTTCTTTCATTTTGAGTGCCGTTAGGAGTGCTACAATTTATTTTACTAAGTAACATAATTGCTTGTAAGCTGTGAATGGTAAATATATATATATGACAATGTTATATACTATATTTTTATTTTAATATTGTTCAACAATATTAACATGCATGTCATTCCAAATTAATCATTGAATTTTAGAACATGCACGAACCAGAACTCAACACACGATATTTAAGGATGTCAATTTTATAATCTTATACATGTGCTTCGACACGTAAACATGAAAACGCGTGGTTTAATTGAATGCCCATGTATCCAATTAAACCAAGAGGCCAGTCATTGACAAAAATCATCATAACATATGAACTGTCGCAGTCGTTTAAATGATCAAACTGAGAATCTAATCAGCTTAAGAACAAGATCTATATATAAAGGGTAATTTTGCAAGACGTTTCAGCGGAATGTGTACTGATATATATATATACTGAGAGAAAGAGAGAGAGGGAGATAGAGATAGAGATAGAGGGATAATTATGACGGATTAGCAGAGACAAATTCAGCAGCTTCTTTGGACTGTGGCCCACCTGTAGATTGAGCCAAGTGAACCATATTATAAAGACAGGTGAGGACGTACACCAAATTCGACAAAGCACCGGGTGGTCTGCGGCCGAGAGTGCTTCGTGTTATATATATATATATATAATTTTATAAATGCAACTCGAACAATTTCTGTGTTTGTTTTCTAAATATCTGCTCTTTTTTTTTGGTTATATGTATTTGGTTGTTTGCTGAAACATTTAGTAGCTGGAGATAAGTCAATGAGCATCAAGTCCAAGATACTTGTTCCCATTCTTTACTCATTAGTCGCCCCATCAATCATCATAAATAATTATTTATTTTTATGCCAAGCCCTAGATGCCATTGATTTGAGTGAAACCGGCTAATCTTGCTCCTTATGTTTCAACGGTACTGATCGATCAGAGCCGAGACCATGAGCATACTAACTACATTCATGCATATCATCACTGTCTACGTGTCTATCTGTCTCTGTGCACGATTTGCTGTTTATATATATATATAAATCCCATCGTTCTATTCATGCGCACATGTTAATTAAGTATTCATGTTTTATCACCTCATAAGAATGTGAAATTATAGGATGTTCAATCAAGAAGTTAATCACCGTGCTCAAGAAGTTAATACGAATTTTAACTCTAATATGGTGTTAAATCACTAATGCATGGTACCAAACGGTGAACAAATGGCAAAGACAAACTTAAGGTACGTCCTTTGTCTTGATATGAGGACCACCTGCGGAAACTTTTTATGTAACGTAGGTTGCAATTTGCAAACACATGTGCTTATGATTGTTTTTTTTTTCGGCTTTGTATGTTTTAATGTAAAGAGAAACAATAAGGACTATCATTGTTAAGAGAGAGAGCGAGAGAGAGAAGCGAATAGAAAAAGAAACAAGAAATGGACACATTACCTACATCCTTAATTATTATTCGACGTGGACACAAAACCCAAAAAACTAATTTATGTTTAGATTTTTATTTACTTTATTTATATATTCAGGTGAAGATAGCAATTATAGAGGGATGGTCACAGACTCATCACAGTAATAATTAACCAATTAAAATCAGGAGAAGTAGAGAAAATATATAAGGAGAGAGAAATAACCTACAAATTGTAATATTATATTGCGTGGTCCTGGTCATATATATTAATATACATGACAACAAGACTCACAAACAACTACATAATTATGATTTTTAAAAATTTTTATTTTCTTTAAAAGTTGGAAGTAGAGCAAATATATATATATATATATATATATATATAGATGAATATAGAAGGAATATACAAATTAATTTCACATTATGTGATCCTGATTAATTATGTTTATGATACATACTATATTATATGTAGTCCAGGTGCTACCCTATATCCATGGAACTATAGGAGCTAGGCATGGATACAACACTGAAAAAATTATGTGGTCCTGGTCATATCTTATATTCATGACAAATAGAGCTCCAAGCAACTACATGATTATTATTTTTTATATGTGTACATAAAAAAAGAAACAACCTTTTATTTTCATTAGGTAGAACCATCTATATTCGTACCATATTGTACAAAAAGGTTGGACGTACGTAAAGTATTCATAGATATTACAGTCCATGGTCTTTGTCGAAGGTTATTTTTCTGGAACAACATTCTCATTATATAGGTTATATGTTATGGTTTCTTTTAGGGTTATTCGTATTTACAGGGTTGTTGAGAATATATATACAACTTTGAACTAAACTATAGTAATTACTGCATATAATTGATGCAAGAAATTACGGAATCTCTATACTTGAAGCCCTCCAATCAAAGTTTTGTCAACCCGATCGATCGGTTATCTAAACCAATCTATTGATTTTCTTAGAATGGAGAATTTGTAAACATTTAGTAGTAATTGTAAAATCACCAACTTAATTATAGTGATGCTAGCTTAACATGCATGCATAATATAGAGAGCCTCACACTTTCCCAATTAATATAAATAAATATACAATCTGGGGTGTTTAATGTTTTGGATCCATGTT
The DNA here is from genome assembly GCF_965113065.1 of Corylus avellana. NCBI lineage: Eukaryota > Viridiplantae > Streptophyta > Magnoliopsida > Fagales > Betulaceae > Corylus > Corylus avellana. The sequence continues at coordinate 46,861,668 of NC_142491.1, forward strand.
AAAATAATTACATGGACCAATATATAATAATCAAGATACCAAATAACCATTTATGGCACCTATTTACTCATAATGATTAGAGTAAAATTAAAACAAGAAAAACTAATCATGCTTGGCTTAATGTCCTATAAATTTTCTGAACCATGAGATTCTAATTAAGACATAGGAGAAAAAGATATATACGTAATTAGCTAGAAAGGAAGGTGAAAATATTTTCTTCTTTCTGGGGAAAGCAGCAAACCGTGTATTATTAATCCCTATGTTTCTGTAATTAATCCAAAAGCATAAAATAATGAACAAGATCCATTCTAAAAAGAAGAACCACCTCCCACACGAATTTGAAGCTTTATTATTTTGTTGGTCTTGGTATGTGTTAATTAGAACACAAACAACTGATGAGCTCGGACTTTTATGAAGGCAATAAGTTAATTAAATCAATTATAATAAAGAAAATAAATATAGAATTAATAATATTATTTATTCTTCCTTTGGAAAGAATTCTCAAGCTTCTCTTTAATTGAAGCAAGAGATGTTGGTTTCTCTTTCTCCCCTCTACAGTTCTAACCAGGAGATTACAGGCATTAATATTTTAAAGGAAAAATCCTTTTGGATATCTTTCACTGTTGCAGTGAAAAGGGTTATGAATTATTTGAATAATAAACTTCCATTTCTAATTTCAGCTCTTTTACCTAAAACGGCAAAAGGTAGGCATTCAGGAACATCGATCATTCTTGCGCAAATATATATATATATACATGGAGTTTTAAAAAAAGTTATCTTGATGCCTATAATATAATTGCCTGGTGAGCGTGTTAGCTGAATCACATGACACTTCCTTCTTCACCAAGTAGGATTTAAATATCTCAAGATCTTGTGTTTTTTTAACCATGCCGGAAAACATTTGGATGTCTTCCTTTTAATTTTCTTTTTCCTCATCTCATTTCAAACATATACCGTGCACAAGCAGCACATATATGTTACTTTTTGCTCAAATTCAAGTCTACACATAATTCACTTGTAGGAGTAGTAATTCGTGTTCGCGTATGTCAGCAGGGGCAGAACCACATCGATCTAGCTTTCGAGAGTTTTTGGCCCTTCCAAAATTTTGAAAATTTATTCTAAATTTTAAGTATTTTTGTGAAATTGACCTCCCAAACTAAAACAGTTTAGACCCCGCAACTTTAACTTACTAATTTCGTATTAGATTTGTGTCGGGTTCATGAATCGTGTAAAAAATTGTTAGGCTTAAATGTTGCGTGTCGTGTCAAAGCATGTATGTTAGGCTATATAATAAGTCAGCTCTAACCCGACTCATTAAATTAAATTGGTTAAATTCCTCAACTCTAACATACTAATTTCATATTGGTTTCATAACAATTTTACGGCTCGTATTAAAAATTGACACCGTAATTCTTGTCGACTTGGATCGGAGTCATGACTCAACAAAATCAAAACACCTAAACTACTAATTTAATTAAGAGAAGACGTGGGAGGGTCATGGGCTAAGTACTGTTCAGAGGGAGAGAATTTGGACGTAGTCATAGCATCAGATACGATTGTACTTGGAACATTTACAAAATTTAGTGGGAAAAATAAACAAATGGACCTTTTGAAGACCAGCTACACTCGAGGGCATTTGAGAGCAGTTGGTTGATGAAATATCTTTCATAACTTTATCTTTTGGTTTGTCTCCAACCTGTCCAATGCCCCAATAATAATTTATCCATAAAAAAAGAAAAACTTTATTATTTAAGTATATCTCATTGTAAAGGTTTTGGGAAGGCATATGGGTGCATTAACTGGCCTCTCAGGGGCTTTGTCCCGAGACTCGACGACAGAACTGGGTGATCGGCTCAGTCGGTCCAACTATTCTGACACTTCATTGTTTGACCACCGGTGACCGGCGCCGTTCACGCCCTCCCGATGACTATGGAGGTGCCACGTGTACTTCCCCATGTGGGGTGATGTGTCCCCAAATGGAGAGGCAAGTATTTTAAGTGTATCTGTGAATAATGCAGAGCAGAGATAATTGTATGGGCAATGGGGTTTGTGCACTTAAACCTTTTGTGCTAATTGGTTTGGAATCCACAAAGCTCTGAAATTGATAAAAATTGCAACCTTTTTTCTTTTTTTTTTCCTTGGTGCCCCAAAGTGCGGGGTCTGTTAGTTAGATCGAGAGACATGTTCTATTTCTTTTACATGTTTTGGTCTCTAAGAGCATTCCCAATGGAAGAGCCATATTTTTATGTAAAATGGCTCTTCAAAATTCACTTTTATCTAGTTTAGCTAAGCTATTTTTAAGTGTCTACACATCCGATTAGCTATATTTCTAAAAAATAGGTGGGAAAAGATTTGGGAAAAAGATAAAGCAGGAGAGAGAAACACTAAAAAATAAAATGGCTCCCTTAAAAAGTGCTGCTACATTTAACTTTTTTTTTAGCTCTTCTAATCAAATATCTATTTTACATATATTTTTGGCTCATCCAATGTATGAGGTTTTTTGAGCATTTGAAGAGCTATTCTAGATAAAAGTAACATTTAGCTCTTCCATTGGGAATGCTCTTAACATGTTTGGAGATTGGAGATTAATGGGGTTTGGTTAAGGATGATGATTGGGTTTTTTATTTATTTTATTTTTTTTATAAATCCAAAAAGCCTAAAAAAATGGGGGAGTTGGAGAGATTTGGTGGAGAAAAAACCAATTTCTTTAATCCAATACACGTACGCTGTTGTTAGAATCTCCAAGATTATGCTAAAGACAATTCCAAAAGTAATAATTTCGTATAAATGTTGAGAAAAAACTAGACAATGTGTATTCAATGATGGCAATCACATGTTAAGCAATTTAGGTTACCCACATTTCACTTCATCACCATTCCAATACTGAGCAGTTCAATTGGCGGGTATTCCTGTCTGCAAAGGGTGTGGACCGCATGCGACCCTTTCATATTTATATTATTAGTTAACTATACTCAAACAAAACCTTAAGAAGCCCATGTCACCTGCCCATCAGCCAGCTCCTTCCCAACTACATGACCAATCCCATCAGCCAGCTCCTTCCCAACTACATGACCAATCAAGACGTTTCCTAATCATTCGTATTTTCAAGTTGGGTTTAAGTCATATCGAAATATGAGTGTAAAACTATATAAGACAACTTTAGCGCAACATATTTAATTAAATGGTTAGATCCTTCAACTCTTACCCGCTAGGGTTCACGAAATCTGTCAATAATTGTCAGTTTTACTCACTGCTATAAAGACGTACCTTTCAGGTGCCCATCATTTACTCCAGCTGTGTAAAAATTTGCTATCATATTAATTTGTTATATATAGTAGTTAATTAAGACACTAATTAGTGGTTAACAATGATTAAGTATTAGTTAATTAATTAAGAGACATGTCCAACTCAATGAACACTTTGCATCCATCTAATTAAGTGAGGAGTTAGACAGTTCGCCACGTAAAAATTGGGAGAAAAATAAGAACAAGTTAAGTGAGATTATTAGGTATCCTGTTTTAAAATGTGATGAAGCTGATTTTAGGGACCATGCGCTCCCCCCCACTCGTGGGCACGACCTATCTGTTACCGTTTATTTTAATCTTGACCTACTGTTTGAACTGGAATTATCAAGCTCCGTTGAAGATTCGACGCGTGTAATTTAATAATTTATTATTTTTCTATGTAAACGAAATGGGTCGCCTTGGCTTTCCAAGTATATTTTATTAATTAATTAATTAATTAATTAATTCAGTCGCATAAAAAGGTTCATGCGTTATTGTTTTTTTTTTTTTTAATATATTTTTTTATGGGGAAGGAGAACGTATGGAATCGATAAATTTTGGCATTCCAAGGCATTGTTCTTCAGTTACGGGTTTTATGACTTTCTAAGGCTTCTTATGATCTGTACGGGAAAATATATATATATATATATATATATATATATATATATATATATAGATTTTATTTTTATTTTTTTGCAATTTTCTTAAGAAAAAAAAATAATAATAATCCCCTGACATAATAAAGGCTCGAGGTATGACTAAAGCACATAATATATATATATATATAGATTTTATTTTTATTTTTTGGCAATTTTCTTATGAACAAAAAAAAAAAACATAATCCCCTGACATAATAAAGGTTCGAGGTATGACTAAAGGACATAACGGAAACCATTGTTCAAAGCAAAATATTATTGTATAAAGCTAGCTTTGATCTATGAGATGATATAGACTTCGAATCTCATCTACAGAATACCAGTAAATAAAATAGTTAATCAAGGGGTTTTTTTTAAAAAAAATTTCTTAATATCTTACTGAATCGTGGGCTTTTCCTTTCACCATTAGAGAAGAACATGGCCAAAAAGCATGACAAAAATGACTAGAATCAAGAGCTCGAAGTAGACAATGGTAAGGCTCAAGGTAAAAGATGATATGAAGTTATGTAAACCGGTAGAATAATATAGTTAAAAGGTTATAATAGTAAAAGGGTGTTAGCCAAAATTAATGTTTCCCAAGCAAAAGCAGTCTCACAATCTTAATTTTAGACCTAATTAAGAGGGATACTTTGTAGAAGTGGCATGAGCAATCAACGATATTTCAAATTCGTCCATTTATGGCTCCAACCATATGGGAAAAATATTAGGATTTGACTTGGGACTACTTAATTTCATATTTTAATTTTGAGTTGAGGTACAAAAATATAAAATATCAAGTCCTAATCAATGTAATCATGTGGGGTTTCTATCCTTTTGGCTTGGTTTTTAAGTTTGATTTGAGTCCACAACTGTTAACTAATTTTAGAGACCTTTTGTGATGCTTGCTTGGTAACCAAAGTAAGCCTTGGAGTTCAACAAATAATGTTCTTTGCAAAAAGTCTTGTACAAACTTTATCTTCACCTATTATACTTGTTTTGTCCATACTTATAAGATCAAAAAAGAAAATCTACAGATTTTTACAACTTATTGATATGTGTTATTAGCTACTAAAAAATTATATTGTTCGTCAATCACATGTTGACATGCACGTAATTGGATCTTCAGCAATTTGTTACTCGAATTTATAGCAATTTAGACAACAAATGTGAGAGAGTTTTTATGGACCTATCTGTCCAAGCAAGTAGTTGGGTAGTCCAAAATTTATTTAGACAGACAGTTTCATATTAACTCTTTTAATATTTATTATCAAATCGTTAGCAATTCCAATATATATATATAATAATAATAATAATAAAATAATAATAATAATAATAATAATAATAATAAAAAGCTCAAAAGCTTTATATTCATCTAATGAAACTGTGGCTGAAATTGAGATATGATTGAATGATTGAGAGAAAGAACGTGGAATAGTGGGATAGTGACTGACAGTGATGCCCCATTCCATATTCCAATAGCCTTCTTCCAATAAAAGACAACAGTTTGAGAAACAAAATTATAATAACGAAAATGATACCCAACCATGTTTTTAGTTTTCCTAGTCAAGCTGTCATGGGATTTTTCTTTTTTCTTTTTTCTATTTTTATAATGGCTTCACCTTCCTCATGCTCTAAACTTTTCACTTGAAAGAAGAACAAAATATCATTTGATTGAAGAGCCATTGGTTTAAAACTATGAGTTGACTGAAAATTGATCTACGACGACATACAACTTTAAAAACATTAATAGGTTAATCACATGCATTAATATTACTTTAAAAATTAACTCCATGGGGTTCAAGCTCTTTACCTTTCAAAGACCGAAAACCACTAATTGGTTTATGAATAAGATTGATTCATGAGAAGACAAAATAGTTGTTTTTTCTTTAGAATCTTTTGAATTGTAGAAGAACATGAGATATTGACATATCCATACATTGATACAGATACTACTTAGCCGCTCAAGAGTTAATAAGCCTCCTGATACGAAAATAAATAATCGAGGCTTCATTCAATTAAAGAGCTATAAAAATTTAGAGTTACTTGTCAATTAGACAGCTGCTATACAATTATGCTCCTATTATGTGACGAAAATTTAGGAGACATCGTCCAAGGACCACCTCCGGACAATCTTGTATGAGAAATGTCACAAACTCCAAAAAAATAGTAGAGCATCAAATAATCCAAACACTATCTAGTGAAGATATAAAAATAAAATAAATAAATAAATAAACAACTGCATTAATCATCGGCGGCTCTTCTACCGGCCACTCCGATAATCTCCCATTCTCTATTAAATCCGCATCAGCACTTCCAAATCCCACCGGGTCAAAGGGTTTTTATTGACACTAAATTAATGAAAACAGTATTGTAGCATTTCCAAGTCAACAAGAGGAAACAGTATAAAACATTATCTCAACGTATCAGATATTGAAATGAGAATTGTAAATTGCAAAATCTATATGTAATTTATATGACACGTTCTGAGATGATTGCCTCAACGTTATGGAGATTGAAGGCATTGCCTTGATCGAGCACTTACTGTCACAACCAAAATTTGCGTGCAGAAGAGAGAGTTTGTAGTTGACCCAAAACGGGAAGTGCAGCAAAATCATAAGTGAATATCACGAAAACTAGTTGAACAAAATAAAAATACAACATCAAGTATCGCAATAACAAATGAGTTCTGACTTAATGTTTAAGATGGGCACTCCAGTAGTGTAGATTGCTTGTGAATTTTTTATTCTTTATTTTTCCTTTTTTATTTATAAAGCAATTTTGCTGGTAACCTGATATTACTCATTGGTTGGGCCGTGGGCATTTCTTGTTAAATAGTAAACAGATCCAGGACCCAACCTATTCTCAAATCCTGTTATACCAGGCCGTGGAGCAAGACATAGGTCCATCTCGAATTTTAGGATTTGGGATGCCTTAGAGCATTCCCAGCAGCTACCCGATCATATTCCCTAAATTTAAGGATCCAAACTACTTTTTGCTTCCCTATATCAATTTACTCCCCAATAGCTTCCTTAAATACTTCCCTATATCATTAAAATATTATATTTTTATTTTACTTTTTTTTTTTATATTTTATTCATTTAATTTATACTTTCTCTCTCCTTCATATTTTCTTCTTCTTTCTTTCCGATGCAGCGCAGCACAGCAGCAACCCACCCATTTCTTCTTCCTGTGATTTCTTCCTTTTCTTCTCCTCCCAACAAGGAAGCTAATGTCCTCACTCCTGTCCCTGTGATCCTCTTGCACCCAACCACCTCAAATTTCTTCAATTTCCAACACCCCCTCGCGATCGCTATCAACCCCATGTCGTCCAAGTCCGCCGAGTTCTTTATCGACAGCGACTCCAGCCCCTCGCACAACGTGATCCCATCCAACTGCGACCCAATCGGCGCTCACATGCCTTGACGCCTTGTGTCTTTGATTTGATTTCTGGGTTTCTTTGGTTTGATTTGATTTATGGGTCTGAAATCTCTGATTTGAAATCTCTGGTCTGAAATCCCTGAAATCTCTGATTCGGTCTGAAATATCTCGTTTGATCGATCTGGGTTTCTGGTTTGATCGTTTGGTGGTGCGAGAGAGAGAAAGAGAGGTGAGAGAGAGACGTCTGGTTTGATTCTGGTTTGGTGGTGCGAGAGAGAGAAAGAGAGGTGAGAGAGACGTGAGACGGGAGGAGAGAGGAGAGAGAATAATTTTTTTCTAATTTAGTAAGCATGTGGATCGCTACAGTTGAACCCAAAACATGAGGTTCAACTGTAGCAGCTAATAGTTTAAGGAACCATATAGGGAATCTGCTGTGGGACGTTTTTTGCAATTTTTTAGACATTTCCTAAATTTAGGGAACAGACTCCCTTATAGGGAGTCTGCTGGGAATGCTCTTAGGAGCAAAATAGGCCTTTGAAAAGAGTCCAAATCTCGTGGCATTGTCTGATACATGAGATCAAAATCATCAAATTCAGTTGCTCTATTTTTCTTTTACAATGCTGCGGTGTCAATTCTAAATAACCATTAGATAACTTTTTGTTTAAAAATAATACATCTAATGGTTTATTAAAACTGTCACATTGGCATTGTAAAATAAAAATGTGGTATATAACATATCTTTTACCAAATCCTTGAAGGTTTGAGAAAAGAGAGAGAACAACTCCAGTGCATTGAAAGAATCTGTAATTAGATGCTATCCAAAACATCCAAGAATTCTAAAATAGCCACTCAAATGTCCTGAGAAGAAACCCGCTTAAAACAAAGGTCACTCAAAGAGTCAGTAGTTGCTAAGGAAAGAAATTGGCCTTCAATTATCGAAAACATCGACAACACTTACTTTCTTCTTTCTGTTTTTAGATTGCCAATCAATTAAAAAAGCAAGGCATCTGTCTCCATCACAAATGCTGGCAGGGAAATGATCCAGATTAAGAATTCCCTGGGCCCAACTGATCTGCGGTCTTTTGAATCCAACACCGTGCAACCAGAGTCCGGGTACGTTATCTAGAATCACTAGGAGGACTATTACAGAAAATTCTTCCCCCTCTAGATTAAAGACAAAACATGGGAAATCCTATTCCAACAGGAAAGGAAAACTTATAATGGGGTCCTCAGAAGGATTTAGGGTAACAATGTTAATACGGACACATTCCATTGTTCTAAAGATCAAATTATCCATACAAACAAGACAGGAACATATGTGTTTCTTTCATCTTTGAATGACATGTTATGAACCTCTTTCTTTGGTTCAATTTAGGATAGAGAGACAACAAACATTGATACATATGCGGAAACATGGTAAAAACAAAAGTCCCCTCCCCCACATACCACAGCTTTCTTAGCCCATGGCATATTTCTGGGTCCAGCTCCTTGCAGTTGTTTCATATTTGTTCCTGTCTGTCTTATACATGTGAGCAATCTCTGGCACCAAAGGATCATCTGGATTTGGGTCCGTCAACAGCGAACAAATTGAAAGCAAAACCTAAAAGATAAAAAGAGAAAACAGTTTTAGGCACAGAAAATGATTTACACAACTTCAGTAAACACCTCATCCTTAACAAAGTAGTGTTTCTAATGGGTTAATTAAAGGGTTAATTACACTTACCCGTATCAACTACCACTCATTTACACTTTGCCTCCACAAACTACAACCAGACACACTCAACACCTTTCAATTACCAATCATTGGCAAATAAAGCCCTTATGTTAGGCAAGCATGATAAATCCGCCCAAAAAACGCACCCATGACGCACATGCTCCTTTTTCCATAAAATCACGAAAATACTGTCAAGGTACTTGGTTGTCGATCCACTTCTAGGGGTGGTAGAGCCACCCCCAAAAGTGTGTGGGAGGTGGCCGATTCACATTGGGGTGGTCAGAATTTTGGGGGGGGGGGGGGGGGGGGGGGGGTGGGCTTATGCATAATTAAACCAAATTGAAATCTACAAACATGAAATGGAAACAGGCTTTGTTTCAGAATGTCTAAATTCACCACATTCATCAAGAGGCAAAACACAGCACACAGGTGACATGTGGATGTTCGTGGGGGTAGCATTTAAATGAGCTGTAGGTTTTGTTGGGGAAGGGGGGGGGGGGGGGGGTGGGGGGGCGGCATTAAGCATAATTAAACCAAATTGATATCTACAAACATGAAATGGAAACAAGCTTTGTTTCAGAATGTCTAAATTCACCACATTCATCAAGAAGCGAAACATAGCACACGGATGCCATTTACATAGGCATCATCACTGAGAAAGAACATTTCAGGCTTGTACCAGTATATCAGAGCACTATTTTGTCATTGATCGTTCTTTTCTATCCACCAAGCAATTAAGAGAGATGGAGATGGGACTGGGTATATTGGTTCTGTTTCTATATGTTGCAATGAATGATTCAGTTTTGTCAAAGATGAACATTCTCTGTAGTGGAACAGAATAAGTATGCAGAAATATCTTTTGATACTGATTCTGCAGAAACTTGAATTAAAATGCCCAGTAATCTGTATTATCTAGGATAAGGGACTTTTTAGTATACTAAACAGGTGCTTTCAAGGTTACAAAATAAAAACCTTGGAAATGGTTAGGGCAGGGCTCCACTGCTCCTTCAAGATGTCAAGGCAAATGCTCCCATTGCTGTTTATATTTGGGTGAAACACCTTTGTTCTGAATGCTACCTGCAAGATTCACAAAATGAGAGAGAGAGAGAGAGAAATATGCATCAAGGACTGATGATACTTTAGTACATTGTAAAACATTGGAATACTTGTTTGATTTTCCTAAATATACATCCCAAATTTTTAAATCACACTGGGACCTTTTTTTGAAATATTTGCAGCTAAACCTTAAACCTTAAAACCCTTTGGTTTAATTACCAAAGTCAATAATGTTTTTTTTTTCTAAAAGAGAAAAGGAAATAGAGATAAAAACAAACACAATAAAAGCTTTGAACACAACATAGTTAAATGCTGCCAGAATACCAAACACAAATAAGAGCTATGCCTTTGAATAACATAGGTAACTGCTTGAACAGGACCAAGTATATTACAGCCTGTCTGCACCATAGTAGAGATTGACTTAGTTCAAACCCAATCAGACTTCAATCTCAGCATCACTTGAATTAAACAATTGAGTTGCAAGCAACTGAGAACAGTGGAGACTAAAATAAAGTATAGATTAAAAACTATAGCGCATGAAACAATTTCCAATGTGAACATAATTATGAAAAAAGTACCTTTGGTGGCTTAAAGGGATAATCTGGAGGAAAATGGATAGTTACTAGGAAAACACCCCCAGCATAAGGACTGTCTGGAGGACCCATAATTGTTGCTTGCCAGTGAAACATGTCTTCGGCAACGGGGCCTGCAACATCAATTCTATGAGAAGAGATATAAAAATATAAAATATAAAGAACTAAAATTCATAATGGATATTGCAGCGGAATTTGTACATATTGCTTACAAGAAGAAATTTTAGCTTAAATAATAAAAAGCTGAACACTCAAATGGATAATACAGCGAAAAACAGGGGAACAAAAGGAATAAAGTTGCCAATTAACAATGGATTGACAGTTTCCTTCAGTTCATAAATTGAGTCCAAAAGGGATTTATTTATGCAAATTCTTAGAAATGTAGAGCATCGCTTCGAGTTCTACCCAAGTTCAGTTCGTCAAACTTCCATGACCGCACTAGGTAACTCAGGCTGAGAAGAATAATTAAAATTTAGAAGAACAAACCAGATTTACCAGTTCGACCAGTAGAATGGTTGCATGGACTACTTGGTCCAGTCACCAGCATTACTATAAAAATTACATACCCTAAAACATACAATATATTATTTAGTTTATTATCTCTAGGACTGCAATATCAACTTTCTAAAAGCAAAATATCATCTCTAAATGAACATATGCAAGGATGGAGTATTGCCTCGTAAAGGGATCCCGGGAATAATGCCAGCACGTGCAAAGTCCTAATTTTATTAAACGAAGCAAGTACTACAAACAATAATGGTATCGAGTGATCCTTGGAATCAACTTCTACAGAAATGAACACTTGCAATGCATATCAAATTCGGTCCCACCCAAAATATCAAAGTTAGATTCCCTCATAATACACCAATAATTCACCTTCATAATGGCTAACATATCAGTATTCACAATCTACATGTGAACAAATAATTTATGAGCGGACAATGATGCTATGCATAATCTCTGAAACTTGTCAATACCAAAAGCAATAGAAGATTAGTACAAGCATGACACGGTGCTAGACATGCTTACTGTTGGATACGACATATCTTGTGTCCAATAAGCAAAAAGGCAACGTTTCTATTTTGAAGTACTGAACTACGGCAAACCCAATGACCTAAAATTCACTCCCTCATCAATGGAGATCTCAAATTAGAAATTATTGAGACCTAAAATTGACAGATTACGCAAATCCGGCAACTATGGAACCAAACCCCCCAAGTCAGATGATCCTTGTCATTCGCTGGGCAAAAGAATATCCTACAATCATTGAAAAGAAAGCACCATCCCAACCCCTTCTCCAAATACTAAATTTTCCACATTCTGCGATGATTCCAGATCGTCCTCTATACACGTTTCAGGTATTTATCCTCATCATCAACCAGAACTTTATCAGAAAAAAACGACAATTAATAATATATTTCCACCTCCCGGCGGAGCACATAACATAGACATATATATAAGAAAAATAAAGATTAAAAATCGAAATGCAAACGAAAATTTTGCAACGACTGGTTACACGCAGATATCTTCGAAACTTAAAGAAAAAAAAAAAAAAAAAAAATCCCGCAGAGATCAAGAAAACAGAGCCATGACAAAAACAAATAAAAAACGACGTCGTATGGAAGAAAAGTTACCGGCGCTGCAAGAAGTAGGAGGATCTTTCTGCAAATCCTTGAGCTCCTTCAAGATCCGCTTCGACGCCATCTGCGAAACTTCTGATTTCACAAAAGATCTAAAAAAAAAAAAAAACTCACACCTCTCAGATCACAATTCAAACAGCCTCCACACGCAAACGCTTGTATATAAAGAGGAGAAGAGAGATCGTACCGAGACAGAGAGATCCTCCTTCGTGTGGGTTTCTTCGTGAGGGAAAGGAAAAGGGGAAGGAATTGGGGATTCGGTGAGGTGGTGACTTTTGTTTACGAAAAACAATTGCCTGGTCTGTCCGGCCCCGAGCTCTTTGATTGGTTCAAATTCTATTCCCTCTGTGGTGGGTCCCGCTTGGCGTTTTCTGTACGAAATGCCTTTCCCCTTTTTTTATCGCCGAAAGTTGCAACTGGCCGACGAGATATAAATTGAAAATTGAAAATTGAAAATGAATGGTGGAGATTTGGTGGAGCAGACGACGTCGTTTGGGGAGTGCCGCGTTGTTTTGTCCAAAGGTGGTCAACTGGAGGTGATAGGATGGTCTGACGCAGTGACAACAAAATGTCATCATTATTACCATATTATTGGTTGGTTCGTTTATTTTCTCGTTCTGGACAGAGAGTAAAGCTTCGTTTGGCAAAAGTCATGGTTCAGACACTGTTCAGTGTCTGGGCCATTGACCGGTTTTCCCCCTCAACACGGGTTTGCCAAATTAACGTTGGATACCGCTTCTTCAGGATTTTTTTTTTTTCAACCTCTTTTTTGTTTTTTTGAAAAATATTGTGACTTCTCATTAAAATCAATCAGAAAATAGAGTTTAAAATATCAACCATCAAAAGATGAAGTTAAACGCTCCATTAAAACAACATCACAAATATAATCTGGAATTTGATCCCTCCATATTTTATCAATAACATATTTTGTTGCCACATTTGCTAGTCGGTGGGCTGCATGGTTTGCTTCTTGGTGAACAAAGACACATCTCCATTGTGGGAATGTATGTAGGATTCTACGGGTGTCGTCCACAAGGTGTCCAAAGTGGCTCCAAGTGCATGTGTTTGAGTTCATAGCATCCACCACTTGTTTGGCATCCCCTTCCAGGACTAAAGAGGATACACCAATTTCTTTACAAAGACATGCTGCATAGTAAGATGCCAGGGCTTCCCCCGTCGTTGGCTCAAGACTTCCCATCCGTGTGAGACTTCTTGCAACAATTATCTTCCCTCGGTCATCTCTCACTACCACTCCCCCTCCTAACCGCAACATCCCAGTTTGCCTTTATCCACCCCTGTGGAGGGGCAGTAGTCCACCGGTTGCGTTGGTTTTTGTCCACGTACGTGTTTGCCTGGGAGCTTCTTTCATGAACCAGCTGGTATTCGATCGACGCTCATTGTGTCTGTTGATGCACAGTTTTCCAAAAGATGACGTGGCACGCCTGCCGAGTTTGAGTTGAACCAACTCACGAACAGTTTGACTGCACAACAAAGAAGAAAGAAGGATCGAAGTGACCGGGGGTGAGCCGGCGTGGGCACTCCGATGCCTAAGTCAGAATGGGAAAGGATATTTGTAACAACTATAGAGCTCAAATTATGAGAGTTGTGATTACCTTTGCTTTGATCATATGACTTGTATTTATAGGCATTGGAGGGAATTTGATTTCCCACTTATTAAGGAATCTTATCCCTTGATATCGGCTGAACAAACATTTGAATGAAAAGATCATGTTTGTTAGTTCTTCCGCGATTTGAGCGACTTGAGATCAGAGGATCAACTTCGTAATCTTTTAAGATATCAGAGTTATCCCTTTTACTGCGACTTAAATGTCCTGAGTTATTCTCGGACTTTATGGTCTCGGCTAGGGGTTGCCTCGGATTGGAGGTCTCGGATCTCATGAGTAGTCCTCGTCTCGGATTACTTGAGTAGGTCTCGTCTCGGATCACTTGAGAAGGTCTCGTCTCGGATCACTTGAGAAGGTCTCGTCTCGGATCACTTGTGAAGGTCTCGGGCTTGGGCCTTTTGAGCAGGTCTCGGACTTGGGCCTTTTGAGCAGGTCTCGGACTTGGGCCTTTTGAGCAGGTCTCGGACTTGGGCCTTTTGAGCAGGTCTCGGACTTGGGCCTTTTGAGCAGGTCTCGGACTTGGGCCTCTTCTGGCTGGGCCCAAGGACTGCTCAATAAATGATAAGCTAGTTCATGACCCAACAGTTACCCCCCAATTTCGAAGTTTGTAGAACTAAAGAAATTTCATGTCTTGATGGAATGAACCGAGGCCAGCTTTTCTTAAGAGAGATTCCAAGACAGTCAACGTCTTTCCGACTCCGTCCCGGATAATAAGGCGGCAAAATTTGAAATTTAAACTTCAGATTCAAAATTTAAATTTCAAATCTTGGAGAGTACATTCAAATTCAAATTTCAAATATTAGGGGGAATTTTGACTCTCGACATTCCAGGTGTCGGTTGAAATTCCGAGACCCTATCGCTTCATTAATGCTGGCTCACACGTGTCATCTACAGGCGGCGTCGGTTGAGCTTCCGAGGCCCCGTCGCCTCATTTAAGGCTGGCTTTTACACGTGTCATCTGCAGGCGGTGTCGGTTGAGCTTCCGAGGCCCTGTTTCACATGGCGCTTTTAATGCACACGTGTCCGAGGCGGTCTTATTTATAGGACAGTATCTTCTCTTTTTCCATTCTTTCTATCCTCCGCAGCAGCTTCTAGCTTTTCTGTTTCCTTCTTTATCCTTCGAGAACTCTTTTCGTTTTCATAAACCATGTCTGGAGATGAGGGATCAGGGTCTGATGGCCTCGGCGACAACACCTACCCAGCCTGTTGGCGGCCATTGTTAACTAAGGCTGATGAAGCCAGAATTCGGGAGGAGTGTTTTATCCCCAAATCCGTGAAGCTGCGATTCGATGATGAACGGATAGGTGCAATAGTGCGTTCTGATGCGCACGAAGTTTGTCTGTACGAGACGATGTTCCGTGCTGGTTTTCGCTTACCCATTCCGCCGACCATTCGAGAGTTACTGAGCTATCTGAATCTAGCTCCCCATCAGATTGTGCCCAACGCATGGAGACTTATCCATGCCTGCGTGTTGCTTTGGCCTCTGGCACTCGGACCGGGGCATCATCTCACAGCCCGGGAATTTTTGTGGGTATATCGCCTTCAAAAGAACCCAAAGTGTGATGGTTTATACAATTTCCAGTCACGAAGGGGGAAATTCGTTCACGTAGATGGTAAATATTCCAGCAACCATGCGTGGAAGGGAAAGTACTTTTTTGCAACAGGGAGGTGGGAATTTCATCCTACCGAAGTTGCCCAGGGTCCGAGAGTGCCTCGGGAAACCAGTGTTCCTGCAGCGAACGCTTCTAAAGAGCCAGCCCTTACCGATGACGAACAACAGCGTGTAAATAAAGTTTTAAGGTGGACTCAAAGACACGAGAATTTACTAAGCTATTCATTGCTAATGAATACGGCCTCGCAAGGAGGGGGCCTCGTCAGATTGGAAAAAGGCAATGGCGTAGGTAAGAAGGGACCTGTTTCCGCGGTTGTCCGAGACCCAAAGGTTCCTGCCTTAGACCCTCCAGCGGCCAACACCCGAGGAGCTACCCCGCGGAAGACCAGGCTTGATAAAGGTAAAGGAAAACTGGTCGAGTCACCCAAGCAGAAGAATCCTCCACTTCAAACTGGGGGGGCTCTAAGAATTAGTGGGAGAGTGGATCCTCCTGGTGCTGCACAATTTCGAACTACAGGGCCTTTGAAAATGGCCACAAAACCTAACCCTCCAACCCGGGCAGCTAGGGCTCTACACTTGGTTGACGAGCCTGAGGGATTAGGAGAACCTGAAGCTCCTCACCCTAAAAAGAGGAAGCTGGTGAGAGCAGCAGAAGTGAAGGTACAGGATCAGTTTGCTAGCTTGCTAGCTGCTAGGCGAAAGGCTGCTCCTGGACCTGTGGTGAAGTCAGTTGCAGAGGTTGAGGCCTTTCTGGCCAACGAGCCTGTTCCTGCACGTCCATTAAATGCCACTCCTTTGGCCTCGGATGGCCTCGAGGCTAAGAATGCCATTCCCATCCAATCTCTCTTGCTCCAACCCCTGGGATCCAATATCCAACACATTTTGGATGATATAGAGTTGGTGGAGCATTCGGATGGCTCCGTAGAGATGGTGTGTGAGAGGACCAAGGGGTCATCTGCAGCTGTCGAAGGAGCTAAACCTCTTTCCCCTGTTGACGAGGCTGAACCGGAAGTCCACGCACCTCCATCTACTAGGGCTCGGACGCCGACTCCTGTCGAGAAGGTTACCGAGAAGGCATCGGCTAAAGAGACGGAACCTACTGCCGAGACCTCATCTTCTTCCGCCTCGGCTATTAGGCCTCAAGGAGTAGACTGGACTGTTGGCGGACGTCTGGCAGATTTTAGCGGTGATTTGAAGGGTAATCCCTTCTTGGCACTGGTAAATTTAATTCCGCACGAGAGCCTTACCATGGAACGCGACATCTCTGCTCAAGGCATGACAGAGCAGATGATTTATTTTCAACTTACTGTAAGTATACTACCTCTTTTTTCTTTTTACTCTATGCATAAACATACTGACAGAATCTTTGCCACAGGCTATTATGAGGTCGTTGGTTTGGTACTGCTATTTCCGGAAGGTAACCCAGGAATCGACCAACAAGACCGACATGCTCCAAGGCTTAATCACTGACCTGGAAGCCGAAAATACCAGGCTAAAGGAGGTAGTGGCTAAGCAAGATGAGGAACTATTGCTCTCGGGCCAACAGCAGTCAATAATGCAGGCCGAAACATCCGAGATGGCTGCGGCTCGGACAAGGGCTGAGTCTGAGGCTGCGGAGTTTGCGGCCGAGATTAGGGGTCTTCGGGCTGAAATAAGCCGACTCCAGGAGGACAACTCCATTATAAGAGAAGATCGGAACCAATTGGAGGAAAGGCATTCGAGCGTCTCGGATCAACTGGAATTGGCTCGGGCTGAAATTCTGGAGCAGAAAACCTTGGTGGCAAAAACAAATGACGCCAAAGTGATTGCTGAGGAGAAACTGAAGTTCTTCAAGGGCAAATACGCTCAGGTCAAAGCTCGATTGAAGGAGGCTAAGAGCCAAGTTGCCAGCTATTTGCGCCAGCTATCCTTTGCTTCATGGGTCCGAAACTCTGCCTGGGCTGACGGACTCATTCTTGGCTTTGAAACCTTTCGAGCATGGGCTAAGGACTCGACCCGAAAAATAGATCTTGACAGGATAAAGATCGAGGACATCCCTTGCTCGGACGCAGCTATGGCTCAACTCGTAAACCTAGGCCAAGAACAAATGCCTGACGCCGCAGGAATAAAAGAATTTTTCTTCGACCCCTTCTCGGCTCAACATCGCCAAGGTGCCGAGTCTGATCCAGATGACACCCAGTCCGAGGCCGTTTCTGCTGAGTCCGGCTCTGCCGAGGCCCCCGATGCTAATCTTGCTTCTGCCCCTAAGGCAAAATAGTGTAACACCATATAATAGCTCTTTGTATATACCTCAAGTTTCTTAATTAATGAAACAAGTTTTTGTGTTTATATGAGTTTCGGAATAACTTTTATTGGTTTGTTACCCAAGGTAGTTAGGGATTTTATATTTCTCCGAGTTATATCTTGGAGATTTCAAATTAATTTTAATTATACTACCTCGTAATATTTGATTGTTACTCTGAGTTAAGTCTTGGAGAGTTTGTTTGCTACTCCGAGTTTAGGTCTCGGAGAATTTGTTTGCTACTCCGAGTTTAGGTCTCGGAGAGTTTGATTGCTTATCCGAGTTAGGTCTCGGAAAGTTCAATTACTTATCCGAGTTGGGTCTCGGAAAGTTCAATTACTTCTCCGAGTTGGGTCTCGGAAAGTTCAATTACTTATCCGAGTTGGTAATTTAATTTGTACATATGTACCTTGTATACTGCATAACTCCGAGATGCTTTTATTCATTGAAATGAAAATAATGAAATGGCAAATAAATCACATATCACTGTGTTTAGACATAATACTTTTTAAGGTGCTCAGCGTTCCAAGGCCTTGGTAAAACCTTACCTCTGGAATCTTCCAAGTGGTACGCTCCAGCTCGTTTGCACTCAATCACCTTATAAGGTCCTTCCCAATTAGGAGTTAGCTTTCCCTCAGCTGGGTCCTTGGTTGCGAGAGTAGTCTTACGTAGGACCAGATCTCCAATTTTGAAGGTTCGAGGCTTAACCTTCTTGTTGAAATACCGAGTCACCCTTGCCTGGTATGCTGCCATAGCCACCTGGGCTCGATCCCGCTTTTCTTGAAGCAAGTCCAAATGCAGTTGTAAACCCTCGTCATTAGTCTCGGATCGGAAGGTCTCTACACGATAGCTGCCTGAGCCTATCTCGGCTGGAATGACTGCTTCAGTTCCGAATGCTAAGGCATATGGTGTTTCTTCGGTTGGAATTCGCTTGGTTGTTCGGTATGCCCACAAAACTTCTGGAAGGTCTTCTGCCCAGTTTCCTTTCCGATCACCCAGCTTCTTTTTCAAAATTTTGAAGATAGTCTTGTTGGTAGCCTCCACCTGTCCATTAGCCTGGGGGTGCCCTGGAGACGAGTAATAATTCCTTATTTGGAGTTGGGCACACCAAGCTCGGAATGAGTCGCAATCGAACTGCTTGCCATTATCTGTGACAAAAGCATGAGGAATACCATACCGGCATATGATGCTCTTCCATAAAAATCGCTCAATTGCCTTAGCTGTGATATGCACTAAGGCTTCGACCTCTGCCCATTTAGTGAAATAATCCACAGCAACAACAGCAAATCTTAAACCTCCTTTGCTCCGAGGCAATGGTCCTACTATATCTACCCCCCATTGAGAAAATGGCCAAGGTGAAGAGATTGCACTCAAGTCTTCCGGAGGTTGATGAGTTATATTAGCGAACCGTTGGCATTTGTCACAATGTTTGACTAATTCTGCCGAGTCCCTGTTCATGTTGGGCCAATAGAAACCCGCTCGGACTGCTTTATGCGCCAACATTCTAGCCCCCGCATGGCTTCCGCAAATCCCTTCGTGGATTTCTCTAAGGATATAGCTCCCTTCTTCTTTTGAAACGCACTTCAAAAGTGGTAACATGAAACCCCTCTTGTAAAGGATTCCATTTACCATTGTAAACCTTCCTGCTCTTATCTTCAACCGGGTAGCAAGCTTTTTATCTGAAGGAAGTACTCCTCTTTCCAGGTATTCTACGATTTCATGTTGCCAATTAGGCATGGTCTCGGCTGTAGAGACCGACACCGTCTCGGTAACCGATGACTGTAGAAGAATTTGGATAGGAGTCTCGGTTGTGACCTCTCCATTAGCAGTTGAGGCTATTCGGGCCAATTGGTCTGCTTTTTCATTCTCTGGTCTCGGAATTTTCACAATATCAAATTTGCTGAACAATGTTTGCAAATCCTGTACTTTGGCTAAGTACAACTTCATCTTGTCTCCCTTGGCTTCGAATTCTCCTCTAATGTGCCCTACAACAACCTGGGAGTCACTCCGTATTTCGACAATTTTGGCTCCCATTTCAAGAGCTAAACCGAGTCCTGCCAAGACTGCCTCGTACTCGGCCTCATTATTCGTCGTCTTGAACTTCAACTTCAATGCACTACATAACTCTTCCCCATCGGGAGTAATCATGACTATCCCTGCTCCACCATGCTTCTTCGTAGATGATCCATCCACATAAACTACCCAGGTTTCATCACTTGGCCAGCTGGTGATGTCTGGCAAATTAGTGAATTCTGCTAGAAAATCAGCCAGTGCCTGGCCTTTGAGGGAATTTCGAGGGAGAAACTCAATATCGAATTCTCCTAGCTCAATGGCCCAGTTAGCTAATCTTCCCGACAGATCTAGCTTTCTTAGTACTTTCTTTAATGGGTATTCAGTCAACACTCGGATAGTATGAGCTTGGAAGTAGGGTCGGAGCTTCCTGGATGCTATAATTAAGGCAAAAGCCAGTTTTTCCATCTGGGGATACCTTTCTTCAGCGCCCCTCAAAGCTCTGCTTGTGAAGTATACAGGCTTTTGAATTCCTTCCTCTTCTCGGATTAATGCCGCACTAACTGCCGTTTGAGACACAGCTAAATACAAATATAGCACCTCCCCTGCCTTTGTCTGGCTCAGCAAAGGAGGGCTCACCAGATATTTTTTCAGCTGTCCGAAGGCTTCTTCACATTCGTCTGTCCATTCAAAAGCCTTTCGCAAGACTTTGAAAAACGGAAGACACTTATCGGTCGACCGTGATATGAACCGATTTAGTGCCGCTACCCTTCCTGTCAATTGCTGGAGCTGCTTCAAGTTTTTCGGAGATTGCATATCCAAGACAGCTTGTATTTTTTCAGGATTGGCCTCTATTCCTCGGCTGGATACCATGTAACCGAGGAACTTTCCTGATGAAACTCCGAATGCACACTTTGAGGGATTCAACTTCATCCCATACTTCTTCAAGGTTGTGAACGTCTCTTGCAGGTCGAGTGCGTGGTCCTGTGGCAGCACGCTCTTGACTAGCATGTCATCAACGTATACTTCCATATTGCGTCCGATCTGGTCTCGAAACATCTTGTTTACCAGCCTCTGGTATGTCGCCCCTGCGTTCTTCAAACCAAAGGGCATGACCTTATAACAGTACAAACCTCGGTCAGTTATGAACGCAGTTTTTTCACGGTCCTCTGGATGCATATATATCTGGTTGTAACCAGAGAAGGCATCCATGAAGCTAAGTAATCCATATCCAGCTGTTGAGTCCACCAATGCATCAATACGAGGTA
The DNA here is from genome assembly GCF_965113065.1 of Corylus avellana. Taxonomy (NCBI): domain Eukaryota; kingdom Viridiplantae; phylum Streptophyta; class Magnoliopsida; order Fagales; family Betulaceae; genus Corylus; species Corylus avellana. The sequence goes on from NC_142491.1 coordinate 46,882,764, forward strand.
ATGGAAAACTGTCTTTTGGGCAGGCTTTATTGAGGTCAGTGAAATCCACGCACATCCTCCACTTTCCATTGGACTTTTTGACCAATACTACATTAGCCAACCAATCGGGATAATATACTTCTTCAATGAAACGGGCCTTGAGAAGCTTCTCTACTTCCTCTGCTATGGCCACATTCCGTTCAGGGGCGAATTTTCTTCTTTTCTGCTTTACTGGTTTCACACTTGGATCGACATTTAGCTGGTGGATGATGTCTTCAGGGTCAATTCCTGGCATGTCTTCGTGGGTCCACGCAAAAACTTCTAAATTCCTTCTTAGGAAGATGATGAGACCGTCTCGGATTGTGGGACTGAGCTGCGTCCCAATCTTCAAAGTCTTGTCTTCACTTATCACCACATCCTCCAAAGGTTCAGCTGGTTCCCCCTTTGGGTCATTCCTGTTATTCCCACCTACCGTACCAATTACAATAGGAGTCGGATCCGAGACCTTCTTGAGAGACGTATTGTAACATCTTCTTGCCTGGGTCTGATCTCCCTTCACCTCTCCGACTCCGTCCTCTGTTGGGAACTTCATCATCAAGTGGTATGTCGAAGTTACGGCCTTTAACTTATTCAAAGCAGGTCTACCGATAATGGCATTGTAGGCACCTGGTCGGTCAATAACCAGAAAATCTACCATCACAGTTTTCTGCTTAGGTGCTGTTCCTGCCGTGACAGGAAGTGAAATAAGACCAACTGGCTGGACCTGCTCTCCTGCAAATCCAACCAGGGGAGAGCTAAATGGTATGACCCTATCTCGATCGATACCCATTTGCTGAAAAACTGGCCAGTACAATATATCAGCTGAGCTTCCATTATCCACTAGAATTCTGTGGATCATGTGGTTGGCCACTGTTACAGTTACGACTAGCGGATCATCATGGGGTTGCATTACCCCCCTTGCGTCCTCTTCAGAGAAAGAAAGGATCAATGAATCCTTTTTTGCAACTTTGGACAGTCTCTGCACTGTGAAGACCTCCTCGGTATGTGTTTTCCTAGCATGGGCTTTCCTGGCCGAATTAGACTGTCCTCCACCAGCTATTCCTCCGGCAATAGTATGAATTTCTCCTACTACTCTTTGATCCCGAGGGGGTCTCGGATCTTCTCTAGGACCATCGTCCCGATCACGTCTCGGCTCCTGTGCCCTTTCAACTCGGTTTCCATCTAATAGGAGAGGTTGTTGATGCACTGCGCCTTGGTTCCTCTCCCCTGCTAGGAATCTTACCAGCCTTCCGTTTCTGATGAAAGTTTCGATTTCCTGTCGCAAGGTTATACAGTCTTCCGTCAAATGGCCGTGATCATTGTGGTACTCGCAGAACTTCGTCCGATCTCGCTTCCTCGGATCACCCCGCAACTTATTTGGCCATCTGAAAGCTGGATCTCTTCTGATTTCCATAAACACTTCATTGACCCTGGTATTCAAAGGTGTGAACCTTCGATCTTCACGTCGCCGGGGTTCCGACTTTGGGACTGATGGTACAGTCTTCTTTACTACTCTCTTCTGAAACCTTTCTTCCTTCGGAGCAGATGCTATAGGTGGCTCCTTTTTGGCATCCTCTTCTTTTTTGGCGTCCTCCTTCTCCCGGTCTTCTTCCTCCTGACCTTTCGTGAGAGCTTTAATCATTTCCTCCTGATTAATATACTCCTCCGTCTTGGCAATAAACTCGGGAAGAGTTATTTCTGTCGAACTTTTTGATACTTCGGCCATTAGAGGCCCATTTGGCCTAACCCCATGCCATAACGCAGATAACACCGTTTGATCCCCCGGGTTATCCACTAGCAATTTTTCTTTATTGAACCTATGCATGAAATCTTTCAGGCTTTCCTCCTTCCCTTGACGTAAAGATAGTAAGCAAGCCGAGTGCTTTCTCCTCTTCTTGGTAGCCAGAAATTGGCTTAAAAAGAGACTTCCAAGTTCTTTGAAACTGTCTATTGACTTGGCAGGCAATCTGGCAAACCAGTCTTGAGCAACTCCTTCCAAAGTGAGAGGAAAGGTTCTGCATGCTATTTCATCCGGAAACCTGTGAAGGGAGAAGTGAACACGGACGCTTTCCATATGCTCCGAAGGGTCGCCACTACCATTAAACTCCTTGACGCGAGGCATCTTGAAGTTTTCAGGCAAAGGGAAATTTAGCACTCGATCAGTCAGGTCGGTGTTATCCATGAACCCCGAAGCAGGGGTTTTCTCATCCCTTGCAGCCAACTTACGGGTCAGCTCTTCGTACTTCTTCTTCAGATCCTCCATGTCAGCACTCATCTGGCCGTCATTTTGCCCATGGGGTTGTTCCTGTCGAGGCCTCGTGTGCTGGGACCTCTCCTGCTCATGGTGCTCCTCATTCTGGACAGTAGTATGATGGCTAGCTTGGACTGAACTTGCTTCTTCGTCACGGTGCGAACCAGCCGTCCGCTTTCCACGGCGAATTTCCCTTCGCCTTTCCTTTTCACGCCGTTCATCACGTCTTCTTTCTCGCTCTTGGTCCCTCTGGCTATTACGGCCCTCAGCAGCTGTGAGCCTTACAGCCAGGTCTTCATTTTGCTTCTTCAGAGCCTTCATGGATTCAGACATCTGCTTCATGAATTCGGTTAGATCGGGTGGTGGTGGTGCGTTGGAGGCTGCAGCAGTGGAACGGGTAGTCACCATTTTGGATTAGTAGCGAACTGATGAAAATCGAATTCCCACAGACGGCGCCAAACTGTTGATGCACAGTTTTCCAAAAGATGACGTGGCACGCCTGCCGAGTTTGAGTTGAACCAACTCACGAACAGTTTGACTGCACAACAAAGAAGAAAGAAGGATCGAAGTGACCGGGGGTGAGCCGGCGTGGGCACTCCGATGCCTAAGTCAGAATGGGAAAGGATATTTGTAACAACTATAGAGCTCAAATTATGAGAGTTGTGATTACCTTTGCTTTGATCATATGACTTGTATTTATAGGCATTGGAGGGAATTTGATTTCCCACTTATTAAGGAATCTTATCCCTTGATATCGGCTGAACAAACATTTGAATGAAAAGATCATGTTTGTTAGTTCTTCCGCGATTTGAGCGACTTGAGATCAGAGGATCAACTTCGTAATCTTTTAAGATATCAGAGTTATCCCTTTTACTGCGACTTAAATGTCCTGAGTTATTCTCGGACTTTATGGTCTCGGCTAGGGGTTGCCTCGGATTGGAGGTCTCGGATCTCATGAGTAGTCCTCGTCTCGGATTACTTGAGTAGGTCTCGTCTCGGATCACTTGAGAAGGTCTCGTCTCGGATCACTTGAGAAGGTCTCGTCTCGGATCACTTGTGAAGGTCTCGGGCTTGGGCCTTTTGAGCAGGTCTCGGACTTGGGCCTTTTGAGCAGGTCTCGGACTTGGGCCTTTTGAGCAGGTCTCGGACTTGGGCCTTTTGAGCAGGTCTCGGACTTGGGCCTTTTGAGCAGGTCTCGGACTTGGGCCTCTTCTGGCTGGGCCCAAGGACTGCTCAATAAATGATAAGCTAGTTCATGACCCAACAGTGTCTCCTGCACTAACATAGTTGGATGCGTGAACCTTCGTTCATGAACCCATAAATTCCTACGGTGCCACAGCTTACGTGCAAGCCTCACAAAAGTTACAACTTCATCCTTTCCACATCTTGCCATCATAGACTTAGCAAGCTGTAGAAAATTCCTGCTCTCAATAACACCTTTTTGGAATATGGGCTCACTACATCCCCACACATCCATTGCAGCTGGGCATTCCCATAAAACATGAATCACATATTCTGGTTCCCTTTCACAAATGGGACAAAACGGCTCACTAACAACTTTCTTTCGCAGAAGATTGTCTTTCGTGGGAAGTAGATTGTGGCATGCCCTCCAGAATTTTATTTTATTTTATTTTTTTTCTGCATTTGGTATAGGTAAACTCCAAACTGTTTTCCATGCTACACTGTCCTGTACCTTTATGGAGCATTTCGGTTCACTTCGTTTTTCAATTTCTTTTTCCAAATGATAGGCACTTTTTACCGTAAAAATCCCCGAACTGGTTCCCCTCCAAATTTGGACATCTAGTTGGTCGGTGTTACTAATTGGGATTGTATTGATAGCAGCTCTCTCCTCTTCCGAGAATAATTCCTCAAGCAAATTTTGGTTCCAACAGCCAGCCCCTCAACTCGCTCAACTTGCTGTTCGAATCCAACACTATTGGCAGGGAATGGGCCATAAAAGTAATTGGTTTGGGGATCCAGTTGTCTCCCCAAATTTTCACATTTTTCCCATTGCCTATTCTTCATATCATCCCTTCTTCAAGTACCTCTTGAGCCCCAAAAATGCTTCTCCAAGAAAAGGATGGTTTGGAGCCCAATTTTGCCGTCACAAAGGACCCATTTGGATAGTACTTCGCCTTTATTATTCTAGCCTTAGGACTTTCCGGGGATTTTAGCAACCTCCAATATTGTTTTGCCAACAATGCCTTGTTAAAGCTCACAAAGTCTCGGAATCTCATCCCCCTCTATCTTTTGACATCCCTTTCGACTACAACCCATCCAATGGATGCGAGACTCATTTTCTTGATGACCCCACATGAATTTTTGCATCATAGAATTGAACTCCAAACATAGTCTGTTCGGAAGCCGAAAGATGCTCATACTATACGTCATAATGGCTTGTATTACTGCCTTCGAAAGAACCTCTTTACTGGCTTGTATCACTGCCTTCAAAAGAACCTCTTTACTGGCTTGTGACAGAAATTTTAGCTTCTAGTTACTTAATCTCTTCCATGAAATAGGATCCTCTCCAGTCCATTATGGACTGGAGAATATCCGGTTCATGGTTAGAATTTCTAAGAATAAATCTTATGGCCACAAATGGGACACATATCCACTAATAAAAATAATAATAAAATATTATTTTAAATTAAAAAACAAATTAATAAACAAAATAAGAAAAAAAAAAAGGGGGGGGGGGTCGCCACCCTCTATGGTGGCTAGCCACCCCCTTCTTTTTTTCTTCTTTTTTTATTAATTTGTTTTTTAATTTAAAATAATATTTTATTATTATTTTTATTAGTGGGATATGTGTCTCATCAGTGGCCATAAAATTTTTGAGAAGAAATCCTAGCCATGAACTGGATATTCTCCAGTCCATAATGGACTGGAGAGGATCCTATTCCCTCCTCCATACCCTATCCTTTATGCTCTTAAACACTTGATTTCTAGATTTTCTAACCATAGCTGGCAAACCCATGTATTTATCATAGCGCTATGTTACTGGTAACCTGGAGACCCTCATTATTTCCTCATTCCTCTCCTACGGAGTGTTCCGACTAAAAAAGATCTAAGTCTTCTCTTGTTTCAACTGCTAACCCGACGCCATCTCATAAGCCTGCAATAGAGCTGCCAATTGTTTCCAATGGAAAGCGGAAGCCTTGCAAAACAAAAGACTGTTATCAGCAAAAATAAATGGTTAATCCGAGGCCCTTTTTTGGAGGTCGGAACCCCCGTAAGTTCTCTGCTGTCCGCTTGAGTTAGAAGAGAGCTCAGAGCTTTAGCACCAAATAAAAACAAATAAGGAGATGTCGGGTCCCCTTAACGTATACCCCTTGTGGGATGGATCCGGCCCGTGGGAGTGCCATTGACAAGGACCTCATAGTGCGCTGATTTCACACACATCATAATTAGCTGGATCCATTTCTATTCAAAGCCTAATCGGTCCATAACAACTTCCAAAAAACCTCATTCCACCCTGCCATAGGCTTTGCTCATGTCTAGCTTGACAGCCATGTACCCTACTTTACCATACATTTTTGAGTACATAGTTCGTAGAGCTTCATAGGCTGCCAAGACATTGTCCGTGATTAGGCAGCCCGAAATGAAAGCACTTTGATTTGGTGACATTATCTCATGCAACACCATATTTAAACGATTCGCAAGCACCTTGAAAACAAGTTTGTAGAAGACATTGCATAGGCTAATGGGGCGGAATTCAGAGACACTTGTTGGGTCCTTTACTTTTGGAATCAAAGCAATATAAGTCAAATTCAGTTCTTTATTTAAAGACCCATTATTTAAAATATGAAGTACAGCTCGACTGACCTCCCCACCTACAGCTGGCCATTTTTTCTAATAAAAACATACATTGAATCCATCTGGGCCTGGAGCTTTTAATGGAAACATTTGGGATAGAGCCGTTCCCACCTCTTCCACCGAAAACTCCCATAGCAAAACATTGTTCATATCCGGGGTTACCTTCCGCTCCAAGTCCGAGAGTACCTGCTGCATGTTTCTTGGAGCTTCTGTTGTGAATAGGCGTTGAAAATATCCCACAAAAGCCTCCCCAATATGTACGTTCCTGTGTTTCCTAAACCTGCCCTGATTCATCAGAAATTTGGTTGATCATGCTTGCCTTGCGTTTTTGGTTCGCATAGGCATGAAAAAATTTTGAGTTACGATCACCAAACTTCAGCCACTCCTCCTTGGCACGTTGTCTCCAATGGAGATCCTCCTCCTCTTGCAAAGTCGACAGTGCAACATGGAGTTTGTGAAAACCAGCAACGTCCATGGCCCCACTCTCTTCTTGTAAAGATAAAATCTGCTTGGACAATTGTTGAATTCTCTTTTCTGGTTGCTGCCCCTGTACTCTCTGCCATCGCAACATACTCCCTTTGCTTTTGTTCAGTTTGGACCTCACGGATTGCCACGTCCCCTGCTGTGACTCCTATATTTTTTTAATTAAAATTTTGCACTCTTCTTTTTCCGCCCATCCTGCCTCATACCTGAACATCTTCTTCCTCATGTGTGGAGCAATAATTCCATGGGGCTGTATGACAATGGGCAAGTGCTCCGAATTGATTGCCAGTTCAATGGAGGCGTCCCCATTAGGAAAAATATTGTGCCATGCACTATTGACAACCACTCTATCAAGGCACTCCCTGATAAACTCATATTCTTTTCCACTATTCTATGTATACACCAGGCCTCTACAATCAATTTCCTTTAAATCACAAAAATTTACAGTATTTTTTAAATTTTCCATTAGAAAATTTGGTCTCCCCTTTCCTCCTGATTTTTCAGAAAGGTCTAAAATCTCATTAAAATCACACACGCAAATCCACAAACCAAGCGCCAGAGATTTCAAAAATCGCAGCAAACCCCATGCCTCAATCCGCTTGTGTGCTTCCGAATGCCCGTAAAAACCTGTGAACGTCCATGGGATTCCGTTGGCTTGTTTGACAATGGCGTTTATATGTCATTGGCTATAATTCTGAATTTCAATCCCCAAAACCTCCTTCCACATCAACGCTAAACCCCCACCTCTCCCTACATAGTCTACTACTAGCATATTGTTAAACCCCGTCCTTTGTTTGATAATGGTCATTTTATTACTTTGTAACTTAGTTTCTATTAGAAAAATAAAGTCGAGACACTTCTCCTTCACCTTTCAACAAAGCTCTTGAACTGTCCGAAAGCTCCCAAGCCCTCGGCAGTTCCAACATAGGATCGTCATGTCGGCTGGTGGGGCGGCCATTTCCAAACCAGTTTCTTTATCGTTTTCTTCATCCCTGAGAGCAAAAACATGCTTCTCTCCATATTTCACTCGCCTTTCCAGTCTTGTATCCAAATCCTCCACTACCACCCCTTGTTTCCTTTTCCCCCGAGAGTTTGGTGTCGTGATCTCAGGGGGCCAGCATTGTCCCGCCCTAGCACAGCGTTCCCGACTGGGTAACACGTGGCTGACTCTTTCCGTTCAAAAGGACCTTCTCTTTTGCAACTCCTCTGACGTCATTCTTGCCAACGTCATTGGAGGATGTGTTACATGCATGCTGGAACGTGGAAGACGTACCTAAGCTTACGTGGCTTTTCTTAGTCGTCACCCTGACCTTTTTAATTGCCTCGTTTCCCTTAGGAGTAGATTCGCCCGTTTCCAGAACAACAGTATACCGTTTTGCATTAAAAACCTCTTTTTCTTTCCCCTTCAGTTTCAAGCCTCTCACTGATTGCAGCAGATTTTCCTCCACAAAAAGCTCCCAATTAAAGTCAGCATTACTACTTGCCTTCTGAAACTGTTGAGAATTTGGGAAAGAATTAACGCTGGGGCGCATGGGAATCTCTTGATTCTCTCCCAAATTTTCACCAGCATCAATATTTCCTTTTTCATCCATAACGGTCGTCTCCTTCCCACGTGACACCTCTCCCTGGATTTCTGGATCTGTCCCTTCGTGGTTCTCCTTCGATCGATAGGCTGTAGCTCTGCCACCCCCTTTAGAGGTTTGACTTCCCATTGATCGGCTACCCCATTCCTTCTCTTTGTCCCATCAAAATAGTTAGCTGCATCAACCCTACCATCTCCATTCCATGCAGAGAATCTACTCCATCTATGCTCAATACGTTTTCGTGGGGGAGGTACACGCAGCCAGGGGCCATATTCTTTCATGTCACCTGATGACTCGTACCGCTTTTCTTCAAGCATCCCTCACTGCCGTGACAGATCAGCCCGCATTGGAAACAAAACCTGGGAAGCCTCTCGTATTGGAAAGCAATCCACACCTTCTTCCCCTGCAGGTTAATCACTCTCCCTCTCGCCAATGGCTTCGTCAAGTCAAACTTGATCCAGACTCTCAAGAACTCTCCCCAGCCTCCACCTTCATCGTCGGTTTCCACTGCCTCAACCAAACCCAGTGTAGATCCGATTTGGGTGCCTACCTCCAGCCCCATGCATGCCAACAGTAAATTGAACATTCGTATCCAGAACACCGCCTGTTCAAAAGCTATTTCAGTTGGAGGAGTTAGACCATCAAAGTCTTCTATGGAGAATAAACCTCCTTCGAAAACCCATGGTCGCCCTTCCAAGACTCTCGATTTATCCCATTCATACTCAAATTCAATCAGAAACAAGTTGCACCCAAGACTTTGAAAGAAATAAAACCCGAAGGCCTCCATCCCTTAATCAGAGTCTTTTTGATGCTTTCTTTTCCAACAATCCGATGCACTAGTAGTTTTCCCACCAAAAAGGATTTTCCCCGCGATGATAATCCTGTTAACTTTTGATTTGCTATCTTCACCTCATTGCTTTCCTCCGCCAAGAGAGAGAAACTCCCCCGCAATCTTGTTAGATCTTCCGCCATTTGATTCACCGACAAAGTCTCGTAATCAGCCAAACCAACGTTAAAAATTCCTCCAGTCAAATGAACGACTTGAAGAACTCCATCCTTCTCCTCTAGTGTTTCAAACCTAGAGAGAAAACTCTTAGAATATTTCTCTAAAATTTTTAGATACAACTGCCAATTATAGTCTCATACCATATATAGCAAATTTCAGTATACACAACATGAACAAAGCAGAACCAAAGAATCTGATTCCCAAGCAACTTCTTAAGCATTTCTATGATTTAAGCAGAATCTGGATTACTAGAAGATGGAACTGATTCCATCTGCATATGCTTCTCCATAGATATTGCCGTGTGTGTATTAAACTCCCTATAATATTCCAATGCAAGTTAGGGGCAAATCTTCCAGTGAGCACTTAACAAAAGCAAGAGTTTCCTGCATCAGGAACATGTGCTTCTCAACAGAAGCTTCTTTTGGTCTCTCAGGAGCTGCTTTAGCAGGTGATGGCAAATCTACCAGCATGTTTGAAGGGGAAACATACATGTGGAAGGACCAAAATTCTTTATATTCTACAAAGGCAGACAAATTTCTAAGTACATCAACCTGTCATACCAAATTTGGGCATCAATCAGATTCCGGGATATACACAGAAACAATGCAGAGCCGAAGACACTTGATTCAGAGAATCCGATCCGATACTCAAAAATTTCTTGCTGCCATTCTTTAGTGATCATGTATGAAAAAAACACAGGAGGAATATGATTTTGAACGACTATATTCAGTACACATTGGGAAAAGAATTTAAGAGACGGATCTACATCAGTCTATTCATGTAATAATGGAACAAATTTGTTCTCTCACAACTTTGGGGCAGTAATTGTCAGTGAGGGAATTGTTCTCTTTGACGGCAATTGCAGGCCAGGAACTCAGATGTCTACAGGATGGTTTCCAGTTGCAGATGCTTCTTCATGGACAACAGGACGTATCCCCTCTCAACTATGTTCCAGTTACAGCATTTCATCAAGTTAGGAGCAACTTTCACTGGGGATCTGACAAAAGCATTGGTTTCCATGAAAAGAGAACATCAGGAATCTGTTCGTCGTTCAACATAAATTTCTTTTAGACTCTCAGGAGCTGCTTTAGTGGTTGATGGCAAATCCAACAGCATGTTTGGAGGGGCAAAATACATGTGTAATGACATCATACAGATAATAATACCCAAGAAAAGCTGCAGCAAGGTAACCAAAAAAAAAAGGATCATTAATCATGTAAATACTCACTGGCATGAGATATAGAGAGGAGCTCAACAATTATAGGACTTTGAAGTGCATGGCAACTTACCTGCAGCGCAGGCTTGAAATTGAAAAGGTATACGGATAAAACCATTGTAAGCAGCATAGCCATTGATGTGGAATACACCTGATATTGGCGCATGTAAACAGCAGTAAAAGAAGAAAACACATTAGTTGATCTATCTGCCCATATTGGGTACAAGTTAGATTCCAAAGCTCCAGCGTTAGCAATACATCATAAGACATCCTCTACATGGGTACCTAGAAAAATTTGTAAATAACTCTGCTTGTGTCCTCGTCTTGCCATACAGTTACTTACTAAGAAAAATCTTTCCACACAGCCACTCTGCTTAGGGTAAAGATTGAATTGCAAGTAACTTATATGAAAAGATTTCTTACTCCAAAAGAGGGATAAGAGAAGAAAGTACATCAATTGTTTGGTCCACAGACATGAAACCTTGTCCTAAATGAATTCACCACTTGTCTGCAGAATCTGTACCTGGCATGGCAGTTTTGCCACCTGACAGGCTAAGGTTTCTCAGCCGTTTTAACAGTTTATTGGACAGTTGTCACAAATTATATTGGAAAAATGTACTGTTATCGGTTCACATACATCAGATGTAAGATAACAAAAACAAGTACTTGGAAAAGAAAATATGAAATAACTCCATAGTATTAAGGTTGTTTGTAAGAACCAAGCAGCCAAAACCCAAAAGCTACCAGATAAGAAAGGACCTAATCTAACCACAATGGAGGAAGAACAAACTCTGAAGCCCAAATGATCTCAGGACTACAGCCCATGGTAGCAGGTTCCAAAGTAATTAGACTAAGATAGCAATGGCTTATAGCCAACAAGGACAGGCTAGCCAACAACCAACGTCAGGCTTTTGGTTCCTGAATGGGAAGGCCCACAACTAACATCACCCTTTTCCCTCAAAAATCTTTTTTTTTTTTTTTTTTGATAACGAGGAACCCTTCCAAGGCAGGTCACTTTTTGTACCCGCCCTTGTCAGGTAAACCCTGAACCTGTGTAAAGCGTCTTCTCCACATGAATCCGGCAGACTGGCCCCAAGAAATTGTTTGCACCCAAGAAGATTCGAACCTTAGATCTCATGGATTACCACAAAGAAGACCAAAGCTCTTATCACTTGAGCAAACCCCTTGGGCTTAAACCCTCAAAAATCTTATATCCCAGTTAAAAGGAAAAAGGTCTACATTTGCAAATCATTAGGTCCAGTATTAAAATACACTAACCCCCCAAAAGTGATGAAATACTTTTACTGAAGTGGTAAGCTCGGGATAAAAGAGCACATTAAAGGTGAGATTGGCATCTCTCTTGATCGTGAGAAAGTACAACACAGATTGTAACAGGAAAATTTCCCTAGGACCAATAGTTTGAAAGCATTATGACAAATACATAGGGTCAAATTCAAAAACTGTTGACTTTGAGAATAGTACAAAGACGCGCAAGAACCTTTCTTCAAGCAACTTTCATATTAGTAGTTTCCACATAAGCCACAGAGGAAACGTAGTCCTTAATTGAATAAGAGAGCATTCTTTTGGATGGTCAGCAAAATTATAGAATAGTTTAAAGTTCAATTATTTGTATTCTTACAATGCTAATGTGGCTCAATAGACTCCTAAACAAAAAGCATCTAAAAGGTTACATAAAATCAGAGGAAAAACGACAAAAAAAAAAAAAAAAAAAAAAAAGAAGAAGAAGAAGGAGGAACTAATAGGATACTTCAGCAATATGCATTTCTGCGTGGATATGTTAGTGATGAAAGCTTTGAAGAAATATGATAACAAAACTATGGATGCTAGTCTAAATGTAAAAGCAATCACCTTCACAATATTGTCAGCATACTTCATTAACCATGAAACTAGCAAGCCTGTGGATCCAAGGTTTAACACTACCATCCAAGTTGTAATACTATAACCATTGAAAATCCGGTGCCACCAAGGACCGTTCTCAAATCCACCTCTAAAATCGTCCACAAGAAGCCGTGCCAAATTGAAAATTGCACCAAACCTGAGAAAGAATCATTGTCTGGAGATTTACTGGTGTAGTGGATACACTTAACAAAGAGAGAGTTAACACATGAAAGCATAATAAAAAAACACTTCAAGTGGATAATATCTCAGAAGAAAGGAAATTCTATGTCATAGCAAATATTTTATGATAATTTTGATGAACTGCCATAACATTCATGATACAATATTTCCCTTTTCGATTTTAAAAGGACTGTAACAGGGTAACACTTTATAATAATCATTGCAGTATATGGGAGAACACTTAAGGGCTAACATCTTTCAAGAACTCCAATAATGAAAGATTTCTGGGGTGAGATTTGCAATGGCAGCTACTCAAAAATGCAGATGGATACTACGTAAATGATGTACCATTGAACAAGCAAGTTGGTGTGTGGAGAAAAGATCCCTACGTATATAATTGTACATTCTGCCAATACAAGCTATCATTGTTCTTCTTCATTAAAAACTCCGTGTAAACCCCTGCCAATGCTGATAAACAAGCAGATAGGATTCCCAACATATAGCCTTGGATTGGTGCTGAGAATAAAGAGTCGCACAAAGCTTCTCCACAACCTTTTATCTACAATAATTGAAAAGAAAATAATTCAACTACATTTATAAATAATTAGCTCAGATAAGAGGCGTTACTCAAGAATCTTAGTTAAGTTTGTCATCATCTTTGTGAAAAGAAAGGAACAAACATTTGGACATAATAGATTGTTATTCATATAGAATGTTATATCAAGCACAGTTGATCAAGGTGATAGTAGAAGACTTTTCTTTACATTACTTCCAAATGCATAGAAATGACTTGATATAAAATAAGCAACCAAAATACTGCAACAAGGGAACTGTGATATATAATACTCACAGCAACAATGTGGGTTATCTTTATGAAAGAATATGATATACAAAGCAGTAAGTGTGCTGTTGAAAACTTTAGAACCAAATAATGCTCACAGCACTTCACATGATTTGTGCAATAGGCAGAAAAAAATGAAGAAGAAATTCGTGAACTGTCTAGAACGTTATAATAGAAACTGGCAGTTTGCTTCGTGATTCAATTTAAGGTTACAACATCACAGCCTACAGAGGAAGTATTTCAATCACCAGAGAGATATGCGCCAAAGGTCCTTCTACAATATTACTAAACATTTAAATTGTGGAGATCATATTTGAAAGATCTCAGGCAAACCATAGCAGTCCTTACCAAACCCTGCGTCCATGTTAGAGTAATGACCAACTTTATGAATGAAAAGAAAATGAAAAAGGCAACTGTCTTCGCATGATATCTTGATTAGCCCAACTCCTGATTTTCCGGGCTTCCTTTTAATTACCCATTTGAGACCAATTGAAACAAAGAGGAAGAGGTAAGAATGCTTAAAAGAAAAGGTTATATGCATGAATGCGGAATTATTAAAGATACAAATAATACATTATTTCAAGTGGATTCAGCCGATGCAGGTTTCAATCCCCTATAAGGAGTACCATATAAACACCACACAGAAAGCTGCCTCTGAATGCTCTCATTAATTCAAGTATGTTTCAGAATTGGCAAGAAGATCATCATTCTAAAAACATTAATCTCCAACACAATTATCACATCACTAAAATATCACATGATCAGACCAATATAGATAATGAACATGCAAGAATCCACAGTTTCAAGTATGAAACCAGCTTCAATTACTCTATAAAATAATTCCAACTTATCACCTGGCTTGTGGTTGTTCCAACAGCTAATAGAATAATAGCCATCCATTGTAGATTAGAGAGCTTCCTCCTCAGGAATAGCCTGAGCATGATATAATCAGTAAATTAACAACAAGACTCTAGATCACACAAAACATTAATCCTAGTCAGAAAGTAATAAAAGAAACTAAAACAGTTACAACCCAACCAAAATCACAAAACATCAGAATATACGTGACCCCAAAAAGCACAATGTAGGCACACCTGAACAATATGCCAGTGGTTACAATCTTCAGATTACCCATAATCTGATACGTCGATGTATCCACATAAGTTAGTGTAGCAAACTGAACATTGTTATGAATTAGATATATCATCGAAGGAATGGGATATAAGCGCACGGTTTTCCACTCCGTGGTCATCCTTGGAGAAGACGATACCCGGCACTCTCGCCATAGAAGTATACTAGAAACCACTAGCTGTACTTAAACATGAATAAGATTGACGATTACAACTCCAAATCCGTATTTGCACAATTTAATCAAACAATTTAGCATGAAAATCACCTTAAAAACCTCTGCAAGAAAAGGAACAGTTGCATAGTCGTACAAATACCGTCCATTACTTTGAGACAGAGTTGTCAAAATCCCCTGTCACATACAAAAGCATCAATCTCTTTCAAATTCTTAATTAGCATTTAATCAGACAACATTAAGCAACAAATTTTGCCAAAAATGACACTTCCTTCGCTATAAGCATCAGAATAAATGAAATTGGTACAAATTGGTACAACTAATATGAATGTATGAAGTTTTAGACATGGAAATGAACAATGAATCTAATGGAATGCGAATTCAAACTTCGGAGCAGTGAATAAAAGAGATCTATGCAATGACCAAGCGCACACACAAAAATGGATGAAATTGTGACGAATCGAGCGGTGATTGTGTAAAGAGGGTTCTAGGGTTTTCGCTGGCTGACCTGAGAGCTTGTGAGAACGGTGAGGAGCGCCGCAACGAAGTACCACTGCATCGTGAACTTCTACGTCGTCGTTTTTGGCGGTTCTTGCAGTCTGCGTAGCGCTGTGGCCAGCTAGCTTAGAGAGTTCAGTGCCGATGACGGGGCTCAGAATTTTATTGCTAAAATAGAAAGGGCTTTTTATTTTTTTTTTGGAGAAAAAAATAAAAAAAGTGTTGTGATTATATGATTAATTACTTTAATTTGTTGGTGCAGGAACCAGCATTAACCCCGAGCCACTTTTAGAGAGGAGATTCGCTTGCAAAAAAAAAAAAAAAAAAGTAAAAACCATTAAAAACTCATCGGCTCTATAGGGTTGAGGGGACTCTGATGCCCAAGTTAGTATGAGGTGTGAATGGAGAACTCTATGATGAGGTGAGAGTAATATTGATAAAGTTTGTGTAGGGTAGTCTGAGATTTGTGCACCTTATAGAGCCGTCTAGAGTTTACTGGACGAGTTATGGTGTCTTGAATCGGGTCAGGTCATCGACTGGCTATGCTTATTCTAGAGTGTGGGCATTTTTCTTACATGTGTTTTTAATTTTATCCGAATTTTTTCTTCTACAAATTAAGTAGTTACATAGATTTCTCAATTTTTTTTAGCTTCAATTTCTTGAGAAAATATTTTCCCTTTTTTTTTTCTTTTTTTTTTGCCTTTCTAAAACTAAATATGTTGTTCTGAATTTTTTGGTGCAAAATGTAGCTGTTGAAAATGAAAAATCAACAAAGCACCAAAAGGGGACGTGGTTTTGCAATGAGTAATGTTTAAAAATTGATTGGCAACTAAACTAGGAAAACAACCTGTTTGTTGGTTCGATTGCCTAATCAAGAACATAGTATTTATTTTAAATTTATTAATATGCTTTTAAGTTTACTAGTTGGGTTGGCACGTGCAAAGGCATTTCACGTGGGGAGAGAGATGGATAAAGAGGTGTGATGCTTACACAAGGAAAACATGCAAGCCTTTTTGACTGAATGAGGGAATCACCCTTCCTTGTGCACAGAACTCTTTGTGGCTCTGCAAAGAGAGATGAGGTGCTCTTCTTGTGAGAGCATCACGAGGAAAACATCTCTGAATGCCGTCCCCAATTCTTTTGCTATTAGGGAGAATTTCCCTCTAAAAGAGCTACTTTTTAGAAGTTATATATATATATATATATATATATATATATATATTAATTAAATATTGTTATTTATTAGTTTGAATTGGCCTGCAATGGTCATTTAAATTATTGATAGAGTTCTTTGTGCATTTTTCTTTATTGAAATTATTAACTCTTTTGGTATTTTTCTTTGAAATTATTAACATTTGCACTTTTGTATGTGACTAGTTGAGACGGCACATGCAATGCACGTGCTTGGTCTCATGTGTTATGTATCATTATAATTTTAATATCATACATATATTATATTATATAGTATATTCAATATATGGATTATTAGTAGTGCCTTTAGATCTTTAATGCAAACACAATCGCTGCCAACTACAAGTCATGCGTAGGATAGTTTTGCTCGTAAGTCTTTAGTTGGCGTGAAGCGTAAGCAATAACATTGTCATTTTGCATAAGTACGCACCCTAATCCCTTCTTAGAGACGTCACTATACACTACGAAATTGCTTCAAAATTCTTTGTGCTGGTTAAAAATGTTAAAAATGTTGTTTTGCTTTTTATTTCCAAAACAAAAACAAACAACTTTTAAACATAAAATATAAATATGATTTTCGTTACATTAAAACACTTTTTTAATTAAAAGCAAAAAATATCATCAAAATACATTAACAAACTTTATGACATGGAAGCTACAATCTTCTCGAACTACAACCATTAATATTATGTAATTCAATTAAAAAAATATTAAATACCACACCATCATCTCACGTTTATTCTAATGAGCTGCCGTGGTAGCCTCTTAACTTTTTTTTTTGTCAAAAAAAAAGGAAAGAAAAAGTAGACCATCTTTTAAATAGGGTTGAGTGATAATTTGACAAAGATTTAGATTAACCTTTGGGCAGGGAGTCCATGATCAGCTGGCTATGCTTATTATACGCCTAATGTTGTTAGATTAGTCTTAAGGAACAGGTCACTAATAGCCTTTGATTTTTTATTTTGTTTGGTCCTTTTGTAAGAAATTCCATTAAAATATGTCCCTTTATGTCACATATATTATTGTAATAATAAAATTACGGTGTTCAATAATTTATTCCAATTAAAGCTTATTGTGTAAATCAAATATTCTGAATTAAATTACTGATTTAATTCTTGTGGAACAAGTATTTGATTTCAATCAAATATTCTGAATTAAATCACTGATTTAATTCTTGTGGAACAAGTATTTGATTTCATTAAAGATTTTATTTTGTGGAATCAATTAGCTGTATTGATTTGATTTTTATTCCTTGATGGGAGGAATAATTAAGGTAACAGCTCTAATTGAGGGTCCCCTGACCTACCTATAAATAAGGCCTGTGTATTCCATCAATTGGCACTCACTGGTAGGCATAGGTCAGAAGAACCTCTCAATAATATTTTTAGTTTTTTCAGATTTAGTTTTGTGAAGCTGTTCTTCAATTGGCTTGAGCAAAGCATGGCTAGAGGTATTTATATAATTATTCATTCCGCTGTTAATTTTATTATCAATTAGCATTTAATTATATATTTTAATACTTACATGTGGTATCAGAGCCTCCTCTATGCCATATTTGCTCAGTTTAATTTTTGAGATATGTCTGCTATAAAATTATAATTTTGTTTCAACAATATTTTATTTTGTTTATTGATTATTGAAACAAAAATATGGTGAGGAGCATAAAGTATGGAACCCACGGCCATGTTGATATATATTTTGTTTTGTTTTATTTCTATTGAAATTAAATGAAAGGCCATGAACCACTTAATGTTTGTTTTGGACCAAATTGCCCTTCTTGTCTCTGGAGAATTTTTTGGAACAAAACGAGGAGATAGCCGAAAGAGACAAGCTACCCAGAAGGTTGCCCACCGCCCACCGGAACCAGAGCTTGCCGGCTCCCCATAGAAGCGGCGTTGGCCGCATAAGGTGAGCACTGGCGGCCCGATGAGGATCGCCGTGGCTCAATGCAGCGGCAATCCCTTACGGGCTGCCTGTGGGTAACGGAGCCACCAATTCCCTCTGCCGTCAGTGGTGTTTTGCCGCGTACAGTGAGGAGCGGTCCATCACGGACCGCCCATAAGGATTAACGGTGATGGCGATTTTGGTCGTCTGGGGCCACTGTGCGGTGGACTTCCACGGCTGCCGCATAGAGCAAGCGGCGCGGCCCGCCTGTGAAAGGATAACGGCGGCAGCTCCTACTAGTTGCTCGTTGGTTGGATGAGACGGCCCACTCTGGTGGTTGCCGATCTCAGATGACCATTTTGGACGGCGGCCCTGCGTGGTCGGCGCATACGGAAGAGCGGCGGCGGCGGCGCAAGGGCTAGGGTTCCCGGGTTAGGACTTAAGGATGCCGGGTAGGGTTTTCAAACCCATAAGGAAACCGGGTCTAGTGGTTTTGGGCCATTGGGTATGGGCTTTACTTTACCCAAACCCAATTCAGTTTTAAAAAAAAAAAAAAAAAAAGGTTTATTAAGTGGGCTAACCCGATTGGGCCAACCCAATACAGAAACCAAAGGCTGACCCAATAAGGAAGCCCAACCCGATAACCCATTCAGTTTAAAAAAAAAAAAAAAAACAAAACAAAAGGGGCTCATTGGGTTTCGAACTTGGGCTCTTAAGGAATAAAGAGCTAAGGTCACTTTAAGACCATTAGGCTATTCAGTTTATTATGCTTTAATATTGCATTTATATTTATCTTATCTTTTAAATTGTTCAGTATTAAATTATTATTTCTTTAATGCATGAACTTAAGGATACATTTATTAATTGTTTAAATATAAATTGTTTGATGCCTGGACCTGAGAATAATTAACTAAATCTCATGTATTGGTGAATGTTTATGGTACTATCCAAAATTGCAATCGGAAAGCTCTGGCAAGGCAAGTCATGGGACTTAAGTGTGCCGTTGTGCGCCCCCCCGCTTACCTGGGACACTATCCGGTTGTACTTTGGAAAAATACTGTTTACCCACTAACATGATGGTTTTGTCTTTTATTCTTGGAAATTTTATTTTTTGGCATCTATATAGTTAATGATGTTAATGAAGTCGTGATTATCATAATAATTTTTGGAAGAGCCACAGCATCCCGATTTTTATGATGATAATTGCATCAAGATCATATATGTGAACTTCATACGGAAAATTAACATCATGTTGTAATTAATTCATAAATTTAATTTGCCAATCCCCACAGGGACGTTTTTATTTTTATGAGTTAATTAGAATAAGATAATAAATTTAACATTAAAAATAAAATTTCTCTTAGGCCCACAGGTACGGAAAATTTTATTTATTAATACTAAATTTATTAGTCTTATTAATAAAGAGTAAATTTCATGCGTGATGCACCTTTGCCCACAGGTAGGTTGAAATTTACTATTAAATTAACATTGGTTAATTTAAATAAGGTTATTTCATAGCATTAAAGTATATATAATTTTTCCTTGGTTACTGGATGTATTCCTACTGCTTCAATTATTAGTATTTTATGTTCCAATAATTCCTAGTGGTAATTTTTCCTGACTGAAAAGAAAAATGTGCTTTTCACTTTGGGGTGTTGGAGACTGAATTGGCGTTTCGTGTGGACAAATCACCTTCTCCCACGGAATCAAGTACGCCACATGAGATTATTAAACATGAACGATTGTAGTGATTTAAATCGCTTAAGTTTCAACGTTCATGAAATCTCATATCAAGGAAAGCATTAAGGTTTTATTCCTTAGTGTTTTAGGGCCAAAGAAAGGTCATTGAGGAACATTTAGTGAGTTCCAATAAGGCTTTGGCCTGCACCCTAATAGAAAAGCTTTAAAGTAAAACCTTTTACAGTTTCAAAATGTGCTTGAGCACATTATGGAAATGAAGGACATAACAGCTCATTATAAAGTCTTTAAATGTTGATTTTTTGAGTCATTATGGTCAATTTTATTCTCTCATCTAAATATGATATTTTTTCAAATATCTTGTGGCACACATAAGGATAACTGATCAATTAAGGAACTTCTGATCATGTGTGTTCAAGAAGATGAGAGATTAAGACATGAGAATTCAGAAAGTTACTCATGTTAAGGGAAAGACCTTTATAGGCAATCATGTCCAATAATTGATAAATGAGAACAAGGTGCCAACAAAGTGTTATGGCAATTAAGATACTTGTTTCTCTCACACTAAGGAAAATTATGGACATATAAAGAATGATTGCATAAAGTATCATAAATGACTTGAAATAAAGGTAATCTCATACACCTAGTGTGTCATGAATCTCTTTTATTGACTCTCCTAAGGACTATGTGGATTGAATTTGGTTTAGCGGTCCACGTTGTCAACATAATGCAGGGTTTTCTAAATAATATTTGTTTACAATTGGAGGTTGTTGGGATCTATAGATTAATTTTAAAAATTAAGTTATGTCATTTTGACCTTAATAATGTTTTTATATATTCCACAATTCTTTTAGAAATTTAATTTCTATTTTAGTTTGTTAAATCAAATTTGAATATTGTTAAAAACTTTTGGGTGGAATATTAAATTAATGGTCTATTTAAAATTGATTTAGATCCCAATTTTTGAAAAGTTAATCCTTGCATATAAATGTTGACATAAAGCAGAGTCATATGAATGAGAAAATCCTCTATGTTATGGCATTGGAGATTGGAATATATCTCTATAAAGAATAAAAGGTCGATAAATGATAGAGTTTTTATGACTCTTGAAATTTATTACCTTTGGTATTTATGTGGATTGCATTAAGGAAAAGCAGACCAACTATACCAATAAAGGTGCCAACAAAAGGATTTTTTAAATTCTTGAGATCATGTACAAGTGTAACATTTTCCATACTTTTTGCCTCAATGGTTAGAGATATCCTATCTCTTCCGGTAATAACCATATAAGGTTTATGTATCTCTATCTTCTAAATCATAAGGTTTGGGCATTAATACTTCCAGTACCTATAAGGTAGAAGTAGAGAAACAAAAACAAAATAAAATCAAGATCGTAAGATCTGATAGAGGCAGATAGTATTATGGTAGGTACACGAAAATGGGACATGAAAGGTAATGTTCTATTCTCCTAATGGAGTGAAGCCTTGAAAACCGCTGTGTATACATTTAACTCGATTCCATTCATAGTTGTACATAAGACACCTAAATTAAGGAATGAATGGAACCAAGTTCAAAATTGTTTACACATATGGGGTTGTCTTGCTATAGTGAGGATTTATAATCCACACCTAAGGTAATTAGCTTCAAGGACAACTAGCGGAATTTTATAGGTTATATAGTAAACTCCAAGGGGTTTAGGCTTTACTGTTCTTCATTTAGTCCTAGAATTGTTGAGTCTAATATTAAAAATTTCTAGAGAACGCTGAACTTAATGGGAGTGCTTATCCTTAAGGGATTAAATTAGATGAAGCACAAGAGTTGACTGAAGCCCCTTCACATGAAGGGTGTTTGATTGTGCTTAAGAAAAATCAAATTGATTATCTTCAAGCACAATCGGTTTCAGAAACAGTCAACTCATAAGGAACAAGTTCAGAATGAACCTACTCAGACTTTGTCAAAAGTAAATGAAGTAGGATTAAGAAGATTTTCTAAAATAAGGCGACCAACAATCTCTAGTGATTATGTTGTATACTTCTAAGAGTCTGATTTTTATGTCGGACCTAAGGACGATCCAAAATTTGTTTTCACATCTTTTTGGGTGGAGATAACTTCACATTGTGTTTCAATGCCATGAAGGAGGAGATGAAATCTTTGGCTAAAATTCAAGTCTGCAATCTTGTTGACTTACCAAAGGGAGTTGTAGCCATAGGCTGCAAATGGGTTTATAAAACCTAAAAGGATGCTTCCGGATAATGTTGAATGATATAAAGTTAGACTTGTAGCCAATGATCTTACTCAAAAGGAAGGCATTGATTATCATGGTATGAGTAGCTCATTTTGTTTTAGAGATATATCAAAAGGATGTGAAAAACAATTTTCCTGAATAAGGATCTTAAGGAGGAGGTGTACATAAGACAACTTAAGGGGTTTTATTAATAACAGTCAGAAAGCTTGCAAATTAAGGATATCTATTGATAGACTAAGATAGGCCTCTCACTAGTGGTGTATAATACAAGGTTGTTACCTTACATGGGTTTATTGAGAACCTTGTTAATCATTGAATATACCTTAAAGTCAGTGGGAGTAAAGTTACATTTCTTTTAGTCCTGTATATAGATAATATTTTGCTTGCAAGCATTAATTTAGGTTTGCTACATAAAGTTCATCTCACTAAAGTTTTTTGGGAGAGATTCAGAATGAAGAACTACGAATCTTCAGTAGCACCTATTATTAAAGGGGATAATGTCCCAAATGTATTGGAACAATGGCAAATGAAAAATATTCCATATGTATGCACAGGTCTACATTAGACCTGACATTGAAATAGCAGTTGGACTATTGGGTCAATATAGTATTGTGGAATATGCAATGAACCAAGAACTACAGATACACTTACCATTTGGTGGTGTTTATTCAGGTTTGATTTTTGCTAAATGTGTAAATAGTAGATAATCAAATTCAGTATATATGTACTGAAGATGCAGTAAGCAAACTACAGTTGCTACATCTACCATGAAAGCAAAAGTCATTACATGCTGTGAATTAATTACATAGGCATTATGGTTGAGACATTTTTGTTAAAGGTCTCAAGATTGTCGATTTTATAGTTAGACCCATAAAGATCTTCTGAGTTAATTCTACTGCAGTTATCTTTTCTAAGAATAAACTGCGTAGAAGCAGAAGTATGTATATCGACATAAAGTATTACTATGAAAGAGAACATTAAGTGACAATAAGTGTCTATTGAGCATGTAAGTATTGAATTGATGATTGTGGATCCCATGACTAAAGATTTACCGGTAAAGAAAGTATAAAGTCATGTGGAATATATGAGATTCATTAATTCATTTGTGCTTAGTTTCTCTTTAATTGGTCTATAGACATAAATGTTATGTTATAAAGATTTTTGTGCGCATATATATCATTCTTATCCGTGGGGATAAAATTAAAGTTGGACCCGAATGACTTATAGGAAGTTCATTCATAAAGTACATTATCCATAAAGTACCCATTTAGGGAGGTATTAGACATTGTGATACATGGAAGGGACGGCTTATTATATAAAAGCTTTACCGCCATGATTCGTGTGTAGTATTCCTTGAATGAGTGGGAGGATTCCATGAATGGTTGGAATAAATAAAGTATTGGCCATGTCATAGAATTGAACACCATAAAGAATTTATGTGTCATAAGGGCCAAGTGGGAGAATGTAAGAAATTCCATTAAAATATGTCCCTTTATGTCACATATATTATTGTAATAATAAAATTACGGTGTTCAATAATTTATTCCAATTAAAGCTTATTGTGTAAATCAAATATTCTGAATTAAATTACTGATTTAATTCTTGTGGAACAAGTATTTGATTTCAATCAAATATTCTGAATTAAATCACTGATTTAATTCTTGTGGAACAAGTATTTGATTTCATTAAAGATTTTATTTTGTGGAATCAATTAACTGTATTGATTTGATTTTTATTCCTTGATGGGAGGAATAATTAAGGTAACAGCTCTAATTGAGGGTCCCCTGACCTACCTATAAATAAGGCATGTGTATTCCATCAATTGGCACTCACTGGTAGGCATAGGTCAGAAGAACCTCTCAATAATATTTTTAGTTTTTTCAGATTTAGTTTTGTGAAGCTGTTCTTCAATTGGCTTGAGCAAAGCATGGCTAGAGGTATTTATATAATTATTCATTCCGCTGTTAATTTTATTATCAATTAGCATTTAATTATATATTTTAATACTTACACCTTTGTCTAATAAGTATAGAAAAAATGGGTTTTAGTGTAATAATTTCCAAAAGAATACAACACCAACCATTAACTATAGAGAAGTGGTAGAAAATCAAACAAATGAATTCAAAATTTTTTTGAAACTGACGTGACAATGGTTTTTAAATTAAAAAAAATGCAATTCTCTCTTTTTTGTCTGCCACTCATAGTCTTGCCATGTAAATTTAAAATTTTTGATAAGTTCACTTGTTTGACTCCTAACATTTCTCTTAACTATATGTATTCTCTCGAAGTTTCAAAGAGCAAAGCAAACACATAGTTGAGGCCCAAAAGGATTAAAAACAGAAGCCCGTGGACTCAACCCAAGATGAATCCAACGGGCATGACCCAAAGAAGTAGGTCGATTCTTGATGAGCAAAATTACAGCAAATTGACATGCCGCAATCCGACTCGACCTTTCCGGCATCCACCGTTACTTACACAAACCATGACTCCTGCTAGAAACCGGTGAACCTTAATTCGTCAATTTGAGGCTTTTTTGAAGAATACAAGGGTTTTAAGATTGCGATGCCCTCAATGGCTCAAGGAGGACTCAAAAACTCCACCGACAACCGCCACAAACTTAGCGCCAAGTTCACTATCGACGACCGCAAGGTCGACCCCGCCTTTTCCAGGTCAAAAATCCAACCTTATTCCAAAACACACATTTATATATATTTGCGTGGTTTCTGTTTGGTGGCTGAGAAAAATTATGGGTTAAACGTAGAAAAATTATGCGATTTTGACTGTAATGCAGGAAGCAAAAGACTGCGGAGCATAGAAAGTCTCTTCCGATCGCTTCCGGTATTGGTTTCACAGTTGTTGGTTTCTTTTTTGCTGTTTTAGTTTGTGTCTGTTATCAGAAATTTGCTTATTAGTGGTGTTTTCTTTTCTTAGTTGAGAAACGGCTAGCGGGTGAGGTCCGAAACAATGATACTCTGATTATTGTTGGTGAAACTGGAAGTGGAAAAACTACCCGTATGTTTATCATATTCTTTTGCATATGTATTACGTTTTATGGGGATGAGTTTTTCTATTAATGTTTTCAGTGTAATTTTTTCTGTAGAGTTGCCACAGTTTCTATTTAATGCGGGATTTTGTCGGGATGGGAAGACTATTGGGATTACTCAACCTAGGCGTGTTGCGGCTGTCACTGTCGCAAAACGGGTTGCTGAGGAATGTGGTGTGGAGTTGGGCCAAAGGGTTGGGTACTCCATTAGATTTGAGGATGTGACGTCTGGCTCAACGAGGATCAAATACATGACAGATGGATTGCTACTGAGGTAGAAAGTATGCGCCACTTCGTTTGCAGTATGTCATTGTGCATCATACTGTTTGTTTCGTTGTTAAACTTTTAAACTATGTGATAGCATATTTGATACTTTTTTTTTTTTTCAATAAATATATTGCTGTTGGCTGGTGTGGCCCTTTTGAAAATCAGTGTGGATATTAGTTTTGTAGTATTGTCAGGACCTGGATGCTTCTGGAGATGTGGATTATGTGTTATATTTGACAAAGGGGATAGCTTTCAATAAGTAATAGCAGATCATAAAATATATGCTGGCGAAAGTTTTGAAATTATTTATTACTATAATTTATCCCTAGCCTAAATGATAGGGTTTATCTAGGAGACCTTAAGAAGGTTCAAAATATTAAATTCAATGTTTAGTCACAGTAGGGTTTGTCTAGGAGACCCTTTTTATGAGCTTTGCTCCTGTGTGTGAACTGATAAGAGTTTCGATGCACTTACAGGGAAGCATTATTGGATCCATATCTCTCTAGGTATTCAGTCATCATTGTTGACGAAGCTCATGAGAGGACTGTCCACACTGATGTGTTGCTGGGCTTGCTTAAAAATGTACAAAAAGCAAGGTCAAAATCTTTCAATGACCGCCTTAATATTGAAAAAAAGAAGGAAAATAATGGCACTCTGTCAGATAAAGACAATGGTATTTTTCTCAAGCAATGCCAAGGCAGAAAATTCCCTCCGTTGAAGTTAATCATCATGTCTGCCAGCTTGGATGCGCGTGGTTTCTCCGAGTACTTTGGTGGTGCAAGAGCTGTTCACATCCAAGGGCGACAGTTTCCAGTAGATATATTTTACACTCATCATGCTGAGCCAGATTATGTAGATGCAACCTTAATTACCATATTACAGGTTGTTAAATAGCTCTCTTCTTTTGTGTTTCGATTTGACCAACTTCTGCATGCAAGCTGCTCTAATTTTTCCACCGAGTTTCTTTGATGATTTGAGTTTTATTTGATCTTGACAATTTTTTTTTTTTAACATTATCTTAAGCATTAGTGTTCAATATCATAATTATATACACATAATTATCTAGTTAAATTAGATAATTTGGATGTATTTACTATCCATGCATGTATTTGGTGTGAATCTATCATGTAAAGTTAAGTTCTACCTACAAAATTTGTATTAAGACAATGAGGGCTGCTAATTCCCTTTCCCAAATGATCTGGACCCCATATTCATTTAAGAAAAAGGAAAATATAAATCTATTTATTTATTGAATGGACCAGATCATTTGGGAAAAAGAATTTGGGAAAAAGTGTTGGGATGTCTAATATTATCCTAATACAATTGGTGAAATCCAATCTTTTTCCTATCTTGACATGAATTCAGCTGACTCTGAAAGTATCCAATCTTTCTAAGATGATTCATCGATAGAGTTCCTATATGGCATCAGAAAAGTGTTTGTTGTTTTTATCTTGTTAGATTCATCTGGAGGAGAGACCTGGTGATATACTTGTATTTTTGACTGGGCAAGAAGAGATTGAATCGGTTGAAAGACTTGTCAAAGAGCGACTTCAACAGTTACCTGAAGGCAGTCGAAAGCTGTTAACTGCTCCCATATTTTCAGCTCTTCCGTCAGAAAAACAAATGCGAGTGTTTGCACCTGCTCCAGCCGGTTTCCGTAAGGTAGAGTTATGTTGCATGTGAGCTTTTATTTAGTGTATCATGCATATGTGTAGATGATTGATGAAGTATATGTTTAATTTAATGCTCATTGATTTGTAAGATCTATGACTTGATCAAGTTTATCTGATTTTGGGAAATGTGATCATATTTTTAGATAGAGAAATGCTAGAGTATCTACTTTTGTCGTTCTCCCATCCTTCTCCATATATATATATATATATTTTAAATCAACCATTAGATTTGTAGAACCCACATAAGTGAAGGTGAAAATGACAGCACTGGTTGGTTAGACAGCCTGCTTCATC
Organism: Corylus avellana; assembly: GCF_965113065.1. Taxonomy (NCBI): domain Eukaryota; kingdom Viridiplantae; phylum Streptophyta; class Magnoliopsida; order Fagales; family Betulaceae; genus Corylus; species Corylus avellana. The sequence continues at coordinate 46,910,153 of NC_142491.1, forward strand.
CCTCATGATGCTATAATATATTTCAAGATGCTTTTAGCTCCTACTTATCAAAAAGAAAAGACGCTTTGAGCTCTTTGTTATAGTTCCATGTACAAAATTCCTTACTATACTTGAAATGTAGGGATTATCTTGTAGTTTTACTTCAGTGTTAGTTATTTTATTCCTAAATTGTCATTCTGTTCATGATGGCTGTTTATTTTGGGTAAAACTTTAAATTACCAGGAAAAATTAGTAATTATTCTTTCATTCTCTGTCCATGACTGGTTTTTTAGGTAATATTAGCAACAAATATTGCTGAGACATCAGTGACAATACCTGGAATCAGGTATGTTATAGATCCTGGATTTGTAAAAGCACGCTCCTATGATCCGGTCAAAGGGATGGAATCTTTGATCATCGTCCCAACATCTAAAGCACAAGCTCTTCAGAGGAGGTAGGCATATTTGATCATGCTTGGTGGTTCTAAGTGAATAATTATATACAAATCTGAATATATTGAGTTTGTATGATGGTCTCTTGCGTGCATATTTATTAAAGTTAACAACATCCTTCTCCACTGGTTAAGTGTCCCTTTTCACTTAATAAGAGATATTGCTTGTTAGTTACCGACACCTGTCACTGCCAATTTGGCGTTTTACTTAAAAAGTCTTGTTAATTAACGCAACCTGTCACCATAGTTGGACTTCCTTTTCAATTCATATGAGGTCTTGTTTGCCAAAAAGTTTGTGACTTGCACTAATAGTTTGAATTTGGATACCAACCATGTGCACCCTACCCCATATTAATCATCTTCATCTCCATGCATGCATATGTGTTTCCTCCTGTTTTTTATGTTATGATCCACCATTAGATTGGTATATCCCTGGATACTCAGAAGGATGTCCACAAAGGAATAATCCAGGATGACTACTGATTTCCTACTGCAGTGGACGTGCAGGGCGTGAAGGACCTGGAAAGTGCTTTCGTCTCTACCCAGAGAGTGAATTTGAGAAACTTGAGGATTCAACAAAGCCTGAGATCAAGCGGTGCAACCTTGCTAATGTCATTTTGCAGCTCAAGGCTTTGGGTGTCAATGATATTCTTGGGTTTGACTTCATGGAGAAACCTTCAAGGTAAATATTTGTAGATGGTTCATCATTCTTCGTCTTCTTCTTTTGTTAAGTAAATGGACTTCATTAAAAACGCAAAGGGTACACAGGAAGTATACAAGAGAAATATCTATCCAGAAAAGAAAGAAAAAGATTTAAAAAAAAAGTCATGAAAACTAGAAATTTGAAACACTCGCAGGCAGATGGTTCATCATTTTTCTTTACCTTTTGCATATGTGGGTGCACCATTTTTGTGTAATATTATGACTTGACCCTAGGAGTAAGGCTTGACTTGGACTATAATTGGCCACATGGATCTTCTCGGTCTGATTTTTGCTACACATACTCCCACTTTTGTACACCCACTTTTCTACACCCATTGGTAGCTTTTAAAATCACCATTAGATTAAAATCTTATAAAAATCCATCCCAAATTTAACGGTGGTTTTAAAAGCCACCTATGGGTGTAGAGAAATAAGTGTATAGAAGTGGGAGTATGTGTAGCATTACTCTCTCCGTTAGCTCCATTGAAGAAAAACCATGAGGCCAGCCTATTAATTCATTTGGAAAATGTATCATAAATTTTAGGAAGTAAAAATTGGTTGAAAATGTTAGATCGTTTGGTTGGTTCAGAAGCGTAAATCTGCCTGTTTATCTATTATAATTGGGTCAATTCCAGCAGTTGCGGATCCATTATAGCTGGTGATTATTGGAATCATCATTATCAAGTGAACATCTTTAATGGTTGGATTTGTTTTTCAAACCAGATTGTGGTTTTTGTGATATGCTTTGGTAGTCTTCTGTATGGTGCTTTCTCATGGGACCTGTATTGTTTCCTAGAAGGCATCTAGGTGTTTTAATTGCATCTATTAATTTGTTCTATTGTTACTAAACTTTTGCTTTATTATCTTTCAAAGATGTCTATTGGTACATGATTTTTTTTTTTTTTGCATGTTCGGACAGGGCATCTATTGTCAAATCATTGGAGCAGTTGTTCTTACTAGGTGCTTTAACAGATGAATGTAAACTTTCAGATCCTGTTGGCCATCAAATGGCTCAGCTCCCCCTAGACCCTATTTATTCAAGAGCTCTTATCCTGGCTAGTCAGTTCAACTGCTTGGAAGAAATGTTGATAACTGTTGCGATGCTCTCAGTGGAATCTATTTTTTATGCCCCTCGTGAAAAATTAGAAGAGGTATATTGCATGGAAATTGCTACTTCTAATGTGCTCGTGATAATATTTTCATTGATCTTATAGTTGGGCAATGATATGACTGTGACTGAATGAATACTTAATACTATTTTTAATTAGTCACATGATAAGTAATACAAGCAAGTGGTAATGAGCAAGAATTTAATCCATATGTTAGATGGTTCTGTTTGGTTTGCTATTAGATATAATGATTATTAGCAAAGGGTCTTGAAGGACACAGTACTAATATCATGTAGATCTGTTTAGTGGGAGATTAATGCTTCAATGAGTGATGGGAATTTTAGTTTAGGCAGTAATTATGGAATGAGTTGTTCATAGCTTAAATAATTTGTGGAATTTTTTTATATTGATTTGTTATCACCCATTTCGGTGTATATTATCTCAATATAGAGAGGACTACTGCAGCTCCTTAGCCTTGTTGCTTTATTGTTGTCAGGCATATGGGCATGTAGTAATTTTTTCTGCCATGTTTTTCTGGTATTGGTCAGGCAAGAACTGCAATGAAATGCTTTTCATGTCCGGAGGGAGACCAGCTCACGTTGGTTAATGTATATCGCGCATCTAATGAGTTCTTGGAGAAGAGAACAGTGGGTCTTAGTAAAGAGAAAAATGAAAAAATTCTGAGAAAGTGGTGCAAGGAAAATTTTATCAATAGTCGTTCCTTGAGGCACGCTCGTGACGTCCACAGGTTGGCTGTCTTTTATCCTTGTCAGAGTTATGTGTATTTTTTAGGTTTTGTTCCCAGAAATGTACCAAAATGGTTTCACCATTCAGAAGATCATTAATATCTGATCCATTTTAGTTTACCCCAGATCTCCATCCTTAAGTATATTAGGTGCTTTATTGCAGTCAAATTCGGGGGAATGTTGAACAAATGGGTCTTCGTCTTGCTTCTTGTGGAGATGACATGCTTCAGTTCTGCAGATGTCTTGCTGCTTCATTTTTCCTCAATGCAGCTTTGAAGCAGCCTGAGGGAACATACAGGTATTAAGTGTAAACTTGACACGAATGATGTTGAAATGCATCTGGCAGATCTTATAGTTCCACTTCTCTTTATGCCTTTTAATGAGGTCTACATCACATTTGAAGATGTTCCTGTTGTTTGATGGCTAGTCAATATATTCGACTTTCACTTGTCACATGTTTGTATTTTTGGTTAGTTTATAATGCTCCATTCTCAATTAGACTTCTCATGCTTACCTGATTAAATGACAGGGCTTTGGCAAGTGGTCAGGTGGTGCAGATCCACCCTTCTTCTGTGTTATTCCAGGCAAAACCAGAGTGCATAGTTTTCAACGAACTAGTCCAAACAAATCACAAGTATATCCGCAACATAACTAAAATCGATTACTTGTGGTTAGCTGAGCTGGCTCCTCAATATTATTGCATGCAAAATTAAATCTTGGTGTCAATACTAACTGGTAAGATCACGAATTCTCTCTGTTCATTTAACAGTTTGTGGGTTGGGCTCATTAATTTTATGTTGTTCACTCTTGGCATGCTTAATTTATCATGAATATAATCCACAAACTTCTGACCATGTTGTACCTGCTCGGGTCCCAACTCAAAGCTACTTTTTTCAAACCGGTGCAGGCATGGGAAGTTGCTTACCATATTAGCTTTCCGATGTCAGGAGAGTAACTTGGTCGGAGATTTACTGTACTAATCAAGTCATTACCTTTTTTTTTTTTAACAATAATAGGAATTATAATCTAGATATAATACCTAAATTCTTAAGAGTTACTCACGAATCACCTTGGTTAAAACGCAAAACATGACTTGATGCCAATCCTTGACTTTTAAATCATGTTGGATGCAGCGGTTTAATGTTTTGGTTTCTCTACTGCAACAGGGGAAAAGAGAATAGAGACTTGACATTCTGTAGCGTGATATTTGTTGTTTAATTGTTGAGAGGAGTGGCTATTTTTTGATGGGAATCTTCCTGGAAGCTAGAATATGATGGTTCGTTGTCCGGTTTGGCACTGGCTTTCAATCTTGTCCGGACAGGGATTTCTGGCTGCTCATGTGCCACAACTATCACATTGAACAACTTTTTTAGAAGGTGGCCGGAGGCACTGTCTAACACCTATGTCTGTATCATAATATGTGAAAACAAGCATGGCTGTTGCTTATTGGCATATATCAGCAGACTGAATAAGTTGCAGCTTTCTTGAGTCCCTTTTACCTTCTTAGGGACGTGTACATGTTTCAGTTAATTACACAACTTACTGCTCATCTAAATGGGGGTTGTGCAGCCTTGAGCATTGGTGAGTAACCGAGTCATCAGTCAAAAAGCTTTGCAAGAGACTAGGAATGAGTTTCAGATTTCATTTTCTGTTTTAGGAAGAGAGAAATTGTTGTTGAGTGCTGGTGATGTATCTTAATTATATAATAATTTTTCTTTTCGTTTATAATAGTATTTCACACTTTTTTTGTTAGCTATTTTTTCTAAAATCTCAATAGAGGTTTTGAAATGTAGAATGAATCTAAACATCAAATTTAAAAATAAGATCTTAAAATCAAAATAGCCGAAAGTAAAGGAAGTTTCTAACCCTTGAATGCTGAGATAAGGATGCTGGAACAAATTGTGTGCCTATGATTGACAGCTGATTTTCTTTTCTATTTCCCTCAATTGGCCATGGCCACTGGCATTGGAAGTGTGAAGGTGACATATAATTCCTACATTAAATACCCACAGGAAGCATAAATGATATAACTGACTATTTGAATGATTCGATATGCATACATGAACTGCTCTACTTCCTTTCGGATATGGAAAAGTAAAGGGTATGATTATTTTTGGGAAAAATATAAAAAAGCCTCTTAAACTATCGGTTATTTGCAATATAGCCTCCTAATGTTCAAAAGTTACTAAAGTAGCTTCCCAAACTATTAAAATGTATCAAAAAAGCCACTTATTTTTTTATATTCCTATAATACTCATATTCTTTTAACAAATAAAATAATAAAATAATTGTAAAAATAAAAATAAAAAAAAAATAAAAAAACCCCAAAAATTAGTGAAAAATACAAAAAAAACTAATGGGCGAATAAATACCAAAAAAAAAAAAAAAGCTTTTTGGAATAAATAAATAATTAGTCACTGTAGTTGGCCTAAATTATAAATTGTTTCATGTCGTCTTAAAATAAAATCAATGGGCGAATAAAAACAAATTTTTAACAGAATTTGACTCCAGAGATTAAATTGTTTTTTTTTTAAAAAAAAAAAATCTCAAAAACCATACTTTTGATTTTACTTTAATATGACATGAATAGTTACTGTAGTTGGCTTAAATTAGTCACTGCCTTTAGCCTAAATTATTTATTTATTCCAAAAACTTTTTTTTTTTTTTTTTTTTTTTTTGTATTTATTAGCCAATTGGTTTTTTTTTTTTGTATTTTAAAAAAATTGTTTGGTTTTTTGTTTTTTTACAATTATTTTATTATTTTATTTGTTAAAAGAAGGGGTATTATAAGAATATAAAAAAATGAGTAGCATTTTTGATACATTTTAGTAGTTTTGGGGCTACTTTAATACCTTTTGAATATTGAAAAACTATATTGCAAACGACTGATAGTTTGAGAGGCTTTTTTATATTTTTTCCATTATTTTTTGAAGCACATCGTCACCATGAAAACATTTTCTCCATTTTCTATCATGCTAATTGTATGTTATAAAAAAAAAAAAATGGAGAAAATTGAATGGATTTAAATGACCGGAATCTGTCCAGATGAATAATAACTACTCTTTTTAATTAGAATTACGTCGGGGCTAAGCAAAAGTTGTTTTATAATAATTGATGAGTAGGGAATTCTACAATACCAACGGCTGTGATTTCCTCCAGACCTTGCAATAATTGCACGTCAAATAATTGACGTGGCTAAGCTAACGTGATCGACCGGTGGAGAATCCGACTAAAGAAAACGGACCCACCCACTTCCCCCACATAGTGCGCACCGAACCACTTTAGCCTTGGCCTCCCTTCCTCTCTTTCTCTGCGCTCCAAAACTGACTGGGCTCATACCGAGTCAGACTCGCCTCCGCCGAGCCCGAGAGAAATGGAGCGGATCAGGCCGCAGAGGCGGGTCCAAATCGACCAATCACAGCAGCCCAAATACGACGGCGTCGAAGAAGATGAAAACGGAATGCGATTAAGACCATCCAATAGCAATGTGACGGACGATCAAGAGCCGTTCATGGGCGTGAAGGTCCGCAGAAAAGCCTCGCTCCACAGAGACTATAAGGGCGACTACATCGACGTGGCCTCCCACCCCTTCTCGATCAAGCTTTTGCAGAAACAAGGTCTGCTTTCCATGCATTCACATATATGCAATGCTTGTTTTGCTTTGTTTTTGATTTTCTTGTTTTATTTCGTATTCTAATGGGTTGAGACCTGAAATGACAAGAATTTATGCGACTTTTGAGTGCGAATTTGACAGAGGCATAGTTTGAACCTGGTAAATCAACGGTGGGAAATTTTGGTTGGTGAATAGATTCTTTCTACACGATGATTTGGTATTGCCAGATTCAAGAATTGTATGCTTGGGTGGAATCTCGGAGTTGGTGACTGAATATTTTTGTTTTTATTAAATCAATTTGGGAAATTTGGATTCAGAATACTTCTATGAATTGTTCTATTGCTTTGGATTGTTTTTAGTTCGCAAAAATGTAAAATAGGTTTCCTAGAGAAACATGCATTTTCTCATCTGAGTAGTAGTTTGTGGAGAGAGGGTTTTTTTAGTTATCGAATAATTTCGTGATATTGGGTTTATTTATCATGTGGAGGATGAGCGTATTTTGTTTCTAATAACATTGAAATGACTCTAGTTTTCGTTATACCGCTTGCCTGCCATTTTTGGGTTATATAAAGCGACTGGAATGCCATCTAAGTGATGCTATTTTGATGATCATGGTATATTGCACGCTTCATTTGTGCCATCCACATGTGTGTTCTTCTGTTGTGTTGAGCAAAGAACAACCCTTAAACTTATAAGTTTCAACTTTTCACATATTGGTTTGATCCAAGTGTTTGCTTTAATCAAATATTTAAGTTTAAAGTCTGGTAGATGTGGTTAGCATAAAGTTAATTTGATTGGGGGTAATGAAAATTGGAGTGAGAAAGGGTTCTTACTAGTTTCATTTGGTGTTATTTTTGGTGATTCTCAAATCTGTAATACGAGATCCTTCATTAATGAGTAATGTTACATACTCCACTCTCATCCTACTCCCATCTCACTAGGCTGATGTGACGGTGCTCATTTGCCTTTGAATCAGCCTTTATTAAAAATGAAAAAGTCTAAGAGGTAAAAGTTAAGTGTTTAGAATTACTCTTCATTAATATACTGGAAATGTTTATTGACTTTATTCAATTTATTCTTGTGGATAAGTACTTTGGTCCATCTGTCAACGTACTTATGGGGAGAGGTAAAATGTGTTTAGATATTGCCAACTTTTAGCCTAAAAGAACGCCACATGATCAAGTTGTAGAAGTTCATCAAAGAAAGAAATAAATGTGTAGATGCCTTAGGTTTGTTTTTCTATTCTGATCTTTGACAACCTATTGTTTTGATTACTTATCTAGGGTAGTCATTATATCTTGCTCTTGCATAGTGTTCTTTAAAAAAATAAAGAGAAAATCAATAGAAATTAGTAATGGGATTGAGGAGTGTCATTATTTTCTATGCCAAAATGTGTCTTAGAATTTCTTGTTATTCCCAACCAACGATAGCACCTGATCTTTTTGTTTTGATAGGTTGGGGGAGGGGATAGATAAGTAGAGTACATGGGTTCAATGTGTGTTTCAGAAACATGTGATGTGCTTGAACATGTCTAATTGTATTTTGCCATCTCTGCTTCAAAACCCTCATCCCCCACCCCACCCAAAAAAAAGCGCTAAAAAGGAACATTATTACTGACTTTGCCAGTCCCGTTTTTTAATCTCTTCAGGTGACAGGCACGTTCTGTTTGCTGATAAAATTTTGAAGTTCACTGGTTCAGGGAAGATGAAACGACGTATTGTATTAATTACTGACGTTGCCATTTACATTCTTGACCCGGAGACTAATGCACTTAAACGGAGGATTGGCCTGGCAGCCGTGGAGAAGATGTGTTTGAGTGAACTAAGTGATAATTTCTTTGCAATAATAATTCCTAGAGAGTATGATTTACTCATGGCTAGTACTCGCAAGACTGAAATTGTTACTGTCTTAGTTGAAGCTATTAAGGATGCATCTAACAGTGAACTTGAGGTGGTTTTCTCGAATAGGTAAAAAAATGCCAACACTCTTTCTGTAGCTGATTTAAGCTTTGTTTTGTTTTTATATGATATCATCATTCTTTATGTGCATGGAGTGTTCTACAGTCTTCAGAATGCTTGGATCAAGCATTTGAGGCCTGATTTTGCTATGTATTTGGGGTTTTCTTCATTTGAGTTTAAGAATTTTGAGCAAATCTATCAAACACTCTCTGGTTCAGATTATTATATCTTGTGACCACAGGTCCAGGAAACCCCTTTCCAGCTAATCCATCTGAATGCAACATTCCACTTTTCTGTAGACTGTCATATTAGTTACACACACAAGCCCCATGTGTCAGTATTACATGCGGGAAAGATAATCGTCTTTGCTTTTTAAATTTGTATTTTTTTGTTAACTTAGACATTGGCGTGCCTATGGTCTAACAACTTGGGAGAGAATCAAAAGATTCCCCTATGGGGCTAATCATATTTCCTGAATGCTGCGTACAAATATCTTCTACATTGCTTTTATTAGATGCTGTAGGATGGGAAGATCAGTTTTTACTTTATGAAGCCAATGAGCTCTTGCTCAAATGGTGCCTCCTCCTTCAATAAGAGCAGGATGGAGGATGAGGTCTTGGGCTTCAAACCTATTGCTTACCTGCGTCATTTACTAATAAAAAAGTTTATTTTTCCAATTTTTTTTTTTTTTAAAATGGGGATTATGGCGAGGTCTTATTTTATGTACAATAACATATTGGTTCTTTGGTAAAGAGTAGTTTGGTCATAGAATATATAGGAATTATGCAATACCTGCAATGTTATTGTTCAGTCATCCATTTTTTTGAAAGAGCACTGTTTTCTTATGAGTTTCTGTACTTTTTACTTGAGGATAATTTCCTGGCTTAAAATTGTTGTCCTGGAGATTATTTATTACTGAGGTTTTTAGCTTACCCTTTTTTTTTTTTTTTTTTATTTAAAAAAAAAAAAAAAAACAGTAGTTTTGTGTGTGAAGTCCTTTTTTTTTTCTTCCTATAAGTTAATTTTCCTGGTAGAGTTACAATAGAACTTTGTTCAGAAAAAATGCTAATACTAGTGCATGTTCTATATGCCTCTGGTAGGTTTGAGTATCATGCAGCTGCTGATTTGGTGAAGGAAGTGCAATTTGAGGAAGTAGAAGGTCTGTGTTACTATCTCAAAAGAAAGAATTTTGTCACTGATAAAATTGTTACTCCTGCTAGACAATATGTACATCTTTGTTTTTGGGTTATGCTTGTTTTAAGTGTTCCTGAAGCCCTTTTATATGTCTATTTCAGGGGGTGTTAAAACAAGAATCGTGAGAAAATGAGTGGCACGTCATGCTTATGCCATCACATGTTTGTAGACTTTACAGGGATTGGCTGTATTGTAAAGATGAGTTATTCTTTAGCATGGCATGTCGAGGTTGTGCCCAGAGTTAAGTCTAGCCCCATTGAGAAATATTTCCTGCTTCTGAATTCAAGTATCTTATGTGTAGTTCTTATACAAAGACATTCCTGTGCTTTTTTTAAAAACAAAACAAAACTTTCAGAAGGATGTATATGTCATTATATAGAATTCTGAAATTAGTTGGTAAAAATGTCTGCAACTACAGACGTGGATTGTGTTGTATGTCTCTTTAATTATGTCTTTTCCTTTCTGGTCAGCATTTTGAAGAAACCACGGCAGTCAGCCCATTATAATCAGACAAGAATTAGACAGAAACTAATTTAATAAAGCAACATGTTCTTATAACGAAGCACATGCTTTCTTATTTATATTCATGCTATTAAAAAAATGTGCCTCTTACATATGAAAGTACACATGCTATTTTATTAGATTAATTTGTATGAATTAGCTACAGCAAAATTGTTATACCTCTTAATTTCAATATTAAATGAAGGCAAGTTTGATGTTGCTAGAAAGTTGATTTCAAGGGTTTGCATTTTATGAAAAATAATAATAATTAATTAATTAATTAATTCTAATTTGCGATAGTTTACTTGAGCTAGTTTGCAACTATTTCAATATAAAAAAAATATTCTTGAGATACTTTTTCTCCTACGATTTCTCGTAGTTGTTACAGTTTTCTAAGATTTAAAGAAGAGTTTTGACTTCCTGTATTTGCACATCTGAGTTGGAGAAGGATAAATTATAAGCCTTAAAATGAATGTCCTCTGAGAAGCCTTATGAGATTTACGAAAAAGTTATACATTGAATCCAATTGAATTGGTAGCTTTTGAGGCAATAAGACAAGTCTCGAGGTGGAACTCAAGCATATATACTCACCCAAACACACACATTCACGGAGGAAATATATTGGTTACCGCTGTGGAGCAATGAGCTCCACATGCATGAATACCAGTGTCCTAACCAAATAATACAATAGCCAAAGAAACAAGTCGAGCTTTGAGTTTGGCTGAATAAGGTGGCTAAACTAATCTTAGCACCAAGTTTGTTACAGAATATAAGAAACCAAACAACTGCAATAATGGAAGGCATTTGCCCAAATTCAATCTCAATTAATCCTGAATCTGAAATTTAAAGAAACAAAGAAAACTATATAGATAACTCGGACAAAAAAAATCTCAGAGAGTAACCGAGGAGGATGCTATAGCAGAGGAGGATGCTAGCTCAGCTGCAATAACAGGTGTTGTTGGGGTTGAGACTTCTGACCTAATCTCACCTGATGGTCGACTTCCGGTATTCACTCGACGAACTTCTTGCACCAATTTCACTACTTCTGCCATTTTTGGCCTGTCCTCTGGCATTCTTGCAACACAAGTCAACCCTATTTGTAACATCTCTACCATTTCCTCCTCTATATTAGGAAATCTCAAAAGTTCAACGTCAAACACTTCGGCTGTCCACTCCTCCCTAACCACAGAATTCACCCACCTCACCAAGTGAACAACCTCATGACCACCTGTGGCAAGCACAGGTGACCTTCCTGTGAGAAGCTCAAGCAACAAGACACCAAAGCTGTAGACATCAGATGCAGGGGATGCTTTCCTGCTGTCTGTTACTTCTGGGGCTCGGTATCCTGCAGCCCTCATCGGTGCCGGTATTGGGCTCATCAACGCTGCTAAACCAACATCAGATACAGAACCATATCCTTGGGAGTTGAGGAAAATGTTAGCAGCTTTTATATTTCCATGGACAAGTTTGATCCCACCAGGTTGTGTGTGGATATGAGCAATGCCTCTTGCTGCACCAATTGCAATTCTTAGTCGAGTCTCCCAGTCTAATGCAGTCCGGCCATCCTCCCCTCTTTTACCTGCAATATTGGAGATGCATCAAACATCTTTGCAACCAAATGAAGTAAACACATGATTTGCTATGGAATGAAATTTACTCATGAATGCTTAAGGAGACTAGGATAAGTTTTATGCAATTCCATTACTGGTCATCATGCCAAAACATTAGCAAACAAATATCTTTTATGTGGATTCCTCAACTGCAAATTTGAACTGAAATTTCATCCAACATTAATGTTTGCAAGGACTTCGAAGCTGCAAAGGTACTTGACAAAATTTGAATCTGAATGTGAAAAAATTTATACAAGGCTTCGCATAATGCTAAGCTGCAGAATTTTTGTAGTTTTCATATGACATCCTACTTTAATCAAGAGAATTCAGCAAAAAGCAGCCAGAAAGTGAAGGTAACATACCATGTAACAAAGCAGACACACTCCCTTGATCATAGTAATCAGACACCGTAAGCTTCTCATCCTTGGAATAGTAATATGCCCTTAAAGCAACTACATTTTCATGCTTAATATTCCCAAGCACCTCCATATGCTGCTCAAACTCTCGTTTCCCCACGCTCACTTCTTTAAGCCTCTTCACCACCACAGTACTTGCATCCTCCAGAGCAGCCTTATATGTTGTCCCAAATGTTCCCTTCCCAAGCACCTCAGCAGATGCCCTCAACAAGTCTTCCAAATTAAACGCAAGATTATTACCCTCATAGAAGACAAGCTTCTCATTCTTATCTTTCATAGAAACCTCTTTCTTGAAAGAGACATCTTTCTTTTTTGGCTTCACTGGACCGCCCTTTCCACCTCCATTTGAGCAGCAAAGCATCATAAAAACAGCAATAACCACAAACAGCAGAACACAGCCGCAGATTACTATTCCCAATATTGCGGCTTCACTAAGTTTTGTGGTTTTTTTATTTGATGGTTGAACATTAGGTGGTTGCACTGGAAAAGCTGGAGGAAGAGCATTTTCCAGTGTAAGATTGTTACCAGAAAACGCAGAACTTGGAAATCTCTGAAGGGATTTTGGCAGATTCCCAGTCAGATTATTATTGGCTAAACTTATCTGCTGCAAACTAGGAATATTGAGATCAGGAATTTCACCCGAAAGTGAGTTGTTTGCAAGATTCAAAGCTATGAGGTGGGTCAAATTTGATATTGAAGAAGGGATACTCCCATTAAAGCGATTGTTTGATAAATCAATGATCGAAAGATTATTCCAAACTGAGAAATTCAAAGGCAATGAGCCGGAGAACTTGTTGTGTTGAAGATTAAGGGCAGTCAAGTTTAAGAGCTTGGAGAAATCAGAAGGGAAAGGACCTGTTATAGCGTTCGATCTGAGGCTTATAACCTGAATTGCCGACAGGCGGCTGAGAGTGTTTGGCGGGATTGGGCCACTTAAGCCAACTCCGGGCAATCGGAGTTCAGTGACTCTGGAGTGATCACTGTTACAGAACACTCCTGTCCAGTTTGTGCATAAAGAAGAGCTTTGATTCCAGTTGAGAGAGTGCGGATGCGAGATATTTTGAAGGAAATTAAGCAATGCTTGCTTATCTTCAACTGGGTCGGCAGCAGTGTGCGAGAAAATTAAGGAAATTGCCAAGAAAATGAACAAAAGATCCATTTCCCTGCTCATTTTCTCAGTCAGGGCTACAGAACCAAGTGGCGATCAAGCAAATTTGCCGTTAAACTGAAACCGTCTGCAAAACTTGCTCACACCTACATGAATTTTGAAAGAAGATGAATCAGAATCTGAAAGACAAACATGTAGAATTTGCGAATAAGATAATATATTTCTTGGAAATTTTGTTTTAAAAGATTGATTTTAATAAGATTCCGTTCATACTCTATTTTGTCAAAATTTTGTTTCAAAATATTTGACATTTCATTGATTACAACCTGAGAAAAGAGACTCCACTGAGCCCAACACGCCTCTCTGTTTCAGGCTGGTTTCAATTTTTCATTTTTGTCACAAACAACAAAATAGATAATAAAGACACAAAATTTTCTCTTGTTCTGTCATTTTCTCGTGACACAGGAAAAGAATCCAAACAAAAACTTATTACCTGCCCAGATCAGACCAAACTTGCTAAAGATACACAGACAGCAGCAGATTGTCCTCCTCCTCCTCCTACCAAATACCCACAGGCTCGGCTCTCTCCCCAAAAAAGAAAACTGCCAAGTATTAATCCTGAAGCATTGAATAGCCAGCAAGCTGCATTCTTGAGCTTACAGAAACAGTAAGCAGAGAAAAATCCATACTGGGACCTTGCAATGATGATGGTATTGATGACGGATGAGCTGGAATTTGCTTGTTAAAGAAGCAGCATCACATGCAATGAAAATAAGAAACCATTAGATAATCATTGAGAAGCCAGAGCGGTTACTGTTTTTCAGGATATTATTATATTCTATGTAGCGTACGATCGGGAGGCTGCATGTGAAGGAGACAAAGGCGAGTAATAAAGAAAGATTAGAAGGTCGCTGACCCTGTTAGTTCGCTTGAGACCTTTGCCATTAATGGCTCTAATTCTTCTTCTTAAAAGAAAATTTACTCTGTTTCTATTTTCTAAATGCTGTTTTTTTGTTTTTATTCCTACAGTTCTATGTGACAGGCCCTAAAGTTCTAGTACCTTGTAACTGATACAATAGTATTTATTGTGAGGCTCATAACTTAACCAATTAAATAAAATAAAATGCTTTAAAAAAAAAAAAAAAAAAGTTAAACAAGTGAGATGTGAGAAACCTAGTTTTATTATAAAAAAAAAAAGTATTTTTCACATGCTAATTAAAAAAATCGTGTATTTTTTAGATGTTAAAAGACTTAAATGTGTTATAAACTGAAAAATGTATTCGCGTGAAAGAAGTGTGGTTTTAATTATTCTCTTTGGTTTCGGAGACCAAACACTTTTCATCAAGTCCCAATAGAACCACGGTGTGTCCTGCGTAATAGCGCGTTGAGGAAGATTGGCAAATGAAAAATAGTAATACTACTTTTCACAATTATTTTATAATTGATTTATGTGATTCTAATTTTCATAAAACATGAATTTATAAATTGCCAAGTATTTTTCTAAATTGCCAAAATTTAACATTAATCCTGTTGAAGCAATTTCCGGCACAATGAATTCAAGGGAATCCAAGTCTCCGAGCTATGCCTTTCGTGGTTCACCTTTCTGTAAGCCTTTTAGTAAATCTGCAAAATCAAAGCACGCGTTAAGAGGATGCGTCGGGTGTTAGCCGGCGGTTCCTCCTCCGATGCTTAAGTCAGTATGTGTATTCATGGTCCCTCATACCTTTGGAGTGAGGTCTTTTATAATTGAGCATGCGGAGGTGGTTATGATGGCCAGGCGGAGGATCCGGGATTTGGGCGTAACGGCCGAAAGAGTTAATATTTGTATTCCCTTTTTTTATGACCGGTAGGAGACCGTTACATACGTTGATCAAAGGACGGCCTGTATCTGCGATGCGTTTTTAAGAATAGGATCGTAACCATCCTGGTGATCCTGTTATGCGCGAGCTATCTATGTGGCCGAGTCTTGTCCCTAATATAATAGATGTATCTGGACGTTAAGTGCGGGAGGTTCACTGTGATCCTATATCTGGACTTTGGTCGTCCGAGAGTGTAGGGGACAACGTCGTATCTACTGCTTTGCATTGGGCGTATTTGGTGAGCCCATTTGGATGTATTGGGCTTTCTTAGACTCATGGGCCTCTGACCCGTGGGTTCTGGCGATGAATTTATGTGTAACAAGTCCAAATACCTGTCCTTTTCTAGTTTAGGTTACCATCCTTTCATCCACTCAGTCAAAGCATCTCATCAGTAGGTTTCATTGGGAATAAGTTGATTAGTAATGGGGGCAATTTTGTTAAGTGGGTGACCAACTTTTTGGAATTTGTACATTTTTATTTTACCACTTAAAAATGGACCATTGACTTTCAACTCTCTATCTATCTCATGGAATTTGAATGCCACCGAAAGTTAAAAAATAAATAGTTGTTCAGCCAATCAATGGTGAGGGTCACGAAGGTGAAGTGACAGCGATGAACCAAACACCACGAGCGAAGTTATTACACGCTACCCTACGGTGTTTTTGTTTGACAACGACAAGTATTGTGGGCCTTGTGATATACAGCACACGTGTGTTCTACGATCAATCATAACCGCCCATCCTTGTCACCACCGTTCTTATGGGTAGGTTAGCTTAGGGACTGGGCAGTTGAATGTTTTTTTTTTTTTTTTTTTTATGAGTAGGGCAGTTGAATGTTGATCAATTTAATTTGAGAAAATCATTTCAATATTTGCGGCTACCATTACCATCAGTCCATTGACTTTGTTTTTTTTTTTTTTATTCTCATAAAAAACAGATAATTTAGAGGATTTTTTTTTTTAAAGAAATTATGATCATTCCATTCTAATTCTTGTATTTCCAAAATATTCATTCAATATACTAAGCATGCACTTAATTTTTCTCAAATTCTTGAGAAGGTAGTCTTTGTTAAACTATCATTTATCTCAAAAGCTTAAACTTATAGGAAGAGGTAAATTTAATTACTTAATCATTAGTTTAACACTCTCCTTCACGTGTGGACTTAAACTCTCTTTTAATAGATGATGTCTAATACGTGAAATATTTAATTTAAATGGAATTGTGAATTGATAGAGTCAAGGTTTGATCCAAAAATATTTAGCTTTGATATCATGTTAAACTACTATTCATCCCAGTCTTTGTGATAGTGTTAATTATGGCACTGTACGTATGTAAAGTTTGGCCTTTTTCTAATGCAATTTTATTTGAAAAAAAAAAAAAAAAAAACTATACTAACATTGTGAGATTGGGTATTGATCAAACACGAAGAATTACAAGAGTTAAGGGTTAATTCAAGTGGTAAATGTCTTAGATTTGGTGGCATTTTTATTTAGGTCTAAAGTTCGAATCCTTTTAAATGTAGTTATGTAAACAATTATTTGGGTCAAGCTCTTAGCAAAATTGCCCTTAAGAAGTAGGTACACAAAATAACCTTTCTTCAAAGGGTCCCGTCATAAAAAAATAAATAATAATAATAATAAAAAAGATTAAAAGAGTTATATTTCAATTTGTGTAACCTTTCCTCAGAGGGTCCATCATCCAAAAAAAAAATATATATGTTTCAATTAGTATGCATACAACCTTTTAGACCCAAAATGTTGAATACGAGGTTTATGTACACGGTACACCCCATACTGTGGGGTTAGAATGATATGTAAAAGAAACCAAAAACATCTCAAATATAAGATCCAATACAAGAGGTACCAACTTTCTCTTTATATATATATATATATATATACCTCTTCCCTAATCCTCTTGTTTGACCCATTGACAATAGAAAGTGAAAAAAAATTGAAAGATTTAATCTTAACCGTTATTTACACTATAACATGCATGTTATTATTTTAATAATAATATGTAAATGAGATTCGGAAATAATAGGAACAATTATATGCCGGATGATGAGGCCAGCTATCCAATTAATTTATTGTTGTTGGCTAAAAGTAAAATGCCTCCATTCAATATTAGTTAATTTAGTTGATTCTGAGAAGATGCTGGCATTAAAAGGCCCGGACGGTTGCATGGGAAATCGTAGCCTGTGATGAAATGGCCAAGTTTGACTTTTGAACACCACATTTTAAAAAAAATTTATTTATGACCAAAACAAACAAGAGAAGGAGAGAATACAAAAGAGAGTTACATGGATATATATAACCCGAAGCAGTAATGGGCTGCTGCCCATTTTGTGCCCCAGATTGGCTTGTTTTGAAACCTTAATTACTTTCCCAAGAAGAGCAATGATCCAGATTTTGGCATTAACAAAAGCTTTAGGAAGGAAAGAAAACTAATATGAGATTCACCTATTTGAATAAGTTTTGGACCGTTCAATCACTTATTTGAGTATATGATCAGTTCAATCACGACGGTCCAATTCCAAATGCACCCAAGCCAGATCTCAAATTGTATTATACCAAACAAAAAAGTATAATATAGCTAGCATGTCAACAATCATTGGATATAAGAGCCATTAGTGGGTTGAGGAGCAGGTTTATCACCACCTTTATCAACTGCTCCTTTCCATATGATTATGATTTTTTATTTTTTTTTTATTTTTTTGGTCTTATATATGTAAAAAAAAATAAAAAAATATATTGTTTCTAAATTTTCAGTGAAGTTGTTAATGCCTTTTTGATGAAATTATGATGGCAATCTTGTTTGCACATTCTTTTTGACTCCTCTACATTCACCAACCACAACGCTTTAACATATTAGCTCATAATAAAGGCTTAGATTATTGTGAATGTGGTGCTTGATCATGGACCACCATAAGGGTGACCAAATTATGTTATAACATATGATATATGTCCTATTATATTCCCATTACCAATATAATACGCTTCTTTTACTTATCCACATTTTCAACTTATTCGTCATGTACATGCCAATACGATTTTAAACAATCTAAATAGAGTAGCATGCGTGGACATACGTAATGGTAATATAAAAAAATATTTGGAGTATTACAATTTTTATTATAATCTTTTTTACAGATTGATGAATAATCATTTATTGGTGAGATAACTAAGATCGTATAGTTGATAAGTCAGCTGTTAATTAATTAAATTGACAATTCAATTTTTTATTTATTTAATCATTTCGCAAATTATAAATTGCCTTATCAATTTGTAATAAAAGTTGTAATAGTCCTAACAACACTCAATGTTAATATGAGGCTTAATAGCCTGATACTTGCCCTATTGATCAATTGAATCGAGGATAGCCACAAAGCATCGCACCGAATCCCTTCTTTCAACACATCGGCATTAGTCTCTGTAATCCTAGCATGATGTGATCGTTTGCAGGAATCGGGTGACTAGGAAATGAAACAACATAAAAGCCTCTAATGAACATACGTTACATGGCGGGCAATTACGGCAAGTAAGCTATAAAAGGCAGCAAACACCAGGTAAGAAATGAGACTTTTCGACACTATTTTATACTTTCCTAGATTATCAATCTTGGTTATACCGACTATCGGCCTGTTCCAACAAACTCTTATGCTAGACTTTTTCTTCTTCGCGCACGTATTTTGAATGAATTAAATTGCTACCTTGGCCGCCTGTCAATTATTCTATTAGTTAATATGCAAACTATTAAGGTCAATGTAATCAAGTAACAAAGAGAAGGGTTGGGGAGAAGTGTTGTGGTTTCCTGGTAACGACCAAATGCTGAATAAAAAAATTTCATCCACATGCAAAAGGACATTCTTAGTTGGATCAAAACTGCACGCAACAAAGAGTATTTTCCTTATGTTTATGAGCCATACTTCAACACGTTGTTATAGTAAAAGCTGACATTTAGCAAGCAAATTTGAACGGATTAAAAAACTACAGACATTGCGGAAAGTGGGGGCTTCTTGTTTATTTCCACTCGTAATCACATTATTTTTGTATTGATCAGAGTTGGGCTTCTGTCTCAGCTGGTTTTGAAGAAGTCATACTCATTGACGGGAGAATTTTGATATTCAGCCACCCAAACAGTGATCACAAGAAGAATCTCTTCTCCCAACAGTGACCAGAGCACCAAAATGACAACAGTTGTTTACTTAAAACTGGGGTCGATATTTTTTTACACGACTTGCAAATTGAACACAAATTCGTCATGAACTTAACAAATTATAGTTGATGAATCTTTAAACGGGTTGAATTATGGTTGAATTATATAGTTTTATACTTATGCTTTTGACATGATTCAAATCTGACATACCAACATGAATAGCTACTCATAAATAAAATAAATCATAGTTTATTTGTTTCCTCAAAATAATCCTTCACTACTGGGTCAAGAATATCGTTTTTAACCCTTTATTAGCTTGTTGCAGAATATCAGTTCTTGGTAAGTGTATGGCCCTAAACAACGGGCCTGTACCGAACAAAAGGCCCAACTAAAGAACCGTTTTTGTTATATAAAATTGGGAGGAATGAACATCAACTAATCAGAGTGGCGCAGCGGAAGCGTGGTGGGCCCATAACCCACAGGTCCCAGGATCGAAACCTGGCTCTGATATACAAGAGTAGCTTCCAGTGCCTAGTTTTTTCACTTTTCCCACACATGCCTAAACGACGTCGCAGCTCAGACTCTTCACCTTACATATCTTTATCAACGTGTCCACACCTAAGTGGCTGTATTCACAAGCTGTCCGCGATATATCGCCAGAAAACAAATGAAAAGGTTAAAGCAGAAATGAAAAAACTAAGACGACGAGAAAAGAGAGGATAAAGAGGAAGGAAAAAAGCCAACAACCGAAAAACCCCAAACCCTCTAAATATCGCGATAAATTAAAAAGACCCAGAATCTTCAGCAACCTCCGATTATCTCTCCGTCGAGAAGACCCAATCTCTCTCTCTCTCTCTCTCTATCTGTAAGCTCTCCTAAAACTTCTCGCTATTTCTCTTTATCAAATTTATTTCCTTATAAATTTTCCGAAATAAACAATTTCACTTGCTTTTATATGTTTCGAATACTTCTTTGTGCTTGGTATAATTTGAAACGTTTCGAGCCAAATAGGTTTAAGTTTTTGCTTGGTTGCTGAGGAAGTGGAGGAAAGTGTGGGAAAACTTGGAACTTTCTTTTTGTAACATTGCAAACAGGTTCAGCAAGAGCCTCTGTTTGTTTCGACGGGAAGTGCTTCCGGGGAAAAATGAAACCGAGGAAAAGAAAATTGTTGACTTTGAGTGTAAACAGAGATCGGGATTATTGTAGAAGACAATGTGGAAGTTACATGAGAGAGAGTTAGAGAGAGAGGGAGAGAGAGATGAAAACCAGAATTATTTGTATGGATATGTGTATCTTTTTCACTGTTTATAAACTTGAATTGTGCATTTATCTACAGAGAAAACGATTGAAATATTTTATATCGAAATTTTCTGAAGTTGGGATGAGAATGTAGGAAGCCATAAGATTTATCTGCGGGCTGAAATTCATGCAGGAATTCGCTGTTATGGATTATAGCAAAAGAAAGAAACCGAAGTGTGCTTGAAATTCAGGCTTAAGCAAAACAATCGAATTTGAAACAAACTAGTGGAATGTTCTGCATTCATGGTGGAAGTTGGCCAATTGGATGAGACTTTGACAAATTATTTGAGCTTTTTTTTTTTTTTTTTTTTTTTTTTTTGCCTGGTTCCCCTTAATTGGATCTTGCTGAACTTCTTAATAATTCTGTTTCTGGCAAGTTAGTAGGGTAGATTATTTGAGCTATATAAATATGTACATAGAAGTAAACTGCCCACGTTATCTGACCATTTAAAATTTACGTTTTAAGAATTTCATTAGTTTCATTTATTGGTGGTTCTCAGCCATTCAGGATGTGCCAATATTGTTTTTTTCATATTTCAACTCTTATCAGTCTTTCATTCAAGATGTGGTATCAATCTTTACTTTGATGATTGCTTATAGTTTTCCTTTGCTACATCGCGATGCAGAAAGCTGTGTCAACCATTCTTTTTAGTTGCTTAGAATTTAATTATGAGTTTTCTGTTCTGCTTAAATGCTCAGTCACATAATGCTTGCTGGACGTGCTTGTATCTTTCACCATTTGTTTATCTAATTATCATCTTCAAAAAGGCACTCTCTCTCACACGCACACATATCATATTTTACTGTTATTGCTATTTCATCAGTATTCTTGTTTTAAGTAATTATCCTATAGAGATGCTTGAAACCTTGGCTTCATCCTATTCTTGAGCTCTTGGAGTTGTTTAAAAGTTTAACTAGTTCATGTGTTATATACACGCTTATTCAGATACTTGGGTTAACTCTGGTTTGCTCCGTGTGTAGGTCAACATACAGGATACCTGAACAACTTCTATATCCTCAGTAAGTCCAAGTTTTCTATGATGTAATATTTGTGTTTAGAAGTTGGTGCATGCAGGATTTACAGTCCCATGCAATAGATTGCTTCAACATTTGGAAATTTATGACTTATTATGGTCTTATACCAATAACACCATCAATTGCTTGATTAGATTGTGTCCTTACATATTTGTGTATTATTTGTTTTCCCCACATTAAGAGTGTAGCATCTTGAATGAGGTTAATTGTGTCAACCTGCCATGATTGGTTTGTTTTGATGGGAGATGTCGGGAAAACAGAAATTACTAACGTATATGTGAACTAATATACATTATATGCTGGCAGTGGTTCGAGAAAAAGATGTTTGTTGGGAGTATGCTGAGAAATTGGAAGGAAATAAGGTAATGTGCAAATTTTGCCAAAGAATTCTTAATGGTGGCATCAGTAGATTGAAGCATCATCTATCTCGACTTCCAAGTAAAGGTGTAAATCCATGTACCAAAGTAAGAGATGATGTTACTGATAGGGTAAGAGCTATAATAACACAAAAGGAGGACACAAAAGAAAATTCCTGTGTTACAAAGAATAAGCTAACAGAAGCCAGATCTACTGGCAATATCTCTTCAGTTAAAGCTCCTATCCTTCTCGATGCATCATCTCCAATTTCGAAAGTTTTCCCTTCTGTAACACCAATGGCTCCTCCCACTTTGAACAATCAAGAAAATGCAGAGAAAAGTATTGCTCTATTTTTTTTTGAGAATAAGCTGGACTTCAGTGTTGCTCGTTCTTCATCATATCAGCTTATGATTGAGGCAATAGCAAAGTGTGGTCCTGGATTTACAGGTCCATCAGCAGAGATGTTGAAGACTGCATGGTTGGAAAGGATCAAGTCTGAAGTGAGCCTACAATCAAAAGATGTTGAAAAAGAGTGGTCTACCACGGGTTGTACTATCATTGCAGACACGTGGACTGACAATAAATCAAGAGCTCTGATTAACTTTCTAGTTTCGTCACCTTCCAGGACCTTTTTCCATAAATCTGTGGATGCATCTTCATACTTCAAGAACACAAAATGCCTTGCTGATTTATTTGATTCTGTTATTCAAGATTTTGGCCTAGAAAATGTTGTGCAAATTATCATGGATAGTAGTTTTAATTATACTGGCATTGCAAACCATATCCTGCAGAACTATAAAACCATTTTCGTGTCTCCCTGTGCCTCTCAATGTTTGAATTTAATCTTGGAGGAATTTTCGAAGGTAGATTGGGTGAACAGATGTATCTTACAAGCACAAACCATAACAAAGTTCATATACAATAATGCCTCGATGCTTGATTTGATGAAACAGTTTACTGGGGGGCAGGAACTCATTAAGACTGGTATCACAAAGTCCATATCCAATTTCCTCTCACTGCAGTCGTTGTTGAAGCAAAGGTCTAGACTGAAGCTTATGTTCAATAGCCCTGAGTATTCGACAAACTCCTCTTATACAAATAAACCACAAAGCATAACTTGTATTACCTTTGTTGAGGATAATGATTTCTGGAGAGCAGTGGAAGAGAGTGTGGCCATCTCTGAGCCATTTCTGAAAGTGTTGAGGGAAGTATCTGGAGGAAAACCGGCTGTGGGTTCTATTTATGAACTTATGACCAGGGCCAAGGAATCGATAAGGACATACTATATAATGGATGAGAATAAGTGCAAGACATTTTTAGATATAGTAGATAGAAAGTGGCGGAACCAGCTCCATTCACCTCTACATGCAGCAGCAGCATTTTTGAACCCTAGTATCCAGTACAATCCTGAAATGAAATTCGTTCCGTCAATGAAAGAAGATCTTTACAAAGTTCTGGAGATATTACTTCCTCTGCCTGATATGAGACGTGACATCACCAATCAAATATGTACTTTTACCAAGGTGAGAGGGATGTTTGCTTGTAACTTAGCAAAGGAAGCAAGAGATACAGTTTCACCTGGTAAGTACAGAAATTTTCACTATAAAACATGTCTATGTGCATCAAAGAGCAAGTTTTGTACCATAGAATGTTTTGTAAACTGCATCTTGCATCATATCAGAGTTAAGGCTGATGTGAGGGGCAGATTGCTTCCTTAAAATACACTGCAACAACATGTTGCCCATTATAGGGCATTTTATCACTATGGTTGAAGTGATCCCCTTAGCTGCAGAAATAGCCTATTTTAGGTGATATCCTAAATAAAGACCAGGATTTCAAAGTCCCAAGTTGGAGGCTTTAAGAGCTAGTTTGTTCATTTCAGGCACAAAACTGAACTGGATTGAGAATTCAGATTGATAAGAGTCTTAGGGGTGTCTTACTTATTAAAATAAAAATAAAAGTAGGATTATTCACCAGATTTAGAGTAGCTAAATTCTAAAAATATCAGAGTTTAATTTTGGTTCTATAAGAGGAAAAAGAGAAGGTTACTCAATCTTAAAATGTCTGGATACAGACATTTGCATATTCGCAGCCAAAGACCCTGCTACTTCTTCTTTGTTCTTTTGGTGTGTATCCATCATTACTCTGAAAAATAAGACATCCAAATTGCTATCAACAATGATCTATGCATCAAGGTTACTGGTCATTGTTTGCAATTATCATATAAGAATTACAAGAGGGTGTTCTGTGCGATGCCTTTTATTGATTTATTATTTACAAAAATTATTTTTAAAAAAAAGTTGACACAAATTTTTCCATGGTTTGTTGAATTTGCCATCTGCAATAATGTGTCTGTCTATACTTATTATTTGTTGAATTGGCAGACTTGCTGCTAAATACAGATAGGGCATTCTAATAGGCAAACTCCCTGCTTTTATGTTTGTTTGAAACTTGCTGCCAATTCATTGTAGGGCTTTGGTGGGAACAATATGGCGACTCAGCACCGGTGTTGCAACGAGTTGCCATTAGAATACTTAGTCAAGTTTGCAGCAGTTTCACTTTCGAGAGGCACTGGAACACATTTCAGCAAATCCACTCGGAGAAGCGGAACAAGATCGATAAAGAAACGTTGAATGACCTTGTATATATAAATTACAATCTAAAGTTGGCTAGACAAATGAGAACAAAGTCCTTGGAAGCTGATCCTATTCAATTTGATGACATTGATATGACCTCAGAGTGGGTAGAGGAGAGTGATAGCCCAAGTCCTACTCAGTGGCTTGATCGATTTGGTACTGCTTTGGATGGGAGTGACTTGAATACGAGACAGTTCAATGCTGCCATATTTGGCGGAAGTGACCACATATTTGGTTTGTAATTGTGTGACTCTCAATTGCTCATGTTGTATCTATTGTCTCCTTTCCAAATTTCTAGAAATGCATTGTATCTGTTCTTTGACAGTTGGGACTTCCTCTTTATTTAGTTGATGAATAGTTGATCCGTAGTTGCTCAATGACAACAACGTTTTGCTTTTTCAAAGTTCCCTTTATTTCTTTGAAAAGCATAACGCTGATTTTCTTTTTCATCCCAAAAAGAAACAAAAAATCTTTTTGATAAACAAATGTTTGATCAGGTTTTCTGCTACAACTATTCATCAAACCTCATAAAACAGCTTTTTTTGCATGTCAATAGTAGGAGGTTGACACAAATCACAGCAATCTTCATAAATATTTCACTATGCTGACGTGGTAGAGTGTAATAGCCCTTTAATCAGTTTATTTATTTATTTTTTAAAATCAAGGTTAATAGAAGGGCAGATGTCCAGTGAAATAGAGGTATAATATATAGCATCTCTCATAAAATATCTAATGGCTACTAACCATTGTCATGTCAATATAACGAGATATTTATGTAGTATATAACATTAATATTATTGGAACACAAGTATTCTATGAGGACTTTAGCACATGTTGAAACCATTACCGACCGGACACAAATTTATTCCAAACTTTAAATTCGAACAATATTAAAACATACTCGATCATTGTGGCGATCCAAAGAACTACTCTATTGTATTTGCACGTATAACAAATACAATATATATAGACCAATCTACTTGATTGAAATATATGGTCAAAAAGCAAAATATTATATGTATTTATTTTTTTATTTTTTTGTATTTTTTATTCATGCTCCTCAATTATACGTTGGATTAAATTTTTAAAAAGAAGATTATTTATATAATTATAATCTTATATTTTGTACACGCTTTTCTATTATATTGATTTTGAATGAAAATTATAAGAGAAAATCGTAATTAGACTGCTAAGTGCCAATAATAAAAACGTCGGTACAAACCGCGTTTTTGAGGTTAACACTTAGATACACGTGTCCTTCCTTCCATTACTCCTCTTTCTCCCTCGCTACGCTTTCTTTTCTTTGAAGAAGAAAACTTATTTCCTCGCTCTTGTGGATGGACTACGATTTCAGAACGAGGTCCGGTCAATCATACGACGTACAATTCCCGATGTACCGGGCAGTCACATCATCATCATCATCATCGGCGCCGTCCAGCCACCCGATGTACGGACCGTCGCTCTATCCTCGGGTGGGTCAACCCGGCCCCACCATGTCTCCTTCCGCACCAAGTCGCCCCGCTCCCTCTCCCTACCACCACCACCACACCTCCACTATCACCCCGTCCCCTTCTTGTGCGTCTAATTCTTCATCTACTCTGTATTTTGATTTGATTTGATTTGATTTTGTTTGAGTTTGTTTTGTTTTGTTTTATTTTTTGCAGCAGGATTGGGAATTAGGGTTACGATAAAGCCGCAGTATCGGATCACTCCTCCGGTAAGATCTTGCTACTACATGTTCGTTGTTTATAGCTGAATTTGTTGCACGAATGGATCATCGAAATCTAAATCCTTAACAAATTTTCTTAGTGACTGCGATCTTGTGCGCACATGTGCTGATAGTGATGTTTTTAGCTTCTAATCCTAATTTTTGCTACTTTTTTATTTTAATTTAATTTAATTTATATATACATATTTTTTTTATTTTTTTATTACTGTGATTGGTCAATTAATTAATACTAGATATTACTTGGCGGGGGAGTGCTTTTAGGTTCTTCTCAATGTTTTTGGTGGACTTGGAATCCTATGAATTTGATGCATGATTGTTAGTCATTTTTGAAAATGTATAGCTTGCTTATTTAGTTTGGGATTGGCAATTGATAGTGGGTATCTGGTTCTCTGTCGTGGTTTGTTTTTTGGGCTTCTAATCGTGTGGCCATAATGGACTACAATGCACAGCAAGTGCTTGCAATATTTACTTTGCTTTAGTTACTTTGGGTGTTTCTAGTTAAAAGGGGGAAAAGGAAAGAAAAAGGAAAATTACATTGGCCTGAGACATTACTTGCTTATCTTGTAGCCTCAATTGTCACCACAAGTAGGAGATATTCCCCGAAGCAATTTCCAATTCGACTTTGAAGTTGAGAGAAAAATTTTGGCTGAAGCAGAGAAGGACATCCCAAATTGGAGCAGGCTTGGGTTGGAAAACCTTCCATCTAGAGCTATGGGGTCGGCATCTCCATCTCCATCGGTAGGCTCATTTTCCACAGAGGTTTTCCAAGTTTCTTTTTATACTATATTAGTTTGTGGGATGAGCATTTTATAGTCACTTTACCTGAATGTCTAATAATGCAATAATTTTTTGTGAAGGAGCAATTTTGTGGTTAGTTGTTTCCCATATATTTAATTGGCGATTCATGTGCATACCCCTTATTACTAAATTGTTCTTGAGGTTTATTAAACAAATACAATGTCTTTACTCTTTAGATTTGTAAATGACATTAGCTTTCGACTCTTGAGGTATAAAGTGATTGTCCCATAAATTCCAGGGTCCTGTTGCAGATCCTGTGGTGAGCAAATATATTTCTTCAGGACTCAGCCGAGAAGCTGTTCCTCTTGCGGTTGCGAATTATGGGGACAATCCAACCAAGGTATCTCTTGAACCTTTCTTGATATTAAGTCCAACCATATAACTTCTATGGCCTCTGGAGTTTGTATCTTCATAAGGTGCTTTAAGTCCATGGTCATGACTCATGAGGTTCCCAATCAAGTTCAAAATGGAGAGGCAAAGAAAGAAAATGAAGAAAAGTTATCTATCAATATTCTTTTTTTTTTTTGTTTCGCATTGGGTTCTCATTCCACTGAAAGTAACTTAATTCCTATCATCCAGTTATTTCATTGAAAGATCATAGTCATAGTTTTATGGCATGCTAGGATCCCAGTTGGACAAAGGCAATCTCCCAAGTGCTATTAATTTGTCAGCATTCCACCATGCCTGCAGAAATATCTTTGGCTCATGAAATTTTGTATATACTAGTTTGGTGGACCTTCTCATCATTTCTTGCTCTTATACTTGGTGATCTGCTGCAGCTTGGCATTAAAATTTGACTTTTGCAGTAGATTACCTGAAATAATGTTTCCATTTCTCTTTTTAGGTTCGAGAATTTGTCAATGCCTACACGCTTCTAAGAGAAATGGGATTTTCATCGAACAATGTTGCCGAAGCCTTAGTCATGTATGACAACGACACAGACAAGGCACTTGCTCATTTCCTTAACAGTCCATCATGAGAATTTGGGGAATGTGTTGCCGTTTGTACTAGTGAATATTAGAGTGGTGATTCATACGAACAGTCGTGTATTTGTTTTGAACTCTCAACACTGGCTTTAGAACATCATGGTGTTTTGCACGATGTGGTGCATTTTATGTCCTTCCTGTTAGTAGGTTATATATTGTATCTAATCTTATCATGCAATAGAATTCCTTTATATATTTTGCAAATAAACTGAACATGCGTTTGTCTAATGAGAATTGCTACACTTACAAAGGAATTTTACAAACAACCCTTACTAACTGATGTGGCAAAGGAAAAAGACAAAGAAATGGCATTTCGTGGAGCATTTCGAGGTAAGAAAATGGCAAGTTTTTTGTCTTTTTCTTTTGCCATATCAGTTAGTAAGGGTTGTTTGTAAAATTCCTTTGTACGTGTAGCAATTCTCTTGTAGCAGGAGATTTTTTTCCCACTTCCCTGTTTCTTCCCATGGACAACGATCATTGTCCTTTGTCTGAGTCACCTGAATCACACTTCCTCACAAAAACATCGTACTCATTCCTCCAAAAATAGGCTATACCCGGAACAAATATTGCATGTGGACGCCTTACTACTTAGGTGATTTCTCTTGTATACATTGGCACCTTACGCTTTGAATAATATTTTGATTAATTAAAAAAAAAAAAGAAAAAAATCAGCATATTGCTTCAAAAAATTTAGCTGAAATCTCTGTATGAGAACTTCATGTTACAAGTTCCAACGTGGACAAGAATCACTCCTTTCAATATATATATATATATTTTCCCATGAATGAAAGAATAACCTAAAAATACAAAGGGAGCTAGAAGACAGTATGGTACATTGTAAACAGAAAATTTTGCATTATTCTCTGCAATTGCTTTGGGTTGCCTCTCCAATAACCATTGTGTGCCAACATTCCCATCTCTTCTACCTCCAGATTGTATCAGATTTAACACCGAATATCTTCAATTGTTCATTTGATGGCCAAGAAACAGATTTTAAAGAGAAATGTTTCTTTTTTGTCAATTTTTTCAAAGAGTGCAGACATCTTTGAGATGCATTAAAACCACCTCCAAAACAATCCATCTGCATCTCGTTCATATTTTCATTTAACAGTCTTTCAAGTAAATCAAATCAAACACCTGCACATATAGCTCCTGCTGACCAAGATGAGCAGCAAAACTTTCCTTCATTGACATGTTTGACATCGAGCCCAATAAACCAGGATCCAACACTGACATCATCATGGGCATAGGTACGAAGAATAGATCTGCATACTCAAAAAACCTTCATTTAGTCCTTGATTCATCAAGAAATAGTGAGGAAACCAATACAACGAAAAAGAAAGGAACTGACCTATTTATTGATATAAATTTAGCCAAAGCCCGCGATATGACATATAACTCACCTGAAGCATGGCGAAAGTATCTGTTGATGCAATAAACTTATTTGAGTTTCAAGATGCAAACATGTGGCAAAAAAAAAAAAAAGGCGAGAGAACACTCCTGCAGTGATCACACTGATAACTTTTCCCTAAATTTTTGAATATTTCCTTTCTCTCCTTCAGAAAGTTAAAGTTGTTGACTTTGTTAAGCATGACACTGCTTCGGGAAGGAGGCAGTAATGAATAATTTTACTTTTATCATTCTTAAATGAATAGTTGTAGATCATGCCCTTAGATTAGGCATATTCACATGATTAATATATGACTATCAAACAATCTATTTGGCAAGAAAGGCGAACTACAGAAACCAAGGGTGCTTTATGGACTCAAATTTAGAATATAGAACTTGCTTTACTAGCTGGGCACCGAGGCCTCAACTTCATTATGCATTCATCTGGCATAATCCTATAGTTGATAAAGGAAGAAGACATAGTTAGGTTACAAAGTAGTCTTGTTTAATGAGAAATAACTGTCCAAAAGTGCAAGTTTAGGCACATAATGCATGCTTAGTCGAGCTAAATAGTGTGTGGCATTGCAAAATATCTTCTAGGAATATCTGCAAGTAACTACATTGGCAGAAATTCGACCGAATTGTACCTTTCAAACAACTAAGTGAAATTTACATAACTCATTAATATTAGAATCATGAAATGCAGTAAAGCTTCCACTTATATTTGAATAAAAAGATGAAATAGGTTGCAGTATGACTCACGATTTTTTATCGCCAAATTTCCACCAATCTGGTTCATACCATTTATGGCTCCTGAAAAAGTCCAGTAATTACAAGTATGAGAATCGCGTAGGATCTTAAAATTCTTATTCAAATCGCTTCTTCTAAGCGCTTTATCCTAGGATTTTAAGGCCAAACTTACTTTTCAGAAAACACTTCGCCTGATTTCATGCATCCAATATAAAGACGAGGTTTGTCAAAATGAGCGGCAAGTGTAGTGCCCAAAGCATCTGTGCAGAAAAAAATGATAAGCCATTAAGAGATACTGACATAGAGTGAAAATTTTATCACTCTGAAAAAGGCTCTTTTCACAATATAATAGTGAAAAACCTTAAATATAGAAAATCTGCAACACGAACAGTTCTTAGGAGGACCAAAGTTTCCTATCTGTCTTCTGAGAAGAGTAAACACTAGCAGGATGCCACACATTAAAGGTGAAGAATATTTATCTAAACATAATATTTCAACAAATAAATGATCAACCAGTAAACACAAGAGGTCAAGTAAATTGTTGACTGTATATATTATTGAAATGTTAAAAATATATCTCTGGGTCCAAGTGGTGAGGTTTTGTTCAGTTGCTTATTGAATTGAGTTAGTGCATACTGCATACTTGTTCTTGGAAAAGGCCATGACAAAAGGTACTCGTTAACAATAGACATAGTGAAAGAGTGCCACAACTTTCTAGATGAGATTCTCTACAATGAGAAATTAGAATACCCAATAATCCACTTAATCAAAGATAGTACTAACCAATATTCACATAAACATCATCATTGACTTTAGCGTAAAAATCAGCATCCCATTTATCTGCAGCATGAACAAAGAACAACTTGGCCTTCTTTGGAAGCTCCTCAACTGCCTCCACATGGTTATCCTGTCAACAGTAAGGGCAAAAATAATCAGGTAAATGAGGTTATGTTGTTTGGACCTTGTTTCCTACTCTTGGTTCCTTCTACAAAAGAAGAGAGGATGAGCAGATCATTCAAGTTGCGACCAAAATATAATTTTAAATATCTAGGAGCTTCAACTATTGTGTAATCATGATTTTCTAGTTTCTTTAGAATCGTGTTGTTTATTGATCATATACTCTAATTTTCTATTTTCTATCCATTGTTTGACCTAAAAATGTACTTTGCGGGATTAAGCATTAATAATAGGAAAGAAAAATGCCTTATCTTCGACGATCATGGCCAAAAATAATACACCTAGGTAACTGAATCCAATAAATTTATTTCTACAAAAAAAAAAAGAAAAAAAAAAAAAGAAGAGGAAACCATTAAAAATAAGGCATTTTAAAATATTGGAGAAGTAATTACAATTAATTCAATGACATACAAGAATAACAAAGTCATCATTCTGTCTATTTTCACTGTCAATGCTCCTGTCCAAACTGTCCCCACGATTTGCACTGCAAGAGAAAATATCATCAGAATAAAGAGCTCTAGCCACTATCTTATATTTCTTTGGCGTGGAACATAATAGAATAAATAAAGATAACAACAAAAGAAGAAAACCTTCTTCCAATGACAAATCGTACAACTATGCCCTTCTTGTGCTCCATTCTTTTCAAAGCCGCACCTGCAGAGACGAGGAAATTAGTTCAAAACCTCCAAAGGTTCTAAATGTAAAGAGATAAGTTCTTACTTGAATTAGTTTTATTTTTTATTTTTGATAAGTCTTACTTTTTTTTTGATAAGTATTTTTGATAAGTCTTACTTGAAGGAAAATGATTTAGGAAAAGAAAAAAATATTCCAGAAACAGAAACTTTATACACCACATAAATGTAACTCGGACTGACTGCAACAGATTATACATGCAAGCGACAGTGCTACACAAGTTGACAAGCAAGTATATCATCAATTTCCATGAATGAACATCTTGTGAAGTGAACTTAATAGTTTGCAAGTATTTGATATACGAAGAGAAATCGGATTTATAGTGCTGATGTGTGCAATGTCAATCGAGCAATTATGTTTGTTGTATAGAATCCTCTGATAGTTCTGCTTCTGAATTTGTCAAAGAACAAATTTACTCAGACACTGCCTTTAAATTAATCTATCTTCTTAAACTTTTAGCAGTCAGGAAAGGTGTATAAATTCTATCTAATATTTTAAGAATGATATTTGTAAAAACCTATTGCCACTATGACTTACCAATCAAGACATTTTATGCATCTACGGGGACAGTGTCAACTACAAATCCATTATGTAATAAGATGTGCAACCAAGGCCAATCAAAGGGTATGATGTACAGAATCCAATAGCTGCAACTTTATAAGCTGCAAGAGCATATGTCTAACTAAATCACTACATCAATCCCACAGGTTTTCTGATCACATCCACCAATTAGTCGGCTGAAGTTATCTTTGTTAACGTTATTTATGTGATTATAGCTATTCTGTAATTTAGTCTCCTTGATGTTCCTTCCTAGGCTCCTATTGTGTCATCTATTAACTTCAGATAAAGTACTGCTCTATTATGCAATTAACATCCTGAAACCTTTGTTTTCTGTAGATCGGACTTGAATGACTACCAAAACTCTGCCTGAAGTTTTAATTGTTTGGCAACATGCTTCTAGTTTAGTCCTTCAATAGTGCACAAGGCAATGGGTACTATGGGAAATTCTGATGCCAAAGTTCTTAAATACCACAGCATTTCCACAAAAATATTCATTGTAATTGTAATTTCAGGCCTTCATATACATTTAGGGTTCTAGTTCTACATCCATCTGTTGACATTATGCGCTGATGAGTTTGGAGTTTTGGATATGTGGGCAAACATCTTGCTTAATATATAGGATGATATGAAACACATCTCTGAGATAAACCAAAGGAATGATACTTGACCAACACAAAAAAAAATTAATTCCACAGAAAACAAAGTAATATACCAGTTCCCATCCATGCCTTACGAATTGCATCTCTATTATTTTTGCGGCCAAACCCTGTCAGTATTCCTATTACTATTAGAGGCCTTTTCTTAGAATTAGTCCCAGTAGTCTCTGTTGAGTGCTTTGAATCAAAACCCTCCTGTCTAGCTGCAGCCAACTCCATCTCAAGGGCTGCTAACTTCTTATGCTGTTCCCTAACAAGCAAAATATACTACATCAGCCCAAGGTGAAGATTTAAAATAATGATAGAAATCCTCGACTGAGTCAATGATAGCAAAGAATCATCAACTATAGTCTGAGAACGATAAACTAAAGCAAGTGGCATATGAATACAAGCTCACCTGCAGGCTATGATTTTCAATGTATCATCCACAGATATGGCAGACTGCCCCTAAAATAGAAAAAAAAATAAAATAAAATAAATAACCAGTTAACTTGATTACTTCCAAGAGAATCAAATATTTGTGCAGGAATATATGCGTGATATACATGTGTCAAATGAGGGGCGAGGCCTTGAATCTCACCATGAACATTTTGATTGTCTAGCAACCTCATTGTGACCCATGTATCAAACACTAATTGAAAATGTTAAGAGATGGGAGATCCTGATCATGATACTAATCCTTCCATCCCAGATTACTGAACACATCGCTCCAAGGCTAAATGATGCAACAAGCTAACAAAATTGAATTAGCCCACACTGTATGAACTGACGATAGATGTTTCAGACTTATAATAATAGAAAATGCATTTAACTAATCCAACAAATTGTAAGAATCACTTTAAGTCGCGCAACTCAAGGCTTCAAACTTGTTGGCATTTCATACCCAAACGAGAAAGAAATGAAAAACAACCACAAGGAACAAAACTTCAAGTATAACAAGGACTACCCACCTGCCCAGTTATCCGATCAAGCTCTTTTATCAAATACACTCGGTTTTCCGAGTCCTGCCATAGCCTACACACCACCCCATAAAAAATAAATAAAATTAAACTTTAAATTCTTATGAAATTGGCTCAAAACATAACGAATAAGCAGTAACAGATGTAAATCCAATAGGAAGAGAGAACGCTAAAAAAGAATAAGCGATGTTTAAAGAGAGCTAACCGGCCAGCGACGTATATGGAAGAGAAGGCGGCAAACATGAAGAGCAAGAGAGTGGGGATTCGGGACCGAGAAGCCATGCCCGAAAGCCGGGTATTCGATCCCTTACTCTGCATTTTTCTGTACGGTTGGTGGAATTCTGATTGCTGTAGTCTGATCCTTACACTGGGCGATGATTATGTAGCAGATTTTGAATCCGTTTCAGATGGGTTAAAGTGGACTTGCCGTTATGGTGCGAAGCAGATCCAGCAGTTTATGGAAGGCAATTTACATTCAGATACTAAAATAATAGAATTACTCAAAATTATAAAAACAGAGACAGAGGGATGAGCTGTCTGTGTCCGAGGATAAGTGGGTTGGTGTGTTTGGGTTTCAGTTGCCAGTGACGGAAGTAACGAACCTTTCGGCACCTCATTGTTTTGGATCGGAGTTCCTGCGGGCCCGTGTGCGCCCGGCAGGTGGGCCGTTCACCTCCAACCCTCCTCTTTTTTTTTTTTTTTTTTTTTTGAGTTTCGAACCCTCCTTTCTCATTTTCTGCATTCAATTTGAGCGGAGATTTTCAGGGATTTTCATCCTATTATTGTTTTTAATTTTTTTTAAAAAAATCTTTCTTTCTTTTTTGATAGTTACTATGTGCTTTTTATTTTATTTTTTTTTTCTGGCTGTTCTAGAGTGAAATTTAAAAAATTTAAACCAAATTTAATCAATTTACTTTTCACAATATTTCTCAAATTTGACACCAATATTTTTTGTTTTATTTTTTCAAATTTGAATCCATCTTTTTTTGGTTTATTTAAAAATATTTTAGGAAGAGTATTTATTTTAGAGTAATTAATGTTATAAACTACATTTCTATCTTACAATGTTGACGTGACAGTTCAACCAACCCTTAGTGCAATCTTAGTTAAAAAAAGAGTAATATTATATACCATATTTTTAATACACAATTATCCCACAACGATAATGTAGCAGTCTGAATCAACTATTGAATTTTTTTTTTTTTTTTTTTTTTTTTTTTTAACAATGATTGATCCAAGGGTTGGTTGGAACAACTATTTGACATTATGGGATAAAAATGTCATTTCTAACATTACTCGTTAAAAAAAAAAAAAAAAAAATCAAATATTGACCCGAACTATCACATCAACATTATAAGATAGATATGAGATAAAATTGTAATATTACTCTTTATTTCAATAAAACATGAATCAGTTATAAATTTTTATATATTGTAGAAAAAAGAGTAAAATGCTTTTAAGTATATATATATATTTTTCTAATGAATGGCCTTCTAATTAAGTTATATTTAAAAGAAAAATATAAGAGGAGATTTTAGGGTACACGAATAATTTATTTTAATTTTTGTTTGTCTCCATTTTGAGCTCAAATGACTTGGCCCATGCTAGTCGGTTTACACCAACCCACTTAAACCAAATCGAAACATTTGCTCACCCAGAAGAGTCTCTGTCCCAGTAGACTCCAGCCCATTGGGCTTAACAGAGAGCATTTAGCAAGATAATCCATTTGGCGCAGGCGATCAACATTTTGGGTTATTAATAAATAAATTCAGTTTAAGTTGGATGGGTCCAAACTGAGCCGGGCCATGATCCTCCAGGCCGTATTGTAGCTTCTTAAGCAAAAAAGCCAATTTTGCCCAAAGCCCATCCTTTTGGACTAGCAATGAAATTTTTGTTCTTTTTGTTTTTTGACATGCCTGCACAAGAAGAAAAAAGAATATTTGAACTAATAACTTCCATTTTATTAACCGTGGTCCTAACCAATTGAACTACCTCTTGGGGACAAAATAAAAAATGTTGTGCTATGATAATTCTTAATGAGCGGCCTGTGGCCACCACACTTGCGTTAACACATGGAATAATGTTAAGAATTATACTTTTATCTTATTATCATTTTAATTTTTGAATGTGGTAATGCAAATAAGTTTTTGTTAAACAAAAATTAAAGCGTTGATCGACACTACTACTTCAATAGAATAAGATATCGGTAAGATAACAGTGTAGCTTCTAGCATACTTTTTTTTTTTTTTTTTCATAAGTCTTCTAGCATACTCTAATGCATATAGAATAATGTTATATGATATACATATCACACTATTATTTTACTATATTGACATGGTATTGTTAAGGTAGGGCCGACAATATTGACACGACCTGCGAACCCGATACGAAGTTAGCATATATTGGGTTTGGGCTTATCGGGTTCGGGTCTACCCAATTAAGACCCGTCTAAATTCGTGTCTAGCGGGTCCACGAGTCGACCCGCCAAACACGTTTAAGTTAACGGGTCAGACAGGTCTCGGGTGACCCGCAAGACCCGTTAACTTATTTAAATAATAAAAAATAAACCCCCCCAGCATAAGTAACCTAACCCGGTAAGAATAACTGAATAAGTGAAACCCTAAAATCAAAATGTCCTAATTCCTAAAGGCTAAACATGACTACTCAGAGCTACAGCACCCCCCCCCCCCCCCCCCGAGCCTCGCTCTCCCTCTTGGCTGTCTCTCTCTCTCTCCCTCTACAGCTTCGCAGGCACCAGGCAATAGCCCCCCCAGGCCCCGGCGCCTCCCTCTCCCTTGCAGCTTCGCAAAATCGCAGGCAGCCAGGCATTGCCCCCCCAGAGCGCCTCTCTCTTCCAATCCCCCTCTCGGCTCTCTCTCCCTCTATCGCAACTTCGCAGGCACCACCAGGCAGCAGATCCCCTAGCGCCACTCTCTCCCTCTCGGCTCTCTCGGCTCTCTCTCTCTCACTCTCACTCTCACTCTCACTCTCATTAGAAACCAATGGCATTGGTAATTTGGTATATTATTAATTTATTATTAACATTACATTATTTTTTCCATTTTTCATCAAGGGTTTTTTTAACGGGTTGGGTCGTGTGACCTATTTAGACAGGGGTCGTGTCAGGTCATGTTGGATCGTATTTACCCGATATGACCTGGTAATTTTAAACGAGTTAAGCGAGTCGTGTCGGGTTATCAGAATATTTTTCGTGTTATAGTCGTGTCAGACCCGCTAACCCGTTTAGCTAAACAAGTCATATTCGTGTCTATGATAATCGAGTCGGATGTCTTAATGAGTCGTAGTCGAGTCTACCCGATTATTCATTTTACCTGCTCAATTATTATTATTTTTTTTAACCCAAAAGTAAATTGCTTCACGTGTTGAGAACCTTTTTTTTTTAATTTTTCTTTTAACGATAGTTGTTGATGTGACGATGCTACGTCAACAAAACATTACTGAACACATTATAATATTATATATTCTGAGGTGGGGTACCCAAAAGTAAAGTGCTTCACGTGTTGGGGACCCAAAGATTGACCTATAAAGACTAAAGTGATCAAGCACAACCCAACTCGTCTCAACAGGTGGGTGGTGGATGATCTGGATAATAAAGATCTGAGATATTGCAGAATCCTGCAATATGTAATTATTAATATTCAATGCTTATTTATTATTTGGCAGAGTAATGTGTCCAGGTGGTGGCCGGCAGCTAGCCATGCTCCCTTTGTTGAGGGTGGGCAGGAGCCAAGGGCGGCCACTATCTTCGAGGCTAGAATGGGAAAAATGCTGCATGGGCTTAGGATTCATTATAGACCGTCCAAAATGTTTTAAATATACGTCGTTATTGGTTTACACGTGAAAAAATGAGGACCACATAAAGTCAATTTAGCCGACCGCTACAAAACAAAATAATTAAAGTTTCTCTCGTCTATTTTCCCAACGTTTTGATGCTTTTGTTGTTGCTTGCACTTGCTGATCGTTCTAGTTCACACAGCTGGACTTTGAGCATCTAGGCAAGTTTTTTCATGATGACGCAAGTGGTGATGGCATTCGATGGATGGTGACCCACGGACGTTGTTGTCTGTCCTTGGGAGCTATGGCTTCCAACCCTCCAAAACTGCGTGATATCGGTCGGGCACGTAAGGGAATCGCTTTTCGGCTTTACCCCTGGGGGCCTGGGGACCCATTTAAGTGCACAATTTTTATTTGTTTGCTTCAATCGTTATCACGGTCGGTGCATTAATTATTTCATGGAGCTTCTGGCTGATCTTGCAGAAACATGTGGAAAGCCAGAGTGCCTTATAATTAAGGGTTAAATACTTTGTACTTTCCTAAGATTTTTTAATTTTATTTTTTTTTATCTTGTGATTTTATTTTTATCACAGGAAATTTTTGTGGTTTTGATAAGTAATCAAATTAGTTAATCCGTTAGTTAACCATTACGACTGACACGTGGACTAATTAGACATCAACACGTGACACATATTTAATTTTTTAAAATTTTTATAAAAAAATGTATTTTTTTAAATTAAAAAAAATGTATCTTTTTTTTAAAAAAAAAAAAAAAGAAACGGAAAAAATATTGGGGGTGGCTCTTGGCCATTAGCCACCCCCAATTTTTTTCCGTTTCTTTTTTTTTCTTTTTTTTTTTTAATTTTTTTTTTAAAAAAAAAACGTACATTTTTTTTTAATTTTTTTAAAAAAATTAAATGTGTCATATGTCGACTTCTGATTGGTCCACGTGTCAATCCTAACAGTCAACTAATGATCAACTAATGAATGGACTAACTTGATCACTTATCAAAACCACAGGGACTTCCTGTGATAAAAATGAAACTACAAAAAAAAAAAATTGAGAAACCTTAGAGAGATATAGAGTATTTAACCCTATAATTAATTAGCAACTGTAAAAAGAAGATTATTAAAGGCTTCTTTTTCCTTCCTACAAAAGAGTAAAATCATATTAACTTTTTCGATTAAAATAATAATAATAACAAAAAAAAAAACTCTGAAAAGTAGAGTCAAATGGTCCATTAGGCAATGGAATTATACGAAACACTCTAACGAAGTTAAGGCTATGGTAGTTTTGACGTAAAATGTTTGTTATTAAAAAATATTTTCATTTTTCAGTGTCCAGCTAGCAAACTCCGCAATTTGGTGGTTTGAGAAAGGAAAATTCAAACTTAAAAAATGAATTTTGTTTTTAAATTTCGTGGATTATTTCTAAAACTATTACAATTTTTTTTTTTATTACACTGAACATATTTTTAATTTAACTATTATTTTTAATTACGTTTAAACACATGCATATAAAAAAGAAAAGGACACATTAATGATTGATCCCCCCGTACCCGGAACATTGGTCAGAGAGTCCTAGGGATGTAAACGAGTTTTTCTTGTTTGAGCTCAGCTTGTTTAAATTTTACTCGAGTTTGAGCTCGAGCCAAGCTTAAGAACGAGCCAAAAAAATCGAGCCGAACCGAGCCAATTCACGAGCTAGCTCTTATATTTAATTTAATTTATTAATTTATTTTTTTATTATAAATTTAAATTTCAAGTACTCTTAAACAGCTCAAGAAGCCAGCTTGCATATGAGCATTTGCTTAGTCTGGCTAGCGAGGTATGGAGCTCGAGTCAATACAACAAGGCACTTGGTTTCGAAAAGAAAGAATATGCATCATTTTATAATAAAATTATGCTATTAGAAAAATATATATATATAATATTAATATGAGGAATTATATGAATAACTACCAATTCGAGCCTTATACGAGCTGCTCACGAGCTTAGTCGAGTCAAGTCGAGGTAACTTCATGAATATTCGAGCCAGGATTCGTGTTCACGAAACGCTTCATTTAATATTCGAGTCGAGCATGAACTGAGCTTATATGAGCTGAGCCCAAACTTGCTCGCGAGACGCTTCACTCACTTAACAACCCCTCCAGAGACAACACATGGGCTTATATAAAGTTTAAACTAAAGAGATATATGCAATCATAATAAATAATTTTGGTAACGCCATGATCATGTACCCAAAAAAGCAGCTGCACTCGTTAAACCAAACCATAATTGTCTTCGTTCTTGTCATCGTCTATCCTACCGTTGAACCACCATTTTCTGGGTTTGGTCTCTCTGCTTTTCTGATGAGTGATGCCGATTGTCGCATAATATGTTAGTAAACAGAGGGCTTGAGAAGTTTTCTTGTGGTATGGGAATAATTAAACTTCAAAAACGGTTGTTAACAAGGCGACCGAGAGTCTTAAGCTATTCCAATCGATGCAAGACACTGGGCGGAGGAGTGCTAACATCGTGGGTCCAATGGTGGAGGAGAAATGGAAGGCACCCCCGATTGGCAAAGTGAAGACCAACTGGGACATTGCAATAGACTCAAAACAAAATCGAATGGGAATTGGAGTAATAATAAGAGACGATAGAGGACGGGTTCTGGCAGTATTGAGCAAAACTTTGACCTCTATTCAGGAACCAGTTGTGGGCGAAGCAATGGGGGCCTTAGCAGCAATGGAATTTAGTAGAGACAGTGGATTCTTCGATGTCATTTTAGAAGGGGATTCCAAGCAAGTGGTTGATGCCGTCACCAACACGGGACCTACATGGTGCAAATACGGACAGATTGTTGGTGATATTTTGGAAGTACGGAAGACCTTCAGATCGTGGAAAATTCGACATGTAAAAAGAGCGGCAAATGAGACTGCTCATGGGTTAGCTAAGGCCGCAACAAGGGAGGTGTGTGAGAGTATTTGGCTGGAAGATACACCAAACTCCATTTTGGATGTTGTTACACTAGAGCAATGTGCTCTTGATGTATAGAGCTTAACAGCTCTTGATTTTTCCACTATTGAGAATAAATTGAATTCCTTTTTGATTCAAAAAAAAAAAAAACTACAATTCGTATGCTGTAATTTTTTAATGGTTTAAATTTATTTTCACTTTTTCTTTTTCTCGTAAAAAGGTTAAAATTATATTTAAACTGCTACAGTTTATTTTATCGCACTTAAAGACAAATCCATCTTTAATTGTTTTAGTATATGTTCGGATGGGATGTATTCCAATTAAATGGGGAAAACAACAGTGTCTCACAATCCAAATCTATGTAATTATTCAATTCTTATTTGGCTGAGTAATACGTCTTATCTTATGTTTTGTGTGCCAGGGGGATTAATTTAGTCAATTTTGTAAAGGCACTCATTAACCCTTTTTTATTTTTTTTAACGAAAATCTGAAAATTTAATCAAATCACGAGCATTATAGAGTATAGCAAAAAGTCCTTATAGCACAAAGCATAAAACCTTACAAAATCATAGCCTATGAGATTACAAAGTCATAAATACAAAAAAAAATTATTACAATCAAGTGCTATCTATGACTTCAATCTTCTGCTAACTCATGTAGAAATATAGTTAAAGAGCAGATCTATTTAAAGTATATTAGATCTAAGATATGGGTAGCCAAATTTCCTAACAAAATTTATTTAAACTAGTTGTGAGAGATAACCGTCACACCGAACTATTCAAGCTGTGAGAAATAACTTCTCACACTTAATTTTTAATTATTCATTTTCGCTCACGATGGCTGATTAAGAGAGAAGAAAAATCTTATTCAAAACAAAAGACACAAGCAAACAATCAACAAGAAGTAGCAGTCGGGGAAAAGATGAATGACACAATACGGTGGAAGGTGAATAGATGCATAGCGAAGAAGCTGAAATTTTTGATCTGGTCGGACAATACTTACCAACATAAAGAAAATAAATAAATAAAACCAAAAGATGAGAGGGGGAGGGTAGGAATGGGGAGTATAAGGGAAAAAGGATCTGCTCTCCTCTTTTCAAGACTATTTTTTGAAGAAAAGGGCCGAAAGACAACTTCTAAGGTTAGGTAAAATATCATTAACCTTTTGTTCTTGCTAATATAACAATGTATTCTTCTGCAATTAAAAAAATAAATAAATTAAAGTTATGGGCCCGGGGGTGACGATGTAAAAATTGCCAGCAAGGAACAGGAAAATGCATGTATGAATTCATTATGGACCATACAAAATGATTTCAATATTAGATAGTTTCCACGTGATAAAATTGTGACCATAAAAGTTAGTCAATTTACTAATTTAGCCAACCGCTTGTCCATTACGACACAAATGAATTAAAGTTCTTTTCTTTGTTTAAGTATTAATTAAAGTTATGATCGCCTAACTTTCTTATATAATTGGGATCTCTTTAATTTTTTATTAAAAAATCTTGAGAATGTAACTTTCTAATAATGATATAAATAGGATTTGAGTCCTCTTAGAATCATTTTAAATGTGATATGACATTTAAAATCACAATTGAATTTAAAATCGATGATCATTATTAAATTTTGATTTATTAATAATTTTAAATGCCACATCGAGATGATTCGAAAAAAAACTCCAATCTACTTATATTCATATATCATTACTTGTAACTTTCATATATATGATTGCTTGTAACTTTCACAGGTGGTCACAATATTATAATATAAGCACACGGACACGGGGCCGGCAATTATTTGAAGTTTTTTAAGATGATGCAAGTGGTGATGGTAGTGGGAGTGGCCCACACTGTTGTCCTTGAGAGATACGGGTTTCAACTGGTTAAAGACACAGCAATCGTGGTCGGAGGATCAATTTTTTGGTTGTAGGATTACCCATTTACGGATGTTTCGTTTGCTCGTTTGTTTCCTTGAGTGGATGTGCATTATTTGTGGCTGATCTTGCACAACATGTGGAAAGGGTAAATTTAGTAAGCTTAAGACTCATCTTACCAGGAACAGTCAAACTAAGATCGGGTTAGATGGCCCATTGGGTGACGCTGACTCTCTACTAATTGCAAACGAATTCTCTCTATTTTGAAATGGAGAGGAATCGGTTGATTACTATTGAGAAGTAAAATTGTTCATAAAAAATGAAATTACAATTTTGGTCCTCAAGTGACACCTGAAAGGAGTCCCATTCCTTAGTAATTGGCGTGATCACTCTAGAAAATACCCGATATAGTTGGTTTGTAGCGGCTTTAGAGCATTTACATTGAAATTTGATTACAAAAATTAATAAACAATTATATAGGAGTATTGTAACTCACCAAATGTAATATATATACTCCCGAAGAGCCGAAGAGGTATTCATATATATAGTTATAAGTGCTTTGAAAAAAAAAATATTTAAAATAAAAAACAAAGAAAAAAAAAATAACACTCACGTACAGCCTTATTTCTCCTGTAAATTTTATACCATTCTAAACCTTGTGACATTTTTCCAATGTGCGATTGCATTATAAAGCAATAGTTAATTTGGTAGGTGGATTAGTGTGAAATTAGCACATTTATGATAATTAAATTGAGGTTTATCAACCATAGAT
This sequence comes from Corylus avellana, assembly GCF_965113065.1. Classification (NCBI taxonomy): domain Eukaryota; kingdom Viridiplantae; phylum Streptophyta; class Magnoliopsida; order Fagales; family Betulaceae; genus Corylus; species Corylus avellana. Next base: position 46,953,755 of record NC_142491.1, read on the forward strand.
GTCCATGTCTCACATGCTTAAACAATCATAGTTGAGAAAATAAAAAAGAACGAAAAGATCGTGACTACTTGTGCCGATTTATATTTGGCTACCCACAAGATGACTAGCGTTTCACGCGTAAATTAATTAGTAAGGCTAGTTACTGTATTTTTATTCAGAAGTCGTGATTTAATTATTAATTTTTTTTTTAAATAATAAGAATTAATTGGGCATATATATATATATATATATATATATATATATATATATATGCATGGCATGGGGATATATGGACGAGTGGCTATTCAGTGTGAGACGGTCGCTCTCAGCGAATAATTAAAAAGTAAAAACGCACATGAAATCCACCGTAATGATTCACAAGAGATATCAATCAACTAGAGAAAATAAGTAAAATTATATTGACCAAACAAAATTCCTTCCTAAAAATTAGCTTGACGAAAGAGAAAGAGAGGCGACGACGATCCACGTATTTCCATGTAAAGAGAGACGTGAGCCATGACGACATAGGACTCCAACCGACCCCATTCTTCTATCATCATCAGTCATTCGTTTCTCTCTCTCACAAAGGTAGTTCCAAACCTCTTAAATTGATTACATGATTGAAGTATGGTACGTATATATATATATATATAAAATTCCCACATTTGACTCATTTGGGTGTGTGAAGCCGTGAAGGCATAGACGTTACGGTACCGGCCGGCGGTGACTTCGGTTTGCGTGTGATGCTTGGCTGGTTTAAGTTCTTTTTCAATAAAATGATTTTCTTAATAAATGTGCCATGAATATATTCATGAATTTGGTGGATTACCATTTAGTTCTATCTTTTAAAATTTTAGACATTCATGTCATCTTTTAAATTTTTTATAACATTTATGTAATATATTGATGTACCATCTTGTTTTATATTCCCCTTTTCATATTCTTTAACCTCCCATTATGATTTCATGCCTATAAAATGAAGTATTGAATTATATGTAATATACACAATAATAGAGAAGAATCATACATAGTTTCTAAAGAACTAGGTTTACATATTTCAATCTTTTTGTTTTGTCTTGTTATTTTCTTTGATTTTACAACACATTATTAGCATGAAGCTCTAGTCAATTGTTGTGTTCTTTTGATTTTCAACATCAAAAGCTATCTGTGAGGTATTCTCAATTCATTATAAGTTTCTTTAACATATAATAATCTTATTATCTATTTTGTTAATTAACATTTTAATATATGCTTAGAAATTTTTAGTGTTTTAAAAGTCATATTATAACATTTGCATATTATGATTCATGTGAGATTTATATGAACTAGAATGTTATCATACTAATGCTATGAATATGATGTCTTATAATTTTATATGTCTGAAGCATATAAAAGTTGAGTATCTTTCGGTAAAGGATCCCTAAACCTTGTGGAATAATTTAAGGGAGAGATACGAACACCAGAAGACAGTTATCCTCCCAAAAGCTCGTTATGATTAGATGTACCTGAGGTTGCAAGATTTCAAGAGTGTCAGTGACTATAACTCTGAACTCTTTAAAATCAGCTCACAATTAAAATTATGTAGAGTAAAAGTCACTGATATGAATATGTTAGAAAAAACATATACCACATTTCGTGCCTCGAATGTGCTCCTGCAACAACAATATCGTGAGCATAATTTCACAAGATATTATGAACTGATATCTTATTTTCTAGTGGCTGAGCAAAATAACGAGCTATTAATGAAAAATCATCAATCTCGTCCAACGGGTTCTACACCATTTCTTAAAGCAAATGAAACCTCATTTCATGGTAATAAAGAAAACCATGGTTGTGGACGTAGATGTGGTAGAAAAAAAAAGTATATATGGAGGTCAAGGGGAACGTACTCATAATTCTTACAAAAGAAATGCTCCATACCACCAGAAGTGGAACCACATTGAAGCGAAACAAAAAGAAAACAAAGGTTTACAGAATAAACCTACAAAGAATTATGAAGATAAATGTTACATGTGTGATATTAAAAGACATTGGTCATGTACATGTCGTACACCTAAACATCTGGTAGACCTATATCAATCCTCCATAAAAGAAAATGGGATTGAAATGAATTTTGCTAATCACAGAAATCTTGAAGATTCTCCAATTTTTCTTGATACTCTAAATGGAAAGGGTAACATTTATCTTGATGTTTTTGATTTCTTTGTAAACTCTAACACAAAAACTGATCTTTTGATTGATAATGAATATGTCTACAACAACTAATATGTTTTCATTGTGTTTTAATCACAATATGTTTACATTGTCAAATTTAATTGTAGTTTGTTATTTTCTTTTTTATTAATGAAATTTAATATATATTTTGTTTATATATGGATGCATGGGTCATATTGATGGAATAATTAATTCCAAGATGATTGGTATTTGTGTCTAGCAGACAGTTGTATAATATACACACTTGTTAGAGATAAGAAATATTTTCAATACTTGATATTAAACAAAGCTAGTGTCAATACAATATCAGGTTTATTAAACCTAATCAAAGGCTCTGAAAGAGCGAATATCATATTGCCAAAAAGAACAAAATTTTGTATTGATGATACTTTGTATTATTCTAAATCTATAAGAAATTTAATCAGTTTTAAAGATATTCGTCTAAATGGTTATCATGTTGAAACCACTAATGAAGGCAGTGATGAATATCTTTATATTACTTCAACAATTGCGGGCCAAAAGCTCATATTGAAAAAAACTGCCTGCTTTCTTTTCCGGGTTGTATTATACAATAATAAGAACAATTGAATCACATGTTGTGATGCACCAGAAGTGCTCTAATCCAAATATGTTTATACTTTGGCATGATCGTCTTGGATATCTGGGAACAATTATGATGCGTCAAATAATTGAAAACTCTCATGGGCATCCCTTAAAGAACCAGAAGATTCTTTTACTAAGTTATTATCTTTGTGCTGCATGCTCTCAAGGTAAACTTGTTATCAAACCATTCCCTTCTAAGGTAATTGTTGAATCTCCATCATTTTTACAATGAATTCAATGGGATATATGTTGGCCGATTCACCCTCCATGTGGGCCATTTAGATATTTTATGGTTTTAATAGATGCATCATCTAGGTGGTCACATGTTTGCTTGCTTTCTACTCGTAATGTTGTATTTGTTAGACTTATTGCTCAAATAATTAGATTACGAGCACAATTTCCTGATTATCTAATTCAATCTATTCGGATGGATAAAGCTGGTGAATTTACATCTCAAGCATTTTATGACTATTGCATGTCAATTGAAATTAATATTGAACATCCTGTTGCTCATACTCATACTCAAAATGGTTTAGCTGAATTGTTTATTAAACGACTTCAATTAATTGCTCGACCTTTGCTTATGGAAACAAAATTACATGTTTCTGCTTGGGGACATGCAATATTACATGCTGTATCATTAGTTCGAATCAGACCAACAGCTTACCAAAAATATTCCCTTTTGCAACTTGCATTTGGTCAACTACCAAATATTTTTCATTTTCGTATTTTTGGTTGTGCTGTATATGTTCATATTGCAAGACCTCAACAGGATATCTATTTGCATGTGGGAGTACTGCTATTTCATGGAGATCTGTCAAGCAAACACTTGTTGCTACTTCTTCAAATCACTCAGAGATTATTGCAATTCATGAAGCAAGTCGGGAATGCATATGGCTAAGATCAGTAATTCAACACATTCGAGAAAAGTGCGGTTTATTCACAATCAAAGATAGCCCGACAATATTATATGAAGATAATGCTGCTTGTATCACACAGATCAGAGGAGGATATATCAAAGGTGATAAAACTAAACACATTTCACCGAAATTCTTTTATACACATGAGCTCCAAAAGAGTGGTGATATTGATGTTAAACAGATAAGATCAAGTGACAATTCGTCAGATTTATTTACCAAAACATTACCAACTGCAATATTTAAGAAGTTGATGAATAACATTGGAATACGCCAATTCAAGGATCTTTCATCATAAACAATTTAAGCTCTTCATACTAATGAGGGGTTGTAAAATGATTATGCTGATTGTACTCTTTTTCCATCGCTAAGGTTTTTCCTATTGGGTTTTCCTTTGCAAGGTTTTAATAAGACAATCCTAAAGCATACAAAGGTACACAAGAATATTATACTTTTTTTTTCCTTCGCCATAGGTTTTTTTTCACTGGGTTTTCCTTGGCAAGGTTTTAACGAGACATATTCTTAGTGTATGGTCATCAAAGGAAAGGTGTTATGAATGTATTCATGCATTTGGTGGATGACCATTTAGTTCCATCTTTTGAAAATCTACACATTCATATCATCTTTTAGAATTCCTATAACATCCATATAATACATTGATGTACCCTATTGTTTCATATTTCCCTTTTTATATTCCTTAACCTCCCATTATGATTCTATACCTATAAAATGGAGTATTGAGTTGTATGTAATATACACAATAATAAAGAAGAATCATACATAATTTCTGAAAAACTAATTTTATATATTGCAACCTTTTTATCCTCCCTTGTCATTTCGTTTGATTTTACAACAGTCCTATCATATGATGGCTCAGTTTCTTTTATTTTTTGGGCGGCGAGTGGGATAAGTACGATGGTTCAGTTGTTTAATTCATGAATGCTTCACCTTGATTGGTCTTTTTTAAATCATTTTTCGATGCATTATTTTTTGAACGCCCATGTGTCTCTCATTGGGTCTGACGTGGGAATTTTGTTTGTTTTTTTAATGTTCTACTGTGTGTAATTGCCTTCCATTCTCTCCCTCGTGGAGAGTTTGAATGATTAAAAAGGTCTGGTTTTGGTTGATCTTTGAGCATCACAACTTGCTATGACAATGTTGAATTGGGTTCTTTTGTAGGAGTATTTGCACCGAAGCTATGTTTGAATTACTGGCTAAGAGAGAAAAAAAGCTCTTGTTCTTAGTCCAATTAAGGTGTGTTCTCTCTTTCACAAGCATTAATCATATTTCAACTCTGCTAATAGCTTTGATTCCTTAAACTTCTCTGATTTTTCATTTTTATATCTGGGGAAGATGATTTTTCAGCTTTTTTATGCGCTCGAACTTAATTTTGGCTGCATGTTGTTATGCCAATTGGGGTGTGTCCTTCAAGATCACGAAATTCTGAGAATAAATTGCCTTCGATACATGTTACCACTATGCAACTCATTTTCACAAGCAGACAGCTGCATTGGAGTTTAACTGCATAGTCTGCTACTCTTTTAAACTTATTAGAATTTAGGTTCTCATTGTAATAAGGAGGCTCGGTATGTTATCTTGGCCTTGCACTTGCAATTTCTTTGATGGGGGCACTTCCTCTTATCATTAGCTTCATGGTGCTGCACGTTAGTGTTTTCTTCTTTTCCTTTGTTTTTTCCCCCCAAAAATTCGTTGTAGTTTGTTTCCTGTATACTGTTGGTTGGCTGCTTTAAAGAATTGATACAAAAAGGTTCTTGGCATGTGTATAAATTATATTCTTGTTTGCAATTCAGGGGTTGAAGAGCAAAGAGACAAGGATTATGGAGGACTTGTGGACTATATTCTGTGGGGAGTCTGGTTGTGCAGACACTGATGGAAAGCCGTGTAGCTCTAATTTTGAGTTTTTGAGTCATCCCTCGTCATGTATTAATCACATATTAATCATTTGCTTCGATATCTTGCTTTTGGTGGTGCTCATATTCAATATGATTTGGAAGTCCTCATCGAAAACAGTTCACATTCGAGCTCGATTTCTAGGCTTTTCAAATTCGCATATAGTTTCTGCAATTGTCAATGGCTGTCTTGGATTTGTGTACTTGTGCTTGGGCATTTGGAATTTAGAGGAGAAGTTGAGGAAAACCAAGACTGCTTTACCTCGTAATTGGTGGTTACTGGTATTGGTTCAGGGGTTTACATGGTTGTTGATCAGTTTAACCGTGAGCCTTAAGGGAAATAAACTTCCAAGGTCACCATTGCGGCTACTGACCATTATTTCCTTTTTGTTTGCTGGAATTGTCTGTGCTTTATCTCTGTTCAGTGCCATTTTAAGCAAAAAAGTATCAATTAAGGTAGCATTAGATGTGCTGTCTTTTCCAGGAGCTATACTGTTGATGTTCTGTACTTTTAAAGGGTATAAATACCAAGCAAGTGATGAGGGCGTTGATGAAAGTAGCCTTTATACACCTTTAAATGGGGAAGCCAATGACGTCAGTAAAAGTGATTCCGTTGGTCCTGTCACTCCGTTCGCCAAAGCTGGATTCTTCAGTAGAATTTCATTTTGGTGGTTGAATCCATTGATGAGAAGGCGAAGGGAGAGAACTCTTGAGGATGAAGATATACCCAAGTTGCGCGAGGCAGATCGGGCAGAAAGTTGCTATTTGCTATTCTTGGAGCAATTGAACAAACAGAAACAAGCAGAGCCGTCTTCCCAACCATCAATCCTGAGGACAATAATTGCTTGCCACTGGAAAGAGATCCTTATGTCTGGATTCTTTGCTTTGCTGAAGACACTCACTCTGTCCGCTGGCCCTCTACTTTTAAATGCATTCATTTTGGTTGCTGAGGGAAAAGAAAGTTTCAAATATGAAGGATATGTACTGGCCATAACACTTTTCGTTTCGAAGAGCATAGAATCCGTGTCACAAAGGCAGTGGTACTTCCGAAGCAGACTTATTGGTTTGAAAGTGAGGTCTTTGCTCACAGCTGCCATTTACAAGAAACAACTGAGATTATCCAATGCTGCAAAGTTGACGCATTCAGGAGGGGAGATAATGAACTATGTTACTGTGGATGCTTATAGGATTGGCGAGTTACCATTTTGGTTCCACCAAACTTGGACTACAAGTCTCCAGCTCTGTATTGTATTAGTAATTCTATATCGTGCAGTGGGGTTAGCAACATTTGCAGCACTGGTGGTGCTAGTCCTCACGGTGCTTTGCAATGCTCCACTTGCCAAGTTACAGCATAAGTTTCAAAGTAAGCTTATGGTTGCACAGGATGAGAGACTGAGGGCTAGTTCTGAGGCTTTAATCAACATGAAGGTGTTGAAATTATATGCATGGGAAAACCATTCCAAGACTGTGATTGAAAATTTAAGGAAGGTGGAGTACAAATGGTTATCAGCAGTGCAGTCGCGAAAAGCATATGATGGCTTTCTCTTTTGGACATCCCCTGTTTTGGTCTCTGCTGCAACCTTTGGAGCATGTTATTTCCTCAAAATTCCTCTACATGCAAATAACGTTTTCACTTTCGTAGCAACGTTACGCCTAGTTCAGGATCCTGTCAGATCGATCCCTGATGTTATTGGGGTGGTTATTCAAGCAAAAGTTGCACTTGAACGTATCTTAAAATTTCTTGAGGCGCCGGAGCTGCAGAGTGCCAATGTCCGAAGGAAGACCAACGTGGAGAGTGAGAGTGTAAATGTTTCGATTTCTATCGAGTATGCCAATTTCTCTTGGGAAGAGAATTCATCAAAGCCCACACTTCGAAACATAAATCTAGACGTTAGACCTGGAGAAAAGGTGGCCATATGTGGAGAAGTTGGCTCAGGAAAATCAACCCTTCTAGCAGCAATTCTGGGTGAAGTTCCAAATATTCAGGGAACTGTAAGTTCCTACTGCTATTACCCTTCCTTTTTATGGTTACTGGATATATTTCAACCTTTGCAGAGTTGTCTCTTATCCTAGTTTCCCTGCATTGCTACTATTCTATTAGAGTTAAACACTATATGCAATTTAGCATACATATGTTTTTGGATGCAATCCTGTCATGCATTACAAAATGTCAACGACTACCATCCATGATTAATCTGGTTACATTTTTTGAATTTGCAGATTCAAGTTTATGGGAAGATTGCCTATGTTTCTCAATCAGCGTGGATCCAGACGGGGACAATACAGGAGAACATTTTGTTTGGGTCTAATATGGACAGTCAAAAGTATAGAGAAACACTTGAGAGGTGTTCACTGGTGAAGGACCTTGAGTTGCTTCCATATGGTGATCTCACTGAGATAGGGGAGAGAGGAGTTAATCTGAGTGGCGGGCAAAAGCAGCGAATTCAACTTGCTCGTGCTCTTTATCAGGATGCTGATATATATCTCTTGGATGATCCATTCAGTGCTGTTGATGCACATACTGCTACAAGCTTATTCAATGTAATCACATTTTTCTAACACCACGCAATGTCTTCTCTGTTCAATAACTAGCTTTAGTGAAAGCTAACTTGCACCTTGGCAGGAATACATCATGGAAGCACTTTCAGGGAAGACAGTCTTACTTGTGACCCATCAAGTTGATTTCCTGCCTGCGTTTCATTCTATTTTGGTCAGTATACTTTTTCGTTTGGGAACTTACCTTAACAATCTTCATTTATTTCCTTTGCATTCTTTCTGATAATTCTATGACTTCAAACTTTTGAATTGGATGGGGGATAGTAGTCTTCTGGTCACCACATCTTTCTGCCCAAACACATCCAACCTAGCATGTGGGCAATTCATTTTCCCAATGTGAGATTAACTTTCTGGAGTGTAGCAATCCATACACTACAATTGGGTTGACTCCAACTCTTTAGTTATTTATGTCATTTAAGTTTGCACCAATGAGAAAACTTGAGCACTGAGCGTGGGTAGCTTATTGGATTTCACTTTTTTCTTTCTTTTTCTTTATCAATGTTTGCAAATCAAAACCTGTCAACTCAATACAATCATTCTAAGTTTGTTGAATACTGTTGACAGTTGATGTCAGATGGGGAAATCCTACGAGCAGCTCCTTATCATCACTTACTGGCTTCAAGCATAGAATTTCAGGACCTTGTCAATGCACATAAAAAGACTGCTGGTTCTGATAGGCCTGCGGATGCTACTGCTGCCCAGGGACGTGGAACATCTGCTAGAGATATCAGGAAGACTTATGTAGAGAAGCATAAAAAAGGATCTAAAGGTGACCAATTGATTAAGCAAGAAGAGAGAGAAATAGGGGACATGGGGTTTAAACCTTATCTAAAATATCTAAATCAGAACAAGGGGTTCTTGTACTTTTCAATAGCCAGTCTCAGTCACCTTATATTCGTGGCTAGTCAAATATCACAGAACTCCTGGATGGCTGCTAATGTTGAAAATCCCAATGTTAGCACATTGCGGTTGATTGTGGTTTACTTACTGATTGCATTTTCCGCAACACTAGTTTTGCTCTGTCGATCACTTGCTTCAGTTGCTTTGGGTCTTCAATCATCAAAATCTTTATTTTCACAGCTACTGAACTCCCTTTTTCGTGCACCCATGTCTTTTTATGACTCCACACCTCTCGGAAGAATACTTAGTCGGGTATGCATCTCAAACAGAAAATGTGTTCAGAGATTGACAGGGAATACTGAAACTAACATGGCATTGTACTGTTTTGTTCTTGTACAGGTCTCATCTGATCTGAGTACCGTCGATCTTGATGTCCCTTTCAGCTTTATCGTTGCTGTTGTGGCTACCACTAATGCTTATTCCAATCTTGGAGTACTGGCTGTTGTTACCTGGCAAGTCCTTTTTGTCTCCATACCAATGGTTTATCTGGCAATTCGCTTACAGGTAACACCATACACTTGTCATTCATTTGGAATGCTCACTGGAGAAATTTCCCTGCATTTGACACAATGCAAGCTTAAGTTGAATGTTTTCAGTTGCTTTGAATTAGGAACAGTTCAAAGTTGAAATCAAAAGATCAAAGTAATATGAGAAACTCAGGATTCCAATTAAAATGAGGAAGACTCTAGGGGCAAATTGTTGAATTTCGTGTGTTTGTGTGTTTTGTGGGGGTGCTGGGCATTGAAATATCTGTGATTTAGGATTAGATGGAATAATATGTAGATCATTCTGAGTTATGTAATATTTCGATCTTTATAACCATTTTTTATGTTACTGAAAAATCCTTTATTTTCTTCTAGCCTGTTTGTATTGGCCTTTCTCTTTTTTGTGCAATGGATGAATAGATATATGCATCACTCAGAAAACCAATTCAATAGCTGAACTTACCCCTATTTCAAGAAAGAATCGGGCAAGAGGATTATGTTCATATGATAATGTCAATTGTATCCTAGTCATAGCTTTCTTCTCCTGCTACTAAAACACAAGCGTCTTTTTTTGGTGGGGAAATATTTATTTTAATTCTCTTTTGTATGATAGTGAATTTAATGATAATGGCATTCCTTATTTACAGGGATATTATTTTTCAACTGCAAAAGAGTTGATGCGAATCAATGGCACAACCAAGTCCTTGGTAGCAAATCATCTAGCTGAGTCTGTAGCAGGAGCCATGACTATAAGAGCCTTTGAAGAGGAAGAGGCGTTTTTTGCAAAAAATCTTGTTCTCGTTGACACAAATGCTAGTCCTTTTTTCCATATTTTTTCAGCAAATGAGTGGTTGATCCAAAGATTGGAAATACTTAGTGCAACTGTTCTTGCCAACGCAGCACTTTGCATGGTTTTGCTTCCTCCCGGAACTTTTGGCTCTGGTGAGTAATAGTTTTCCTTTAGTTGCTATCTTCTATTAATTTACAGTTCTTTTTTGAATGCTTCAATTTACATGATATGGTTTTGGAAATACACGTAAGACTCATACCAAGCCATAAAATATCTGTATTAAGATTTTTTATTTTTTATTTTTTAATGAAAATTACTTCTTTCGTTGCAGGATTTATTGGAATGGCACTTTCTTATGGTCTTTCACTAAACATGTCCCTTGTCATTTCAATTCAAAACCAGTGCACTCTAGCAAATTACATTATTTCTGTAGAAAGGTTAGATCAATATATGCATATACCTAGTGAGGCCCCTGAAGTAATAGAAGGGAACCGGCCTCCAACCAATTGGCCATCTTTGGGAAAAGTGGAGATACTTGATTTGCAGGTAAATATTCTTTTGCTTTTAATCCTTAAATTAAAGAAGGTTATTATGCTCAGAGTCTGAGAGTTGTAATGTAAAAACAGATCAGATATAGACCCGATGCACCTCTCGTTCTTCGTGGGATCAGTTGCACATTTGAAGGAGGGCAAAAAATAGGTATTGTTGGCAGAACCGGCAGTGGGAAGACTACTCTCATAGGTGCTCTTTTCCGTCTAGTGGAGCCAGTAGGAGGGAAGATTGTAGTAGATGGCGTTGACATTTGCATGATTGGACTTCATGATCTGCGGTCACGTTTTGGAATAATACCTCAAGATCCCACTCTCTTTGCTGGTACTGTGAGATTCAATTTAGATCCCTTGTCTAAACATTCTGACGAGGAAATATGGGAGGTAATTCTCCATTTTCCCCCCATCTGTGGTTGCTCAATACCGGTAGTAGTCATTATGTGTATTTTGGTTGAACTTTCTTCTATACGAATTTTTTTTTGTTTTCTTTGTTTATTTCATGGGTTGCAAATATTTAATAAGTGATAGTTTCCACTTTGAAGGTTCTTGAGAAGTGTCAGCTTCAAGAGGTTGTCAAGGAGAAAGAACAGGGCTTAGACTCCTTAGGTGAGGCTTTGCTATTTTAGTATGTTGGCAGCACCTACTTTGGTTCTGATCACCAATGACTACAAACAACCTGTCTTACAAAATAAAAAATAATAATAACAACTTGTTTTTCAGTTGTGGAAGATGGATCAAATTGGAGCCAGGGGCAACGGCAATTGTTTTGTTTGGGGCGTGCGCTTTTGAGGAGAAGTCGGATATTAGTGCTTGATGAAGCAACTGCATCAATTGATAATGCAACAGATATGATTCTGCAGAAAACAATTCGGACAGAATTTGCTGATTGTACTGTGATTACGGTGGCCCACAGGATACCAACAGTGATGGATTGCGGAATGGTTCTTGCTATTAGTGATGGTGAGTTGCATTAATTACTTTAACCCTCAACAGTGATGAACAGATTTGAATAATTTTTTCTTGATGGTGTTTGTCAACTGTATGTATAATATATCTTGCATGGAAAGAGCTGAAGTTAATGTCCTTTCAAGTAAGCAAAAGGGCATATATAAGAATGGAAAAGCTGATGGAGATTTGTGAACCAATTAATTTTCAAGTTAAATATTATTTTTCTAATGTTAGTCTTTCCATTCAATTTCAGGAAAACTAGTGGAGTATGATGAGCCAATGAAGTTAATGAAGAGAGAAGGATCACTGTTTGGGCAGCTTGTCAAGGAATACTGGTCTCATCTTCAGTCTGCAGAATCACTTTGAATCTGAAAATAGTTTTTATCGAGCCTTTTTTCTCAGGCCTGGTAGCAACAACAAATAACAAAAAAATAGTTCATGTAAGAAGTAGGATGTGATAGTGCAGCATCACTGGGGGTAGATATTGAGGAGAAGAGGCTGCAATGCCACATCCTAGCTTGTGTAATGTATCTAGCTATATTCAAGTCTCACCCCTCCATATGTGAAATTCAAAAAAGCTTCAATTCTATGAGCTGCATCCACTACCAATTTGCTGTAGATAGGTTTATTCACCCATGATTCATGCAGAAAGTTTGAAGAGCTAGCCAGCTATGCAATTATGTTGAACCATTGTGGTGGCATTTGTCCTTTTCCTAAGTTTGTGTTGAAATTCAAGATAAAACAGCAATAACTCCCTTACTGAATTTAGCATCAGCTTCATTTTACTTTGTATGCATTGGGGCAACCACAATGTTGACAAAAAAAAAAGAAAAAAAGGGTTAAATACTAAAACCACCTTAAGGTTTCACTTCTTTCTTTATTTATTTATTTTCCCTAAGATTTGATTTTTATTACAGAACGTACCTATAGTTTTAATAACAGATCAAATTGGTTTTTCCACTCATTGACCGTTAGTTGACTTAACGGAGTTCACGTCATTGACACGTGGACCAATTAAAATTTGACACATGGCATAAGTGGTCATGTCATCAGTGATGATGTGGCCATCTAATTAAATTTTTTATTTTTTTATTTAAAAAAAAAACTAAAAAAATATATTTTTTTCAAAAAAAAAAAAGAAAGAAAGGAAAAAAAATAAAAATTTGGAGCATTTGGCCACCCCCTTGGGCACCAAGGGGCCACCCCCATGGATTTAGTGTGAAAACTTGTGGGTTTAAGGTTCTATTTGCATCCGCAATGGGTGACACCTTATGGGTTTAAAGTTCTATTTGCATCCCCAATGTCCCCGTCCTACAAATTGCAACGGCTAGCCTGCTATGCCACTTTAACCAAATCCAAACGTTTGCTCACCCAAAAAAAGTCTCTGTCCCAGTAGACTCTAGCCCATTAGGCTTAACAGAGAGCATTTAGCCACATAATCCATTTGGCGCAGGCGAGCAACATTTTGGGTTATTAATAAATAAATAAATTCAGTTTAAGTTGGATGGGTCCAAACTGAGCCGGGCCATGATCCTCCGGGCCGTATTGTAGCTTCTTAAGCAATAAAGCCAATTTTGCCCAAAGCCCAAAGCCCATCCTTTTGGACTAGCTATGAAAAATGTTGTGCTATATAATAAGCTCAGTGAGTGGCCTGTGGCCATCACACTTGCGTTCACACATAAAATAATGCTAAGAATTATACTTTTATCTTATTATCATTTTAATTTTTGAATGTGGCAATGCAAATAAGTTCTTGTTAAACACAAATTAAAGTGTTGATCGACACTACTCCATCAATAGAATAGGATATCGATGAGATAACAGTGTAGCTTCTAGTATACTCTAATGCATATTGAATAATGTTATATAATATATAATTATATATATCAACAATTATTATTATTATTACTTTTTTTTTAACCCAAAAGTAAATTGCTTCACGTGTTGGGGACCCAAAGATTGGCCTATAAAGTGATCACGCACAACCCAAATCGTTCCAACAGGTGGGAGGTGGATGATCTGGATAATAAAGATCTGAGATATTTTTCAGAACCCTGCAATATGTAATTATTAATATTCAATGCTTATTTACTATTTGGCAGAGTAATGTGTCCGGGTGGCCGGCCGCTAGCCATGCTCCCTTTGTTGAGGGTGGGCAGGAGCCAAGGGCGGCCACTATATATCTTCGAGGAGAGAATGGGAAAATGCTGCATGGGCTTAGGATTCATTATAGACCGTCCAAAATGTTTTAAATATACGTCGTTATTGGTTTACACGTGAAAAAATGAAGACCACATAAAGTCAATTTGGCCAACCGCTTCAAAACAAAATAATTAAAGTTTGTCTGGTCTATTTTCCCAACGTTTTGATGCTTTTGTTGTTACTTGCACTTTGCTGATCGTTCTAGTTCACACAGCTGGACTTTGAGCATCTAGGCAAGTTTTTTCATGATGACGCAAGTGGTGATGGCATTCGATGGATGGTGACCCACGAACGTTGTTGTCTGTCCTTGAGAGCTATGGCTTCCAACCCTCCAAAACTGCGTGATATCGGTCGGGCCCGTCGGGGGATCGCTTTTCGGCTTTACCCCAGGGGGCCTGAGTACCCATTTAACTATTTAAAGTGAACAATTTTTGTTTGTTTGCTTCAATCGTTATCACGGTCGGTGAGTGGAGCCTTTATTTCATGGAGCTTCTGGCTGATCTTGCAGTACTGCATGTGGAAAGCCAGACTGTCTTATAAAATTATAATTAATTAGCAACTGTCAAAAGAAGATTATTAAAGGCTTCTTTTTCCTTCCTACAAAAGAGTAAAATCATATTAACCTTTCCGATTACAATAATAAAAATAACAACAAAAGAAACTCTGAAAAAGTAGAGTCAAATGGTCCATTAGGCAATGAAATTATACGAAACACTCCAACGAAGTTAAGGCTATGGTAGTTTTGACGTAAAATGTTTGTTATTAAAAAAAATTTTCAGTGTCCAGCTACGAACTCCGCAGTTTGGTGGTTTGATAGAAAAAAAATTCAAACTCAAAAAATAAATTTTGTTTTTAAATTTCGTAAACCATTTTTAAAACTACATAAATTCTTTTTATTACATTGAACATATTTTTGATTTAATTATTATTTTTAATCACGTTAAACAAAGGCATATGAAAAAGAAAGAAAGAGAAAAAAAACAAAGAACACAAACTTTTTCCTGGGAACTGATCAGACCAGTAATGATTGATCCCCCGTACCCGGAACGTTGGCCAGAGACAACACATGGGCTTATATAAAGTTTAAACTAAAGAGATATATGCTATCATAATAAATAATTTTGGTAAAGCCAGGATCATGTACCGAAAAAAGCAGCTGCACTCATTAAACCAAACCATAATTGTCTTCGTTCTTGTAATCGTCTATCCTACCGTTGAACCACCATTAATTTCTGGGTTTGGTCTCTCTGCTTTTCTGATGAATGATGCCGATTGCCGTATAATATGTTAGTAAATGAAGGGTTTGAGAAGTTTTCCTGTGGTATGGGAATAATTAAACTTCTCACATATATACTCCATAAAGGCATAAACTATACCTTGGTAGCTGCTAGTTCATGCATCTAAACTGTGCAAATCTCTAGTATTTAACTACAATTCGTATGCTGTCATTTTTTAATGGTTTAAATTTATTATCACGTACTTTTTTTTTCCCGTAAAAAACTTAAAATTAAATTTAAACTGCTACAGTTTATTTTACCGCACTTAAAGCCAAATCCATCTTTAATTATTTTAGTATATGTTCGGATGGGATGTATTCCAATTAAATGGGGAAAACAACAGTGTCTCACACTCCAAATCTATGTAATTATTCGATTCTTATTTTGCTGAGTAATACGTCTTATCTTATGTTTTGTGTGCATGGCGGGGGATTAATTTAGTCAATTTTGTAAGGGCACTCATTAACCTTTTGTTGTTGTTGTTGTTTTATTTTATTTTAACGAAAATCTGAAAATTTAATCAAATGACGAACATTACATTACAGAGCAAAAAGCTCTTACAACACAAAATATAAAACCCTATAAAATCATAGCCTATGAGGTTATAAAGTTATAGATACAAACAAAAATTATTACAATCAAGTGCTACCTATGACTTCAATCTTCTGCTAACTCATGTAGAGATACATGCAGTCAAATGACAGATCTGTTTCGAACAGACTAGATCTAAGATATGGGTAGCTAAATTTTATAACAAAATTTATTAAAACTAGTCGTGAGAGATAACCCTTACACCGAACTATCCAGGCCGTGAGAAATAACCTCTCACACCTAATTATTCATCTTCACTCATGAGGGCAGATCAAGAGAAAAGAAATATTTTATTCAAAATAAAAAATACAAACAAATAACCAACAAGCAGCAACAATTGAGAAAGAGATAAACGACACAATATTGTAGAAGGTGAATGAACGCATAGCGAAGATGCCAAAATTACTAATCTGATCGAAAGACACCTACAAACATTTAAAAAAAGGGGGGGGGGAGGAGGAAGAGGGTAGGGGCGAGGAGCAGAAGGGAAAAGGGATATGCTCCCTCCTCCTCTCAAAACTATTTCTTGAAAAGAAGGGCCGGGAGACGACTTCTAGGATTGTATAAAATATCATTAACCTTTTGTTCTTGCTAATATAACAATGTATTTTTTCTAGAATTGACTGCAATTAAAAAAAAATTTAAAGTTATGGGCCCGGGGTGACGATGTAAAAATTGCCAGCAAGGAATGGGAAAATGCATGCATGGTCTTGCTGATTCTTGCAGCGCCTTCGATGTAGAGAATTCATTATGGACCGTACAAAATGATTTCAATATTACATAGTTTCCACGTGATAAAATTGTGACCACAAAAGTTAGTCAATTTACTAATTTAGCCCATTACGACACAAATTAATTAAAGTTCTTTTCTTGTTTTAAGTATTAATTAAAGTTTTGATCGCCTAACTTTCTTACATAATTGGGATCTCTTTAATTTATTTTTTTTAAAATGTTGAGAATGTAACTTCGAGTAATGATATCAGTAGGATTGTAGTCTTTTTAAAGTCATTATAAATGTGATGTAATATTTAAAATTATGATTGAATTTAAGATCGATGATCATTATTAAATTTTAATTTGTTAATAATTTTAAATACCACATCATATTTGAGACGATTCTAAAAAAACTCTAATCATATTATATTCATATATCATTGCTTGTCACTTTCACTGGTGGTCACAATATTAATTATAATATAACCACACGGACAAGGGGTCGGCAATTATGGAAGTTTTTTAAGATGATGCAAGTGGTGATGGTAATGGGAATAGTCCACGTACGCTGTTGCCCTTGAGAGATACGGGTTCCAACCGGTCAAAGACACAGCAATCGTGGTCGGAGGATCATTTTTTTGGCTGTAGGATTACCCATTTACGTGCACTGATTTGCTTGTTTGTTTCCTTGAGTGGATGTGCATTATTTGTGGCTGATCTTGCACATGTGGAAAGGGTAATTTTAGTAAGCTTAAGACTCACCCTATCAGGAACAGTCAAACTAAGATCGAGTCAGATGGCCCATTGGGTGACGGTTGACCCTTTACTAATTGCAAACGAATTAACTCTATTTTAAAATAGAGAAGAACCGATTAGTTATTTTTAAGGAACAAAATTATTCATCAAAAATAAAATTACAATTTTGGTCCTCAAGTGATTCAATTGACGTGATCGCTCTAGAAAATGCACCATGTGGCTGGTTTGTAGCGGCTTTAGAGCATTTACATTGAAATTTGGTTGCAAAAATTAATAAACAGTTATATAGGAGTATTGTAACTCACCAAATGTAATATATATACTCCCAAAGAGCCGAGGAGGTATTCCGCTTTGAAAAAATAAAATATATTTAAAATAAAAAACAAAGAAAAAAAATAACACTCACGTACAGCCTTATTTCTCCTGTAAATTTTATACTATTCTAAACCTTGTGACATTTTTCCAATGTGCGATTGCATTATAAAGCAATAGTTAATTTGGTAGGTGGATTAGTGTGAAATTAGCACATTTATGATAATTAAATTGAGGTTTACCAACCATAGATGTCCATGTCTCACATGCTTAAACAATCATAGTTGAGAAAATAGAAAAGAACGAAAAGATCGTGACTACTTGTGCTGATTTGTATTTGGCTACCCGCAAGATGACTAGCGTTTCACGCGTAAATTAATTAGTAAGGCTAGTTACTGTATTTTTATTCAGAAGTCGTGATTTAATTATTAATTTTGTTTATATAATAAGAATTAATTGGGCATATATATATGCATGGCATGGGGATATATGGACGTGTGGCTATTGAGTGTGAGACGGTCGCTCTCAGCGGATAATTAAAAAGTAAAAACGCACATGAAATCCACCGTAATGATTCACAAGAGATATCAATCAACTAGAGAAAATAAGTAAATTATATTGACCAAAATACTGATCAAACAAAATTCCTAAAAATTAGCTTGACGACAGAGAAAGAGAGGCGACGATGATCCACGTATTTCCATGTAACGAGAGACGTGAGCCATGACGACATAGGACTCCAACCGACGGTGACCCCATTCTTCTATCATCATCAGTCATTCGTTTCTCTCTCTCACACAGGTAGTTCCAAACCTCTTAAATTGATTACATGATTGAAGCACGGTATATATATATAAAATTCCCACATTTGACTCATTTGGGTGTGTGAAGCCGTGAAGGGATAGAAGTTAAGGTACCGGCCGGCGGTGACTTCGGTTTGCGTGTGATCCTTGGCTGGTTTAATTTCTTTTTCAATAAAATGATTTTCTTAAAGTGTGTCCTATCATATGATGGTTCAGTTTTCTTTTTTTTTTTTCTTTTTTTGGCAGCGAGTGGGATAAGTACGATGGTTCAGTTGTTTAATTCAATTTGAATGCTTCTCCTTGATCGGTCTTTTTTAAATCATTGTTCGATGGATTATTTTTTTAACGCCCATGTGGCTCTCATTGGGTCTGACGTGGGAATTTTGTTTGTTTGTTTTTTAATGTTCGACTGTGTGTACTCGTTTTCCATTCTCTCCCTCGTGGAGAGTTTGAATGATTAAAAAGGTCTGGTTTTGGTTGATCTTTGAGCATCACAACTTGCTATGACAATGTTGAATTGGGTTCTTTTGTAGGAGTATTTGCACCGAAGCTCTGTTTGAATTACTGGCTAGGAGAGAAAAAAAGCTCTTGTTCTTAGTCCAATTAAGGTGTGTTCTCTCTTTCACAAGCATTAATCATATTTCAACTCTGCTAATAGCTTTGATTCCTTAAACTTCTCTGATTTTTCATTTTTATATCTGGGGAAGATAATTTTTCTGCTTTTTTATGCACTCGAACTTAATTGTGGCTCTATGTTGTTATGCCAATTGGGGTGTGCACTTCAAGATCACGAAATTCTGAGAATAAATTACCTTCGATACATGTTATCACTATGCAACTCATTTTCACAAGCAGACAGCTGCATTGGAGTTTAACTGCATAGTCTGCTACCCTTTTAAACTATCAGAATTTTGGTTCTCATTGTAATAAGGAGGCTCGGTATGTTATCTTGGCCATGAACTTGCAATTTCTTTGATGGGGGCGCTTCCTCTTATCATTAGCTTCATGGTGCTGCACGTTATTGTTTTCTTCTTTTCCTTTGTTTTTTCCCCCCAAAAATTCGTTGTAGTTTGCTTCCTGTATGCTGTTGGTTGGCTGCTTTAAAGAATTGATACAAAAAGGTTCTTGGCATGTGTATAATTATGTTCTTGTTTGCAATTCAGGGGTTGAAGAGCAAAGAGACAAGGATTATGGAGGACTTGTGGACAATATTCTGTGGGGAGTCTGGTTGTGCAGACACTGATGGAAAGCCGTGTAGCTCTACTTTTGAGTTTTTGAGTCATCCCTCGTCATGTATTAATCACATATTAATCATTTGCTTCGATATCTTGCTTTTGGCGGTGCTCATATTCAATATGATTCGGAAGTCCTCATCGAAAACAATTCACATTCGAGCTCGATTGCTAGGCTTTTCAAATTTGCATATAGTTTCTGCAATTGTCAATGGCTGTCTTGGATTTGTGTACTTGTGCTTGGGCATTTGGAATTTAGAGGAGAAGTTGAGGAAAACCAAGACTGCTTTACCTCTTAATTGGTGGTTACTGGTATTGGTTCAGGGGTTTACATGGTTGTTGATCAGTTTAACCGTGAGCCTTAAGGGAAATAAGCTTCCAAGGTCACCATTGCGGCTACTGACCATTATTTCCTTTTTGTTTGCTGGAATTGTCTGTGCTTTATCTCTGTTCAGTGCCATTTTAAGCAAAGAAGTATCAATTAAGGTAGCATTAGATATGCTGTCTTTTCCAGGAGCTATACTGTTGATGTTCTGTACTTTTAAAGGGTATAAATACCAAGCAAGTGATGAGGGCGTGGATGAAAGTAGCCTTTATACACCTTTAAATGGTGAAGCCAATGACGTCAGTAAAAGTGATTCTGTTGGTCCTGTCACTCCGTTCGCCAAAGCTGGATTCTTCAGTAGAATTTCATTTTGGTGGTTGAATCCATTGATGAAAAGGGGAAGGGAGAGAACTCTTGAGGATGAAGATATACCCAAGTTGCGTGAGGCAGATCGGGCAGAAAGTTGCTATTTGTTGTTCTTGGAGCAACTGAACAAACAGAAACAAGCAGAGCCGTCTTCCCAACCATCAATCCTGAGGACAATAATTGTTTGCCATTGGAAAGAGATCCTTATGTCTGGATTCTTTGCTTTGCTGAAGATACTCACTCTGTCCGCTGGCCCTCTACTTTTAAATGCATTCATTTTGGTTGCTGAGGGAAAAGAAAGTTTCAAATATGAAGGATATGTACTTGCCATAACACTTTTCATTTCAAAGAGCATAGAATCCGTGTCACAAAGGCAGTGGTACTTCCGAAGCAGACTTATTGGTTTGAAAGTGAGGTCTTTGCTCACAGCTGCCATTTACAAGAAACAACTGAGATTATCCAATGCTGCAAAGTTGACGCATTCAGGAGGGGAGATAATGAACTATGTTACTGTGGATGCTTATAGGATTGGCGAGTTCCCATTTTGGTTCCACCAAACTTGGACTACAAGTCTCCAGCTCTGTATTGCATTAGTAATTCTATATCGTGCAGTGGGGCTAGCAACATTTGCAGCACTGGTGGTGGTAGTCCTCACGGTGCTTTGCAATGCTCCACTTGCCAAGTTACAGCATAAGTTTCAAAGTAAGCTTATGGTTGCACAGGATGAGAGACTGAGGGCTAGTTCTGAGGCTTTAATCAACATGAAGGTGTTGAAATTATATGCATGGGAAAACCATTTCAAGACTGTAATTGAAAATTTAAGGAAGGTGGAGTACAAATGGTTATCAGCAGTGCAGTCGCGAAAAGCATATAATGGCTTTCTCTTTTGGACATCCCCTGTTTTGGTCTCTGCTGCAACCTTTGGAGCATGTTATTTCCTCAAAATTCCTCTACATGCAAATAACGTTTTCACTTTCGTAGCAACGTTACGCCTAGTTCAGGATCCTGTCAGATCGATCCCTGATGTTATTGGGGTGGTTATTCAAGCAAAAGTTGCACTTGAACGTATCTTAAAATTTCTGGAGGCGCCGGAGCTGCAGAGTGCCAATGTCCGAAGGAAGACCAAGGTGGAGAGTGTAAATGTTGCGATTTCTATCCAGTCTGCCAATTTCTCTTGGGAAGAGAATTCATCAAAGCCCACACTTCGAAACATAAATCTAGAGGTTAGACCTGGAGAAAAGGTGGCTATATGTGGAGAAGTTGGCTCAGGAAAATCAACCCTTCTAGCAGCAATTCTGGGTGAAGTTCCAAATATTCAGGGAACTGTAAGTTCCTACTGCTATTTCCCTTCCTTTTTATGGTTACTGGATATATTTCAACCTTTGCAGAGTTGTCTCTTATCCTAGTTTCCCTGCATTGCTACTATTCTATTAGAGTTAAACACTATATGCAATTTAGCATACATATGTTTTTGGATGCAATCCTGTCATGCATTACAAAATGTCAACGACTACCATCCATGATTAATCTGGTTACATTTTTTGAATTTGCAGATTCAAGTTTATGGGAAGATTGCCTATGTTTCTCAGTCAGCGTGGATCCAGACGGGGACAATACAGGAGAACATTTTGTTTGGGTCTAATATGGACAGTCAAAAGTATAGAGAAACACTTGAGAGGTGTTCACTGGTGAAGGACCTTGAGTTGCTTCCATATGGTGATCTCACTGAGATAGGGGAGAGAGGAGTTAATCTGAGTGGCGGGCAAAAGCAGCGAATTCAACTTGCTCGTGCTCTTTATCAGGATGCTGATATATATCTCTTGGATGATCCATTCAGTGCTGTTGATGCACATACTGCTACAAGCTTATTCAGTGTAATCACATTTTTCTAACACCACACAATGTCTTCTCTGTTCAATAACTAGCTTTAATTAAAGCTAACTTACACCTTGGCAGGAATACATCATGGAAGCACTTTCAGGGAAGACAGTTTTACTTGTGACCCATCAAGTTGATTTCCTGCCTGCGTTTCATTCTATTTTGGTCAGTATACTTTTTGGTTTGGGAACTTTCCTTAACAATCTTCATTTATTTCCTTTGCATTCTTTCTGATAATTCTATGACTTCAAGCTTATGAATTGGATGGGGGGTAGTAGTCTTCTGGTCACATCTTTCTGCCCAAACACATCCAACGTAGCATGTGGGCAATTCATTTTCCCAATGTTAGATTAACTTTCTGGAGTGTAGCAATCCATACACTACAATTGGGTTGAACTCTTTAGTTATTTATGTCATTAAGTTTGCACCAATGAGAAAACTTGAGCACTGAGCGTGGGTAGCTTATTGGATTTCACTTTTTTCTTTCTTTTTCTTTATCAATGTTTGCAGATCAAAACCTGTCAACTCAATACAATCATTCTAAGTTTTATACTGTTGACAGTTGATGACAGATGGGGAAATCCTACAAGCAGCTCCTTATCATCACTTACTGGCTTCAAGCATAGAATTTCAGGACCTTGTCAATGCACATAAAAAGACTGCTGGTTCTGATAGGCCTGCGGATGCTACTGCTGTCCAGGGACGTGGAACATCTGCTAGAGATATCAGGAAGACTTATGTAGAGAAGCATAAAAAAGGATCTAAAGGTGACCAATTGATTAAGCAAGAAGAGAGAGAAATAGGGGACATGGGGTTTAAACCTTATCTAAAATATCTAAATCAGAACAAGGGGTTCTTGTACTTTTCAATAGCCAGTCTCAGTCACCTTATATTCGTGGCTAGTCAAATATCACAGAACTCCTGGATGGCTGCTAATGTAGAAAATCCCAATGTTAGCACATTGCGGTTGATCGTGGTTTACTTACTGATTGCATTTTCCGCAACACTAGTTTTGCTCTGTCGATCACTTGCTTCAGTTGCTTTGGGTCTTCAATCATCAAAATCTTTATTTTCACAGCTACTGAACTCCCTTTTTCGTGCACCCATGTCTTTTTATGACTCCACACCTCTTGGAAGAATACTTAGTCGGGTATGCATCTCAAACAGAAAATGTGTTCAGAGATTGACAGGGAATACTGAAACTAACATGGCATTGTACTGTTTTGTTCTTGTACAGGTCTCATCTGATCTGAGTATCGTCGATCTTGATGTCCCTTTCAGCTTTATCTTCGCTGTTGGGGCTACCACTAATGCTTATTCCAATCTTGGAGTACTGGCTGTTGTTACCTGGCAAGTCCTTTTTGTCTCCATACCAATGGTTTATCTGGCAATTCGCTTGCAGGTAACACCATACACATGTCATTCATTTGGAATGCTCACTGGAGAAATTTCCCTGCATTTGACTCAATGCAAGCTTAAGTTGAATGTTTTCAGTTGCTTTGAATTAGGAACAGTTCAAAGTTGAAATCAAAAGATCAAAGTAATATGAGAAACTCAGGATTCCAATTAGAATGAGGAAGACTGGGGAAAATTGTTGAATTTCGTGTGTTTTGTGGGGGTGCTGGGCATTGAAATATCTGTGATTTAGGATTATATGGAATAATATGTAGATATTCTTTGTTATGTAATATTTCGATCTTTTTAACCATTTTTTATGTTACTGAAAAATCCTTTCTTTTGTTCTAGCCTGTTTGTATTGGCCTCTCTTTTTTGTGCAATGGATGAATAGATATATGCATCACTCAGAAAACCAATTCAATAGCTAAACGTACCCCTATTTCAACAAGCAAACGGGCAAGAGGATAATGTTCATCTGATAATGTCAATTGTATCCTAGTCATAGCTTTCTTCTCCTGCTACTGAAACAGAAGCGTCTTTTTTTGGTGGAGAAATATTTATTTTAATTCTCTTTTGTATGATAGTGAATTTAATGATAATGGCATTCCTTATCTACAGGGATATTATTTTTCAACTGCAAAAGAGTTGATGCGAATCAATGGCACAACCAAGTCCTTGGTAGCAAATCATCTAGCTGAGTCTGTAGCAGGAGCCATGACTATAAGAGCATTTGAAGAGGAAGAGCGGTTTTTTGCAAAAAATCTTGTTCTAGTTGACACAAATGCTAGTCCTTTTTTCCATAGTTTTTCAGCAAATGAGTGGTTGATCCAAAGATTGGAAATACTTAGTGCAACTGTTCTTGCCTCTGCAGCACTGTGCATGGTTTTGCTTCCTCCTGGAACTTTTGGCTCTGGTGAGTAATAGTTTTCCTCTAGTTGCTATCTTCTATTAATTTACAGTTCTTTTGTGAATGCTTCAATTTACATGATATGGTTTTGGAAATACACAGACTTATACCAAGCCATAAAATATCTGTATTAAGATTTTTTTTTTTTTTTTTTTAATGAAAATTACTTCTTTCATTGCAGGATTTATTGGAATGGCACTTTCTTATGGTCTTTCACTAAACATGTCCCTTGTCTTTTCAATTCAAAACCAGTGCACTCTAGCAAATTACATTATTTCTGTAGAAAGGCTAGATCAATATATGCATATACCTAGTGAGGCCCCTGAAGTAATAGAAGGGAACCGGCCTCCAACCAATTGGCCATCTTTGGGTAAAGTGGAGATACTTGATTTGCAGGTAAATATTCTTTTGCTTTTAATCCTTAATTAAAGAAGGTTATTATGCTCAGAGTCTGAGAGTAGTAATGTAAAAACAGATCAGATATAGACCCGATGCACCCCTCGTTCTTCGTGGGATCAGTTGCACATTTGAAGGAGGGCAAAAAATAGGTATTGTTGGCAGAACCGGCAGTGGGAAGTCTACTCTCATAGGTGCTCTTTTTCGTCTAGTGGAGCCAGTAGGAGGGAGGATTGTAGTAGATGGCATTGACATTTGCATGATTGGACTTCATGATCTGCGGTCTCGTTTTGGAATAATACCTCAAGATCCCACTCTCTTTGCTGGTACTGTGAGATTCAATTTAGATCCCTTGTCTCAACATTCTGACAAGGAAATATGGGAGGTAATTCTCCATTTTTTCCCCATCTGTGGTTGCTCAGTACTGGTAGTAGTCGTTAGGTCTGTTTTGGTTGAACTTTCTTCTATACAAAAATTATTTTGTTTTGTTTGTTTATTTATTTCATGGCTTGCAAATATTTAATAAGTGGTAGTTTCCACTTTGAAGGTTCTTGAGAAGTGTCAGCTTCAAGAGGTTGTCAAGGAGAAAGAACAGGGCTTAGACTCCTTAGGTGAGGCTTTGCTATTTTAGTATGTTGGCAGCACCTACTTTGGTTCTGATCACCAATGGCAACAAACAACCTGTCTTACAAAATAAAAAATAATAATAACAACTTGTTTTTCAGTTGTGGAAGATGGATCAAATTGGAGCCAGGGACAACGACAGTTGTTCTGTTTGGGGCGTGCGCTTTTGAGGAGAAGTCGGATATTAGTGCTTGATGAAGCAACTGCATCAATTGATAATGCAACAGATATGATTCTGCAGAAAACAATTCGGACAGAATTTGCTGATTGTACTGTGATTACGGTGGCCCACAGGATACCAACAGTGATGGATTGCGGAATGGTTCTTGCTATTAGTGATGGTGAGTTGCATTAATTACTTTAACCCTCAACAGTGATGAACAGATTTGAATAATTTTTTCTTGATGGTGTTTGTCAACTGTATCTTACATGGAAAGAGCTGAAGTTAATGTCCTTTTAAGTAAGCAAAAGGGCATATATAAGAATGGAAAAGCTGATGGAGATTTGTGAACCAAATAATTTTCAAGTTAAATATTATTTTTCTAATGTTAGTCTTTCCATTCAATTTCAGGAAAACTAGTGGAGTATGATGAGCCAATGAAGTTAATGAAGAGAGAAGGATCACTGTTTGGGCAGCTTGTCAAGGAATATTGGTCTCATCTTCAGTCTGCAGAATCACTTTGAATCTGAAAATAATTTTTATCGAGCCTTTTTTCTCAGGCCTGGTAGCAACAACAAATAACAAAAAAATAGTTCATGTAAGAAGTAGGATGTGATAGTGCAGTATCACTGGGGGTAGATATTGAGGAGAAGAGGCTGCAATGCCACATCCTAGCTTGTGTAATGTATCTAGCTATATTCAAGTCTCACCCCGCCATATGAGAAACTCAAAAAAGCTTCAATTCTATGAGCTGCATCCACTACCAACTTGCTGTAGATAGGTTTATTCACCCATGATTCATGCAGAAAGTTTGAAGAGCTAGCCAGCTATGTAATTATGTTGAACCATTATGGTGGCATTTGTCCTTTTCCTAAGTTTGTGTTGAAATTCAAGATAAAACAGCAATAACTCCACTACTGAATTTAGCATCAGCTTCATTTTACTTTGTATGCATTGGGGGCAACCACAATGTTGATGAAAAAAAAAAAAAAACAGGTAAGTGGATTGTGATTGTTGGAGTTTTACATGTGATGGAACCCCACATCGAGTAATAACAATAGAACTGAATGGTTGATATTGTTTTATCCAGATTCATAAGCTTTAAAATAAGGCGATTTATTACTGATTGGGAGGATGTTATAAGGATTAAGGTGGGCTGTAAGAGAGTTGTAAGGCAGACGATTAAAAGCAATCTTATGCAAACTATGTTCCAAGTGCAGCACTGTATAATATCTGGAAACAAAGAAATTATCCATGAGCACTATAGTCTATAGCAAAAGGAATTTGGCGGACGCCCAGGAAAGGCAGCCGCCAACATGTGGTTATTTGCAAAGGAAAGGGATCGTGGATTTGGGATCAAAGAAGTAGATCGTATTCCCTCCATGGCAAGGGAGGTTCTTTAGATTACAAATGCGAAATTGGGTGCCAATGCTCATCGATCAATTACAGTGAAAGCCTTTTCCCCTTTGCGCATTATGGTCACCGTTTAAAGATTTTTATTCGGTATGCCATAATATAACATCATGTTTAATGTTATGTAACGCCTTATTATATTAGGGGCTTAAGCGACCGTCTAATTGGCCTAGTGGTTGAACCGTCCTTGCTCGTAAAAAAAAAGATAAAAAATTAAAAAAGTAAAAATTTTGAAAATAAAATTTAATTTAAGAGGGTTCATCTCATAAAAATTTTAAAAAATTTTAAAAGGCCCCAAAGCTAGGGGTAGTTCCGCCCCTGCATAAACTTTGTATATATATAATATATGCATGGTGAAGGCAGCATATATGTACTCAAGATTGTTGAATATGCAGGTAACCAAAAATGACATCAATATATACGACAAAGGTTCTTCATTTCTCAAAACACAAGTACTACTCTTCTCAGGCATGAATTGAGGTAGAAGGAAGGTGACGTGAGCCATAACATTCCGTTGATCTGTAATTCTCCACCTTCCCAAACGTTATTTCCATTTTTATTTTTCAACCATTGGTGCCTTTGTTTTTTTTTTATTTTTTTTATTTTTAAATAGCAACACCACCAACCCTTAAATCATTTCAAGAATAAAATCTTTTCTAGAGGTAAATCTGACACCACCGAGGCACTAACCTTTGTTTCAAGAAAGAACATAATATTTTATAGTGGAACTCCTAGTTAAAATCAACTCACTGGGAGTGTCAAGTTAGAGAAGCCCCAACATATACACAGTTACACAAACCTGTATCATCATGATGCTCACATCACAAACATTTACACTCTTCAAAACGTTGCTTTTCAATTAGTGGTCCATGTGGAACACAAATCAGAACTTAATCCCATGTACGATTCATTCATCATTACCATCACATCTTCTATATATATTTGATAGAAATTTAGAAGCAGTTGAACTTAATGCACCAAAGCTTTTTGTATAATCTACTGGCTAAGTGAAGGAGAAAGAACCTGTTCTTAGGCCTATTGAGGTATGTCCATATTCATTATAAACTTTAAATTTTTTTTGCATGCATGGAATCACTTGGGATTTCTCGTTCAAAAGCAAGAAGATATGCTTTAGTCTTTAGAGCTTCACTGTAGGCGTTTCAACAGAAACGTCTGACAGATTACTATACAAAACTAGAAGAGTGCATGTTCAGTTCTCATTTGAGTCTGTCAATTTTGTTTAGCAGCTCTGACTCTGTATTTGGCATCATCCTTAATTTATATGCAATTGCATTTTCTTTTTCTTCTTCTTCTTCTTTTTAGCTGGGACCAGTATACTATTAGCTGTAAGTAGATTGTGCAAGTCACTCCATACGGGCAGTACATTAATGTAACCTCTTAAGAAGGTAACTTCACGAACCTAATAGGGGAGGGGGGGTAGGGGTTGCTTGTGTTAACGTGAATAGTGCCGTTGCTAAATGAAGATCATCTTCCAGCGGTCAATAACCTTGCAGCTAGCTGTTGGACAAACAAAGAAGGGAAGGAGCCTTGCTGTGAATCACGCAGGAATGGAAATGAGAGATAATTTAGAATATTCACTCGAGGAAAGATTTGTCCTATTCAACCATCATACTAAATGGAATTTGTCTCATCAAGGAAACATTCAACAGAGGAGCTCACCTATGGGAAATACTTGACTAGCAAATCTTCTTAATTGACAAACCCACAATAAGAATTGTTTTGCTTGTCTCATTGCTTTGCCTTGTAAATCACGAACCACATCACTATTGTTAAATATATTTGATAATATATTAGAAGCGGAAGAAAGAGAGAGAAGAGAGAGAGAGCGAAAGCACACAATGAACTACATTGTATTGAGTCTTATTTAATAATAATGAATACAGAGACCTCTATTTATAGAGAGGCAAGTAACCTAATAGGTTAAGGAAAAGTAAACCTAGTAGAATAAGAAAAGGTAAACCTAGTAGACTAATAATACCTAAATAAGTAAATAACAAGTAATATTCTTAACATCCCCCCTCAAACTCAATGTGTAAACTTGAGTTTGGATAAACGAAAATGGAAAGAAAAAGGAATTCGCCGAAAAAGCTGCTTGTGCCGAAACAATTGCCGAAGTAACGTAATAAAAGTTGTTAGAGACCGGTGGATTCTGCCTGAATTTGAGCAATGCATTTAAGCTGGAGCTTGGTTCACTTGGTTGTAATTGGACTTGAAAACCATATACTAGTAATGAAGAAGCTTGCCTAGTCGGTTGAGAAAAGCAAGGCCGGTTAAAAGGGGCTTGTTTGGCCCGTAACCCTTGGACTGTCTCGCCTTGTCGGCTGAACGAAAGTCTGACCCATCTAACTAGTAGATCGTCTCGCCTGGTCGGCTGAGATAAGCAGGGTCGGTTGAAGAGGCTAATCATGCCTGAAACCCTTGGACTGTCTCGCCTTATCGGCTGAACTAAAGTCTGACCCATCTAACTAGTAGACCGTCTTGCTTGGTCGGCTGAGCTAAGTAAGGAGAAAAATGGCCGGTTGAAGAGGCTAATCATGCCTGAAACCCTTGGACCGTTAAAAGGTTTGACAAAAAAAAATTCTCACTAGTAATGGATCAATGGCCTAGGAGAGGCTGCAGTGACCGGTGATGGCGGCATTTGACAAAGCATAAGTGGGCCGATTGAAAGGGGCTTCTTTGGCCCGAAAACCCATGGACCTAAGGAAAGATTGGTCTGACCTGAGAGTGACTACCGCAAGAAGAATGAACCGGATTGAACTGCGCCAAAGAAAAGGCTATGGAACCGAATTGAACAAGCATGAACCAAGTTAAACCACATAAAACAAACGCCTAAATTTGGAGAATAATCTTGTTTTCTGCCATATAGAGATGCCAAAAGCAAAAATAGACCACAAATTTGAAATCAGGACAAAAAATTGAGTAGAAAATACCTGGTCAACTTTTTCAGTGGTCAAAGTCAAAGTCAATGGTCAACGATAGAAAAGTCAACCCTTTCAAGGTGCTGACGTGGCTGATGTGTTGACATTGCAGTGGCTGATGACGTGGCACTCAAGGCTAACATGTCTCTGCTGACATTGCACTTAGGGCTGACGTGGCCGTTGGAGGCGCGTGGATCTCACGCGCAAATATATAAGTGGCGCGTGAGAGCGTGTGGAATACTGGATTTGGATTTTGGTTGTAGTTCTGGAGTCACGAGGAGCAGATCTATCGATCGGTGGCCTGAGAGAAGCAATCGGACCACCGTGGCGGCCGGTGGCAGAACGGTAGTGGCGGAATGGCCGAACCTTTGGGCGGCGCGTGAGGGCTCCGATGGGACTGAGTGAGGCGGGTCTGTGACGGTTGGCTTCCGGGCTTTCAAGCGGTATAGTGATTTGCTGAAAACTTCAAGGAGAAGATAGAGAACCGTGAGAGACAGAGGGATGGATGCGCCGGAAAACGTTAAAGACTTTTATTGGAGGTCACAGAAAGGTGGCTCTGATACCATGTTAAATATATTTGATAATATATTAGAAGCGGAAGAAAGAGAGAGAAGAGAGAGAGAGCGAAAGCACACAATGGACTACATTGTATTGAGTCTTATTTAATAATAATGAATACAGAGACCTCTATTTATAAAGAGGCAAGTAACTTAATAGGTTAAGGAAAAGTAAACCTAGTAGAATAAGAAAAGGTAAACCTAGTAGACTAATAATACCTAAAGAAGTAAATAACAAGTAATATTCTTAACAACTAAATAGTGGTGAACATATTACTGTTTACTGTCAATGAAAATTCCCCCTTCTTGTCAGAAAACTTTACAGGTTGTCAGTTGGGTGGAATAAATATTTGGTTGACAAGTTTCTAATATACATAAAATTCCGTTCTTGTATGCAATACAGAGTTTGAAGAGCAAGAGAACTGAAAGATGAAGGTTGAAAGTGATTCTGTTGGCCATGTTACTCCATTTGCCAAAGTTGGATTCCTCAGTAGAATGTCGTTTTGGGGGTTAAATCCGTTGATGAAAAAAGGCAGGAAGAAAACTCTTGAGGATGAAGATCTACCCAAGTTGCACGAGGCAGATCAAGCAGAAAATTGTTATATGCTGTTCTTGGAACAATTGAATAAGCAGAAAAGAGCAAAACCATCAATTCTAAAGGCGATAATCTTGTGCCATTGGAAAGAAATCATCTTAACTGGGTGCTTTGCTTTGTTAAAGGTTCTTACAATGTCTGCTGGGCCCCTACTTTTGAACTCCTTCATATTGGTTAGTGAGGGGAAAAACAGTTTCAAGTACGAAGGACATTTGTTGGCAATATCATTTTTCTTTCTCAAGAGCATAGAATCCATCTCACAAAGGCAGTGGTTCTTTCGAAGCAGGCTTCTTGGCCTGAAAGTGAGATCATTGCTAATTGCAGCCATTTATAAAAAGCAACTGAGATTATCCAATTCTACTAGGTTGAAGCACTCAGGTGGTGAGATAATGAACCATGTCACTGTAGATGCTTATCGAATTGGAGAATTTCCATTTTGGTTCCATCAGATTTGGACGACATCCCTTCAACTATGTATTGCATTAGCAATTCTTGTCCATGCAGTGGGGCTAGCATCAATTGCGCTGGTAGTGATAATTCTCACCGTGCTTTGCAATATTCCAATTGGAAAGATACAGCATAAGTTTCAGTCTAAGCTAATGGTGGTGCAAGATGAGAGACTGAAGGCTAGTTCTGAGGCCATAGTCAACATGAAGGTTTTAAAGCTGTATGCTTGGGAAACCCATTTCAAGAATGTTATAGAAAATTTAAGGAAGATTGAGCACAAATGGTTATCTGCAGTGCAGTCAGAGAAAGCATATCACAGCATTCTCCATTGGTCAACTCCTGTTTTGGTCTCTTCTGCTACTTTTGGAGCATGTTATTTCCTCAGAGTTCCTCTACATGCAAATAACGTTTTCAGCTTTGTAGCAACTTTTCGCCTCGTTCAGGATCCAATTGCATCTATTCCTGATGTATTGGCGGTGTTCATTCAAGCGAAGATTGCATTTGCACGTATTTTACAATTCCTTGAGGCACCAGAGCTGCAGAGTGCTGATGTCCAAACCAATTGCAACATGGAAAGTGTGAATCACTCCATTTTTATTAAGTCGGCAAAATTCTCCTGGGAAGAGAATTCATCAGAGCCCACTCTGAGAAACATAAATTTGGAAGTTAGACCTGGAGAAAAGGTGGCTAAATTTGCATTTATAATCAAAATGCAAAGGCAATCCTTCTAGAGAATGAACACTCATTCCTCAAAGGGAATTGTAATCTACCACTGGATTTCTTCAACTCTAGAGGTTAATCAGCACTATGAACATTCAAACAAATTAAAAGCCAAACAGAATTATGGAAAGTGAAAACAGATGTTTTAAGCAAATAACTTTATATTAAAATATTTTTGTCCGAATCTTGAAGGAAATGATTTCATTTCTGTTTCAGGAAAAGTAATGGAGTATGATGCACCTAGGAACTTGATGAAGAGAGAAGATTCGCTGTTTGGGCAGCTTGTGAAGGAATACTGGTCCCGTTCTTAGTCTACAGAACCCTATTGAAGCTAACAATAATTTCTTATGCTAACTTTTTTAACAAAACGGGAATAAAAAAACAAAGGTTTTAAGTGGGAAAGCAGGGGAAAAAACTTCAGTGGAGCTCTAAAGAAAAAGAAAAGCATTGAGAGGCCATGTTCTAGGTTGTGTAATTAATGTATCTAGTTGTACTGAAATGCTATGCTCCTTCTTTCTATAGAAGGCAACAGTTATAATTAACTATATCTATTAGAAACTTAGAAGAACTCCACTATTATGAACAAAACATTCTCTACCATTTTGATTTTTAGATATCTCCAATATTGATATGAGTGGTTCATATTGAGAATGCAATGAACCACGAGAAACTCAAAACAGCTGCTCCACTTCTATGAACATCATTCACCATCAACCTGATGTAGATAGGTTTATTCACCCATGATGACTCATGAAAAAAGTTTGAAGAGCCAGCTATGCATATATGTTGAACCATTATGGTGGCATTTATCTGTCCTTTTCCTAAGTTAGTTTTGAAATTCAAGATAAACGGCAATTACTCTCTTACTTAATTTAGCATCAGTATTGAATTGAGATAAGCACCTATTAAACACCTATAAAATACAATACTAATAGTAGGCCCATAGCATTGATCCTTCCAAAGTGATCAATTTGATGTTGATCTCCTCCAAACTCTCAATTTATTTTATTTTATTTTTTAATTTTGAATCCAAGAAAGTAGAAACCATTGAGTTCCTATCATCTTTTTGTGGATGAGACCTAAGAGGTCTGTTTCTATCTTCAGAAAAAGAATACTGAGAGGTTTTACATAATCAAAAGCTTACAAGTTACAATCATCGACAAAAGCTTACAATCATCGATCGACACAAACGATCAAAAAGAAAAAGGAAAAAAGAGAAAGATAATGGAAGAAAGCCACTGCTTTTGGTGGTGCATGGTTACTCCTATAGACTCCATCTTTTTGAGTCTTTGACCGAGCAGATGAGCCTTGGAAGGAATCTACAAGTTCTTCCTCCTCCCCCATAAACCCACATGCAGAACATTGATGGATGAAGATTGAAGGAAACAGCTGATGTTATGCAACACCACTTGCAGGGTCATTGGCACCATTGTCATCATCTCGATCAGGTCCATATCTTTTACTTTTAGAGTGGGATAGATAAAGCAAAGGATATCTAGTCCTTGTCTCCGTCGATCAACGAGCAAATCGCACCAGATAGGGAACTGGCAGGGGAATGCAAGTAAGAACGGCAAGGATAATTGTAATACCAGGGCCTTACCGGAACCGGACCCTCTTTGGTCTAAAATGGACCGGAGAATATTCAGTTCATAGTTAAGATTTCTTCTTAGAAATCTTAGAGTCACAAATGAGACACCTATCTCACTAACAAAAAAATAATAATAAAATATTATTTTATATTAAAAAATATATATAGAAAAAAATAAAGGGTGGCAATGGGGGTGGCCGACCACCCCATAGGGCCATGGGGTGGTTCGACCACCCCTGGCCGGCCATTGGGGTGGCTTGAGAGCCACCCTCAGCTAAAATGGGGTGGTTCGGCCACCACCTATGGCCAAGATGGGGTGGCCAGCCACCTCTTATTTTTTTTATTAATTTATTTTTTATATTTTTTTAATCTGAAATATTGTTTTTCTAAAAAAAAATTCAGCCATAAACTAAATATTTTTCAGTCCATTGTGGACTAGAGAGGATCCTATTCCATTAGGATATTAAATTGATGAGTCTGCCTAAAATTGCATTAAATGTTAGAAATTAATGCTAGAAAAAAATTAAAGGAACTAAATAATAATTCAAATGGAACAGGATATTCTCTAATTCAAATGAACCGGATAATATTCAGTTAATTATATTAGATGTGTATTTTTGTCTTTTCACTCTTTGAGGGTACAAAAATACTCCTATTCTATAACTAGCTGAATATTCTCCAGTTCAAATAAAATGGAAAGCATCCTAATTCAATTTTAAGAAGGATAATGAAAAGAAATAAAAGAAATCATTTGCATTTAATTACAAACATAATAGGTAGGATTTTTTTTTTCTTTTTTTTTGGGATAATGTAAAATTGGTCCTTGTGGTTGGCCTAATTTACAAATCACTCATTGTGGATTAAAAAAATAATTTGTAGGTCCCTAGAGTAGGCCAAAATAACATTTTACTCTCTGAACTCATTTTTCTGTTAAATGATTTAAAAGAAATCGTTTCATTGCCACCTCACATCCAATAAAAATAAGATACGTGTTCTTTTTTATTTATGCTTTTAAAAAATGACAAATAAGTTGTTTCACGTCATTTTGAAGCTTCAGCACACACTCCACGTCAAATTAAATAAACCTATTCCCTTTATATCCCCATGTGCCGTCGTTGTCGTCTTCATCTTCCTCACGGATTCATTGTCCATGCCGTCGTCTTCATCTTCCCCATCAATTCTTGCATCCATCTCCAGGTGAACTGTTGGGTTTTGTAACACGACTGAAATCACCGCCAGAGAATCGCTAGAAACGTCATGATGGTAAGCCACCTTGCTTTGGAGCTTTTTTACTTTCGCTTTTAAGATTTTGGGTATCTTCGATTTGTGAGTTATTCTGAGATTTTCGGGCATCTTCATTTTCGGAGTAGTGCATTTAAAATGCAGGATTTTAAATGTTATAAGAGCTCGATGATTCCGAGCAACTTGAGAAATTTTGACATTAGATCATAGTGGATGCTGTTTACATGAAGAGTGAGGGTGGTGCTGTTCAAATGCAATCAAAAAGAGAACCCATGATGCTACGAAACCCAACAGCTCACTTGGAGACGGACACAATAATCAGTGGGGAAGATGAAGACGACGGCGGCGACACAAGGGGATATAGAGGGATTATGTTTATTTAATTTGACGTTAAGTGTGTGCTGGAGCCTCAAAATGACGTGAAAAAGTTTATTTGTCATTTTTTAAAAGCATAAATAAAAAAAGAACACGCATCTTATTTTTATTAGGTGTGAGGTTGCAATAAAACGGTTTCTGTTAAGTTATTTAAAGGAAAATGAGTCTAGGGAATAAAATGTTATTTTAGCCTATCCTAAGAACCTATAAATTATTTTTTAAACCACAGAAAGTAATTTGTAAATTAGGCCAACCAGGGACCAATTTTGCATTTATCACCTTTTTATTTTTTTGAAAAAAAGTTAAGATAAATATAACAATAGTTTAAGTGGCATTGTTTTAAATCATATTTCAACTAAATAATATAATTATATAACAATTCAATTTATTAGTTGTAATATTTATATAGCAAGGAAATTTATTGTAATCTACTATATATATATATATATATATATATATATATAGTAGATTAGATATTAGATTAGATTAGATACGATACGCTACATGCATAGTGAAGACATCATATATGTGTTCAAGACTGTTGAATGCAGGTAACCAAAAACGACACCTAATAATTTACAAAAATAAAAAATAAAAAAAATAAAACGACATCTAATAGAAGATATATACGACAGAGGCACTTCATTTCTCAAAAACAAGAGTACTTGCAGAACATTATATATAGTATCTACTTTCATGTCTGAATTGAGGTAGAAGGAAGGTGACGTTTAGCGATGACTGATGACAGCATCCCAATTCAAAGTTCTAACATTCCGTTCTGTAATTCTCCATCGTCCCAAACAGTAATTCCCTTTTTACATCATTAATATCTATTTTGATCACAATGCCCATTGCTCAATGATTATGAAACTACCTAGTTGAGAGTCTACTCATCAATGCAACACCACCAACCTTTTAATCTATTCAAGAGTTAAATATTTTTATGTTGGGAAATCTGATGCCACCGAGCCACTATCCTTCGTTTTATGAAAGAACAAGATATTTTATAGTGGAATTCCGACTTAAAATCAACTCTGTCAGGTTAAAGCATGCAAAATCCAAAACTCAACTTGATAGGTCGTATAGAAAAGCCCCAACAGATAAAACCTGAATCATCGTGGTCCGCACACCAAAAACAATTATGTAGGTATGTTTCATCTTTCTTTTATGATTTGTTTGAGATATAAAAGCCTAGTTAAGCATTTGGTAAATCACAGTTTAGTCTTTAAAATTATGTATTTTTAAAATTGCACTCCCTTACCCGCATGTTTAAATCACAATTCATTAAAAATGCACTTTAAATTACGGCGATTTGATTTTAAATCGCTTTTTCTTTTATTTGAGAATATCGTGATAATTCATTATTTGAGTCTATGAGACGAAGAGCATGTTTGAAATTGTGTTTGAAAAATAGAGCTTTTAAGTCAATAAATGTTTTTTTTTGCAAAAACTTTATTTTTAAGGTTCAGTCAAAAGTGCGTTTTGACAATTTTTTGACCCTTAAAAGTCTTTCAATTTTTCTTACCAAACGGGTACTCTTTTTTTTTTTAAACGAATTTTTTGAGTGTTAAATGTATTTTTGAACCCCTCAAACAGACGCTCAAACATGTCATAAGACTTTATTAATGTTGTTTGTCCTCACTCCTCCAGGACCTTTTTCTTCAACAAACTACTAAGTGAGACTTCTCACACCAATTATTTTGCTAATTAAACGCTGTTTTCATTTAGTGACCTTCCATTTTAACACAAATCAAAACTTAATCCCGTGCACGATTCATTATCAGTGTCATTGTCAACATTACCATTATTAGTGAGACGGTTGAGTTCAGCTCCTTTAAATTATGATAGAAAACAAGGTTGAAGAAAGATGGTATAATGCTTAAATTTAGAAGCAGTAGAATTTGATGCTGAATTGGGTTCTCTCACTTGGAACTTTTGCACTAAAGCTGCTCTTAGGCCTATTGAGGTATGTCTACAGTCATAAACTTAAATTTTTTGCATGCATCGAATCACTTGAGACTTCTTGTTCACAGCATATATTTTGTGTAGAGTAAATATTTGGTTGACAAGTTTCTAATATATATATATATATATATACAATTCCGTTCTTGTATGCAATACAGAGTTTGAAGAGCAAGAGAACTGAAAGATGAAGGTTGAAAGAGATTCTGTTGGCCTTGTTACTCCATTTGCCAAAGCTGGATTCCTCAGTAGAATGTCGTTTTGGTGGTTAAATCCGCTGATGAAAAAAGGCAGGAAGAAAACTTTTGAGGATGAAGATATACCCAAGTTGCGCGAGGCAGATCGAGCAGAAAATTGTTATATGCTGTTCTTGGAACAATTGAATAGGCAGAAAAGACCAAAACCATCAATTCTAAAGGCAATAATCTTGTGCCATTGGAAAGAAATCATCTTAACTGGGTGTTTTGCTTTGTTAAAGATTCTTACAGCGTCTGCCGGCCCCTTACTTCTGAACTCCTTCATATTGGTTGGTGAGGGGAAAAAAAGTTTCGAGTACGAAGGACACTTGCTGGCAATATCATTTTTAGTTCTAAAGAGCATAGAATCCATATCACAAAGGCAGTGGTTCTTTCGAAGCAGGCTTATTGGCCTGAAAGTGAGATCATTGCTAATTGCAGCCATTTATAAAAAGCAACTGAGATTAACCAATTCTGCTAGGTTGAAGCACTCAGCTGGTGAGATAATGAACTATGTAACTGTAGATGCTTATAGAATTGGAGAACTTCCATTTTGGTTCCATGAGAGTTGGACGACAGGCCTCCAGCTATGTCTTGCATTAGCAATTCTTGTCCATGCAGTGGGGCTAGCAACAATTGCAGCACTGGTAGTGATAATTCTCACCGTGCTTTGCAATATTCCAATTGGAAAGATACAGCATAAGTTTCAGTCTAAGCTAATGGTGGCGCAAGATGAGAGACTGAAGGCAAGTTCTGAGGCTCTGGTCAACATGAAGGTTTTAAAACTGTATGCTTGGGAAACCCATTTCAAGAATGTTATAGAAAATTTAAGGAACGTAGAACACAAAAGGTTATCTGCAGTGCAGTCAGAGAGAGCATATCACTGCATCCTCTTTTGGTCAACTCCTGTTTTGGTCTCTTCTGCTACTTTTGGAGCATGTTATTTCCTCAGAGTTCCTCTGCATGCAAATAATGTGTTCACCTTTGTAGCAACTTTTCGCCTCGTTCAGGATTCAATTTCACATATTCCTGATGTATTGGGGGTGTTCATTCAAGCAAAGATTGCTTTTGCACGTATTTTACAATTCCTTGAAGCACCAGAGCTGCAGAGTGCACATGTCCAGCACGATTGCAACATGGAGAGTGTGAATCACTCCATTTTTATCAAGTCGGCAAAATTCTCCTGGGAAGAGAATTCATCAGAGCCCACTCTGAGAAACATAAATTTGGAGGTTAGACCTGGAGAAAAGGTGGCCATATGTGGAGAAGTTGGCTCAGGCAAATCAACCCTTCTAGCAGCAATTCTTGGAGAAGTTCCAAAGATTCAGGGAACTGTAAGTTGCTAACTTGCTACTGCTCTTTTACTTATTTTTCTAGTTACAAAATACATCCCAACATTGTGAGAATTGTCTCTTATCCCATGTATTCCAACACTTCCATTTATTGAATATACAGATTAAAGTATGTGGGAAGATTTCCTATGTTTCTCAAACAGCCTGGATTCAGAACGGGACAATTCAGGAGAATATTTTATTTGGGTCTGGCATGGATAGTGAAAGATACAGAGAAACATTGGAGAGGTGTTCGTTGGTTAAGGACATTGAGTTGCTTCCTTTTGGTGATCTCACTGAAATAGGGGAGAGAGGAATCAACTTGAGTGGTGGTCAGAAGCAACGCGTTCAACTTGCTCGTGCTCTCTATCAAAATGCTGATATATTTCTCTTAGATGATCCATTCAGTGCTTTGGATGCACATACTGCTATGACCTTATTCAATGTAATCCCATTTTCCCAACACCTTCCATGTCGTCAGTATGTTTACTGTTTATGTGGAGTTCAATTACTGACTTCCATGACAGGAATATGTTTTGGGAGCGCTTTCTGGGAAGACAGTCTTACTCGTGACCCATCAAGTTGATTTCCTGCCTGCTTTCGATTCTGTTTTGGTTAGTATACTCTGTTTTTTTTTTTTTTTATAAATTTTTTATGTAATTTCTTGTTGATATTACTTTTATGAGTTTTATTTTCTCCACAGTTCATGTCAGATGGGGAAATCCAACAAGAAGGCCCTTACCATCGGTTATTGGCCTCAAGCAAGGAATTTCAGAACCTTGTTAACGCACACAAAGAAACGGCCGGCTCTGAAAGGCTTGCAGCCGTTAGTTCTGCCCAAAGACATGGAACAACATCCAGAGAGATTAGGAAGACATATGTAGAGAAGGAACTCAAAGCAGGTAAAAGTGATCAATTGATTAAGCAAGAAGAGAGAGAAATAGGAGACATGGGCTTCAAACCTTACATGCAATATCTGAATCAGAGCAAAGGGTTCTTGTACTTCACCATGGCCAGTATCTCTCACCTTATATTTGCGATTGGTCTGATATTACAGAACAGTTGGATGGCTGCTAAAGTTGATAATCCCCATGTTAGCACATCACGATTGGTCTTGGTCTATTTGCTGATTGGATTGGCCTCAATACTGTTTTTCATATTCAGATGTCTTTGTACACTTGCTATGGGTCTTAAATCTTCAAAGTCTTTGTTTTTAAAGCTATTAGACTCCCTTTTCCACGCACCAATGTCTTTCTACGACTCCACACCTTTGGGAAGGATACTTAGTAGGGTAAGCGTGGCAAACATGAAATGTTAATGTCCATATTGTTTATTGCCTAAAACTAATGTTTCTATGTGCTTTCTGTCACTATATGTGCAGATATCTTCTGATCTGAGTATCATGGATCTTGATGTCCCGCTCAGCCTTACCTTTTCAGTTGCATCTACCATAAATGTTTGTTCTGCTCTTGTAGTACTAGCCGTTGTCACTTGGCAGGTCTTGTTTGTCTGTGTTCCAATGATTTATCTCGCAATTAGCTTGGAGGTAATACAGCAAGAGGCCCTTTCTTGAATAACATTCCCTGGTAGCACTTCTCTTTCATATGCCATAATAATAAACAACATTGTTTTTAGAATTGCTTTGCATCAGTATCAGTTTAAACTCTTTAAGTCAAATCAGCAAAGTCATATTGCTAAAATCAAGAATAATAATGTACAACTTGTGAACTTTTTGGAAACTGACATTTATCTTTCTCTAGAGATACTACTTCGCCTCTGCAAAAGAACTAATGAGGATAAATGGCACAACCAAGTCCTTAGTAGCAAGTCATCTAGCTGAGTCTTTAGCGGGAGCCATGACAATAAGGGCTTTTGAGAAGGAAGACAAGTTCTTTGCAAAAAATCTTGACCTCATTGACACCAATGCTAGTCCTTCTTTCCACAACTTTTCAGCAAATGAGTGGTTGACCCAATGGATAGAAATGATAAGTGCAGTTGTTCTTGCCTCTGCAGCACTTTGCATGGTTTTGCTTCCTCCCCGAACTTTTAGCTTTGGTGAGTATTGGAATGTTGTTCTTGGAACTATGACCATTGCAGTCATTTAGTAGTTTACACTGACATCGAACTACTGACAGGACTTATGGGGATGTCACTTTCTTATGGTCTTTCCTTAAGCAATAACCTTGTCCGTGCAATTCAAATGCATTGCAGTATAGCAAATGACATCATTTCTGTAGAAAGGCTATATCAATACATGCATATTCCCAGTGAAGCCCCTCAAGTAATAGAAGGGAGCCGCCCAATGACATATTGGCCGGCTGTGGGTAAAGTGGAGATACAAGATTTGCAGGTGGGTATTATTGATTGCTTTAATGGTAAAACTATAAAAACAAAAGTTTAGCATACTGAGAAAGTTGATCTGAGAACAGGTCAGATATAGGCCCAATGCACCTCTCGTTCTTTGCGGGATAAATTGCACTTTTGAAGGAGGGCACAAGATTGGTATTGTTGGCCGAACTGGCAGTGGGAAAACTACCCTCATAAGTGCTCTTTTTCGTCTGGTGGAGCCAGCTGCAGGGAAGATTATAGTTGATGGCATTGACATCTCTCAAATTGGACTTCATGATCTTAGGTCACGTCTCGGAATAATTCCTCAAGATCCTACTCTTTTTAATGGGAATGTGCGATACAATTTGGATCCCTTGTCTCAATATTCTGACCAAGAAATCTGGGAGGTAATACTTAGAATCTTTTCCACTGAAAGTACCCATTGGACCTTCCACTATAACAAAACATGTACGAAGAAGTAAAATTTTTTCTTTCTTATCTAATTCTGCATGGTTGCAAATATGCACGAATTGATATTAGTTTCCG
Source organism: Corylus avellana (assembly GCF_965113065.1). NCBI lineage: Eukaryota > Viridiplantae > Streptophyta > Magnoliopsida > Fagales > Betulaceae > Corylus > Corylus avellana. The sequence continues at coordinate 46,995,825 of NC_142491.1, forward strand.
TTTGAAGGTTATTGAAAAGTGTCAGCTGCAAGAGACTCTTCAAGATAAAGGAAAGGGCCTAGAAGCCTTAGGTAAGGTAATTTGCAGTATTTGCTGAGTTTAAAATTATCTTTAATAACTATGAACCTGTTATTCAGTTGTGGAAGATGGATCAAATTGGAGCGTGGGGCAGCGACAACTTTTCTGTTTAGGGCGAGTACTTCTGAGGAAAAGTCGGATATTGGTGCTCGATGAAGCAACTGCATCAATTGATAATGCAACTGATATGATTCTGCAGAAAACTATTCGGACTGAATTTGCAGATTGTACTGTAATCATAGTGGCACACAGGATACCAACCGTGATGGATTGCAACATGGTTCTCGCCATTAGCGATGGTGAGTCACATCAATTACTTTTACCTCTCATCTAATTAACACTCCATATCTTTGTGCACGTGCCTTGAACCTTTGTCTAAGGATAACTTCCATAACTAAGTTATGCTTGGTAGCCCTTGTCTGTCTAAGGATAACTTCAATGTTAGGTAGTCTCATCTGAAAATCTTCATCGACAATTTCAGAACCGAGACTTTGACTTTTCTATGTAATCCTTTGCTAGAGTTGACATCACAATATTTATAATCAAAATGCAAAGGCAATCCTGCTAGAGAATGAACACTTATTCCTCAAAGGGAATTGTAATCTACCACTGAATTTCTTCAACTCTAGTGGTTAAACAGCACTATGAATATCTGAGCTTAATGTACATTCAAACAAATTAAAAGCCAAACAGAATTATGGAAAGTGAAAACAGATGTTTTAAGCAAATAACTTTATATTAAAATATTTTTCTCCGAATCTTGAAGGAAATGATTTCATTTCTGTTTCAGGAAAAGTAATGGAGTATGATGCACCTAGGAACTTGATGAAGAGAGAAGATTCGCTGTTCGGGCAGCTTGTGAAGGAATACTGGTCCCGTTCTGAGTCTACAAAACCCCATTGAAGCTAACAATAATTTCTTATGCTAACTTTTTTAACAAAACGGGAAGAAAAAAACAAAGGTTTTAAGTGGGAAAGCAGGGGAAAAAACTTCAGTGGAGCTCTAAAGAAAAAGAAAAGCATTGAGAGGCCACGTTCTAGGTTGTGTAATTAATGTATCTAGTTGTACTGAAATGCTATGCTCCTTCTTTCTATAGAAGGCAACAGTTATAATTAACTATATCTACTAGAAACTTAGAAGAACCCCACTATTATGAACAAAACATTCTCGACCATTTTGATTTTTAGATGTCTCCAATCTTGATATGAGTGGTTCATATTGAGAATGCAATGAACCATGAGAAACTCAAAACAGCTGCTCCACTTCTATGAACTGCATTCACCATCAACCTGATGCAGATAGGTTTATTCAACCATGATGACTCGTGAAAAACGTTTGAAGAGCCAGCTATGCATATATGTTGAACCATTATGGTGGCATTTATCTATCCTTTTCCTAAGTTAGTTTTGAAATTCAAGATAAACTGCAATAACTCTCTTACTTAATTTAGCATTAGTATTGAATTGAAATAATCATTAAATTTGGATCTATCAATAATTTTAAGAGTCACATCATATTTAAAAAATAAAAAAAAATACTAAAGTCATTCTAGCATTACCCACCGGAACAAGGTACATCAAAAGATATACATAAGAAGAAAAAAGATAAGTAAATAACATAGTGGATGACAACTAAGCACCTATTAAACGCCTATAAAATACAATACTAATATTAGGCCCATAGCATTGATCCTTCCAAAGTGATTTGATCTCCTCCAAACTCTCAATTTATTTTATTTTATTTTTTAATTTTGAATCCATAGAAAGTTGAAACCATTGAGTTCCTATCATCTTTTTGTGGATGAGACCTAAGAGGTCTGTTTCTATCTTCAGAAAAAGAATGCTGAAAAGGTTTTCTATAATCAAAAGCTTACAAGTTACAATCATCGACAAAAGCTTACAATCATCGACACAAACGATCAAAAAGAAAAAGGAAAAAAGAGAATGATAATGGAAGAAAGCCACTGCTTTTGGTGGTGCATGGTTACTCCTATAGACTCCATCTTTTCGACCGAGCAGATGAGCCTTGGAAGGAATCTACAAGTTCTTCCCTCTTCCCCATAAACCCACATGCAGAACATTGATGGATGAAGATTGAAGGAAACAGCTGATGTTATGCAACACCACTTGCAGGGTCATTGGCACCATTGTCATCATCTCGATCAGGTCCATATCTTTTACTTTTAGAGTGGGATAGATAAAGCAAAGGATATCTAGTCCTTGTCTCCGTCGATCAACGAGCAAATCGCACAGATAGGGAACTGGCCGGTGAATGCAAGTAAGAACGGCAAGGATAATTGTAATACCAGGCCATTACCATATGATCCGTTTAAATTGATGAGTCTGCCTAAAATTGCATTAATTGTTAGAAATTAATGCTAGAAAAAAATTAAAGGAACTAAATAATAATTCGAATGGAACTAGCTCATATGCAATTCAAATGAACCGGATAATATTTAGTTAGTTATAATGGATGAGTATTTTTGTCTTTTACTCTTTGAGATGACAAAAATACCCATCATCTATAACTAACTGAAAATATTTTCTGGTTTAAATGAAATTGAGAGGATACTAATTCAATAAAAAGTAAGAACGATAATGAAAAGAAATAAAAGAAATTAAATCACTTCCTTTTTTTATTTATTTATTTTATTCAACTTCGGGAAAAGGAAAAGAAGACAAACAAAAAAACACAAAAACAAATTACAAGAGAGGGTCTTAGCCACTCCTAATTCTTAAAGCCGAAAGGAAATGAGAGCTATCGAGAATGCTTCTAAACTCTAAGTGGGAAGCGACCTATTTTACAATCGAGTGTGCCCGGGTGTTGGCACATCTAGAGACCTTTGAAGTGGTCCAAGAATTGAAAAATGAGAGCTGCTTGCGACAGTCGACAATCACAAGAGCACAAGGCCAATCCAAGAAGATGTGACATTGGTTGATGGCCAAGATAATAAGGAGGAAGTCGCCTTTCACAACAATAAAGGGGACAACAAGCAAGGTGGCAGAGGCCTCACCAAAAAAAGCTTTAGAGGGAGGTAATTACTGGGTGTGGGCAGCCAAAATCCAACCATTATGACTACTCAAAACTGCAGAAGCCACATTGAAGTTAGGACGAACAGCAACGTCAAAATTCACTTTAAACGACCCATGAGGAGGAGGGGACCACTGGAGAGGAGTGCTTTGAGAATCAGCCCATGCCTTTTGAATAGAGCCAAAAAATGGCTTTATGACAAACTTGTGGGTCCGGATAAGCACCACTATGAATAAGACAATTTCTAGCCATTACAAACATGATAGATAGGAATTTTTTTTTTTTTTGAAAAAAAGTTAAGATAAATATAACAATAGTTTAAGTGACATTGTTTTGAATCATATTTCAACTAAAGAATATAATTATATAACAATTCAATTTATTAATTGTAATATTTATATAGCAAGGGAATTTATTGAGAAAAACGTACACTAACAACATTAAGCAATTAATGCTATAAAACAAAATAAAGGTATTAAATAAAAATTCAAGAAGAAGAAGAAAGACGTATTGTAAATTATTTCCTACAGAAATAAAAAGCAATAGTTTCAGTATTAATTCTATATTTACAAACATGATAAATTAGGATAATTTGAATAAATAAAAATCAAGACAAATATTACTATACTTTCAGGGATATTGTTTTCAAATAGTTTGTGTAAATATTTTTAGTTAAATGAATTGCAATTGCAAATATGATTTTCTTGTTAGTATGTGTTTGTACATTTTTTTTTTTTTAATTTGAAAAAAATATTGAAATCAAAACAAACTGAAAAAGTTTGGATAGGAAAAAATTGTACAAATTAAATTGAACCTTTTTTTTTTTCTTTTCTCAAGAAGAACAAAAAGAAAAAGAAAGATAAGAGAACCTTGTTGACGAAGATAATTTTATTTTCGTTTTTTGTAGTATGTGATGTTTTAAACTGTAATTAAAGACGGTAATTTTACCATGTTTAATGGAAGGGGAAGCAGTGTTCGAGTGAAAGTGTGAAACATGGTGCATTAAACGTAATTTTTGATTGTTTTTAACTTAAGGGACACATGTCACAATTATTTAAGTATGCCATTTGTCGCCCTCCTGTTTAAAACTCCCCAATTATATATGATAGTAGATTGGATATTAGATATTAGATTAGATTAGAATATTGTCCCCGAGAGGTAGTTCAATCAGCTGAAACCACGCCTAATGAAGCGGAAGTCATTAATTCGAATCCCCCTCTCCCCTCTAGTGGCATCTAATAATTTACACAAAAAAAAAAAAAAAAAAAACACCAACATCTAATAGAAGATATATACGACAGAGGCACTTCATTTCTCAAAAACAAAAGTACTTGCAGAACATTATATGTGGTATCTACTCGATCTCATGATTCTCATGTCTGAATTGAGATAGAAAGAAGGTGACGTGAGCCATGACAGCATCCCACTTCAAAGTTCTAGCATTCCGTTCTGTAATTCTCCACCTTCCCAAACAGTAATTCCATTTTTATATCGTTCATGTCTATTTTGATCTCAATGCTTATTGCTCAATGATTATGAAACTACCTAGTTAAGAATCTATTCATCAATGCAACATCACCAACCTTTAAATCTATTCAAGAGTTAAATATTTTTATGTTGGGAAATCTGATGCCACCGGGCCACTATCCTTTGTTTCATCAAAGAACAAGATATTTTATAGTGGAATTCCGACTTAAAATCAACTCAAAAACTCAACTTGATAGGTCGGGTAGAGAATCCCCAATAGATAAAACCTGAATCATTGTGGTCAGCACTCCCTTGCCTGCATTTTTAAATCACAATTCATTAAAATCGCACTTCAAATTACTGTGATTTGATTTTAAATCGCTTTTTCTGTTATTTGAGAATATCCATAACAGAGAATATCCTGATAATTGATTACTTGAGTCTATGAGGCTAAAAGCATGTTTGAGATTGTGTTTAAAAAATAGAGCTTTTAAGTCAAAAAATACTTTTTGGCAAAAGTTTCATTTTTAAACTTTTGTTAAAAGTGCATTTTAGCCATTTTTTGGGCTTTTTGGACCCTTAAAAGCGCTTTTAATTTTTCTTATCAAACAGGTTTTTTTTTTTTTTTTTTTTTTTTCAAACAGATTTTTTGAGTGTTAAATGCACTTTTAAGGCTCCTCAAACAAACACCAAAACAGGCCACGATACGTTTCCATTACGGCCTACATTATCTCAAGATTCTCAACATCGTTATTAATGTTGGTGGTCCTCCAGGACCTTTTTCTTCAACAAACTAGTAAGTGAGACTTCTCACACCATTTATTTTGCTAAAAGTTGTTTTCATTTAGTGGCCTTCCATTTTAACACAAATCAAAACTTAGTCCCGTGCACGATTCATTATCAGTGTCATTGTCAACATTACCATTATTAGTGAGACGGTTGAGTTCAGCTCCTTTAAATTATGATAGAAAACAAGGTTGAAGAAAGATGGTATAATGCTTAAATTTAGAAGCAGTAGAATTTGAAGCTGAATTGGGTTCTCTCACTTGGAACTTTTGCGCCAAAGCTGTTCTTAGGCCTATTGAGGTATGTCCACAGTCATAAACATAAATTTTTTGCATGCATCTAATCACTTGAGACTTCTTGTTCACAGTATATATTTTGTGTAGAGTAAATATTTGGTTGACAAGTTTCTAATATATATACACAATTCCGTTCTTGTATGCATTACAGAGTTTGAAGAGCAAGAGAACTGAAAGATGAAGGTTGAAAGAGATTCTGTTGGACTTGTTACTCCATTTGCCAAAGCTAGATTCCTCAGCAGAATGTCGTTTTGGTGGTTAAATCCGTTGATGAAAAAAGGCAGGAAGAAAACTCTTGAGGATGAAGATATGCCCAAGTTGCGCGAGGCAGATCGAGCAGAAAATTGTTATATGCTGTTCTTGGAACAATTGAATAAGCAAAAAAGAGCAAAACCATCAATTTTGAAGGCAATAATCTTGTGCCATTGGAAAGAAATCATCTTAACTGGGTGTTTTGCTTTGTTAAAGATTCTTACAGCGTCTGCCGGCCCCTTACTTCTGAACTCCTTCATATTGGTTGGTGAGGGGAAAAAAAGTTTCAAGTACGAAGGACACTTGCTGGCAATATCATTTTTATTTATAAAGAGCATAGAATCCATATCACAGAGGCAATGGTTCTTCCGAAGCAGGCTTATTGGCCTGAAAGTGAGATCATTGCTAATTGCAGCCATTTATAAAAAGCAACTGAGATTAACCAATTCAGCTAGGTTGAAGCACTCAGCTGGTGAGATAATGAACTATGTAACTGTAGATGCTTATAGAATTGGAGAACTTCCATTTTGGTTCCATGAGAGTTGGACGACAGGCCTCCAGCTATGTCTTGCTTTAGCAATTCTTGTCCATGCAGTGGGGCTAGCAACAATTGCAGCACTGGTAGTGATAATTCTCACCGTGCTTTGCAATATTCCAATTGGAAAGATACAGCATAAGTTTCAGTCTAAGCTAATGGTGGCGCAAGATGAGAGACTGAAGGCAAGTTCTGAGGCTCTGGTCAACATGAAGGTTTTAAAACTGTATGCTTGGGAAACTCATTTCAAGAATGTTATAGAAAATTTAAGGAAGTTAGAACACAAAAGGCTATCTGCAGTGCAGTCAGAGAGAGCATATCACAGTATTCTCTTTTGGTCAACTCCTGTTTTGGTCTCTTCTGCTACTTTTGGAGCGTGTTATTTCCTCAGAGTTCCTCTACATGCAAATAATGTTTTCACCTTTGTAGCAACTTTTCGCCTCGTTCAGGATTCAATTTCACATATTCCTGATGTATTGGGGGTGTTCGTTCAAGCAAAGATTGCATTTGCACGCATTTTACAATTCCTTGAGGCACCAGAGCTGCAGAGTGCACATGTCCAGCACGATTGCAACATGGAGAGTGTGAATCACTCCATTTTTATCAAGTCGGCAAAATTCTCCTGGGAAGAGAATTCATCAGAGCCCACTCTGAGAAACATAAATTTGGAGGTTAGACCTGGAGAAAAGGTGGCCATATGTGGAGAAGTTGGCTCAGGCAAATCAACCCTTCTAGCAGCAATTCTTGGAGAAGTTCCAAAGATTCAGGGAACTGTAAGTTGCTAACTTGCTACTGCTCTTTCACTTCTTTTTCTAGTTACAAAATACATCCCAACATTGTGAGAATTGTCTCTTATCCCATGTATTCCAACACTTCCTATCCCCATCTTACATTGGAAAAGGTTAAGTATTCTAACTAAGTAGAATGGTTCCATTTATTGAATATACAGATTAAAGTATGTGGGAAGATTTCCTATGTTTCTCAAACAGCATGGATTCAGAATGGGACAATACAGGAGAATATTTTATTTGGGTCTGTCATGGATAGTGAAAGATACAGAGAAACATTGGAGAGGTGTTCGTTGGTGAAGGACCTTGAGTTGCTTCCTTTTGGTGATCTCACTGAAATAGGAGAGAGAGGAATCAACTTGAGTGGTGGTCAGAAGCAACGCGTTCAACTTGCTCGGGCTCTCTATCAAAATGCTGATATATTTCTCTTAGATGATCCATTCAGTGCTTTGGATGCACATACTGCTATGAGCTTATTCAATGTAATCGCATTTTTCCCAACACCTTCCATGTCTTCAGTATTTGTTTACTGTTTATTTGAAGTTCAATTACTGACTTCCAAGCGTAAGCTTACTAAAACCGTTAACAGGAATATGTTTTGGGAGCGCTTTCTGGGAAGACAGTCTTACTCGTGACCCATCAAGTTGATTTCCTGCCTGCTTTCGATTCTGTTTTGGTTAGTATACTCTGTTTTTTTTGTTTTTTTGTTTTTTGGTTTTTTTTTGTAATTTATTGTTGATATTACTTTTATGAGTTCATCATAATGAATGGATGTGAGTTTTATTTTATCCACAGTTCATGTCAGATGGGGAAATCCTACAGGAAGGTCCTTACCATCGGTTATTGGCCTCAAGCAAGGAATTTCAGGACCTTGTTAACGCACACAAAGAGACGGCCGGCTCTGAAAGGCTTGCAGCCGTTAGTTCTGCCCATAGACATGGAACATCATCCAGAGAGATTAGAAAGGCATACGTAGAGAAGAAACTCAAAGCATGTAAAAGTGATCAATTGATTCAGCAAGAAGAGAGAGAAATAGGAGACACGGGCTTCAAGCCTTACATGCAATATCTGAATCAGAGCAAAGGGTTCTTGTACTTCACCATGGCCAGTATCTCTCACCTTCTATTTGCGATTGGTCTGATATTACAGAACAGTTGGATGGCTCGTAAAGTTGATAAGGCCCATGTTAGCACATCGCGATTGGTCTTGGTCTATTTGCTGATTGGACTGGCCTCAGTACTGTTTTTAATATTCAGATGTCTTTGTACACTTGCTATGGGTCTTAGATCTTCAAAATCTTTGTTTTCAAAGCTATTAGACTCCCTTTTCCACGCACCCATGTCTTTCTACGACTCCACACCTTTGGGAAGGATACTTAGCAGGGTAAGCGCGGCAAACATGAAATGTTAATGTCCCTATCGTATAATGCCTAAAACTAATGTTTTTATGTGCTTTCTGTCACTATGTGCAGATATCTTCTGATCTGAGTATCATGGATCTCGATGTCCCGCTCAGCCTTATGTTTTCAGTTTCATCTACCATAAATGTTTGTTCTGCTCTTGTAGTACTAGCCGTTGTCACCTGGCAGGTCTTATTTGTCTGTGTACCAATGATTTATCTCGCAATTAGCTTGCAGGTAATACAGCAAGAGGTCCTTCCTTGAATAACATTCTCTGGTAGCACTTCTCTTTTTTATGCCATATAAATCAACAACATTGTAGGCAATTTGTAACCATCATCCTTGGCTGCATGATACTCATATGATGGACAAAATTTGGACTTTGGAATTGCTTTCCATCAGTACCAGTTTAAACTCTTTTAAGTCAAATCAGCAAAGTCATATTGCTAAAATCAAGAGTAATAATGTAGAACTTGTGAACTTCTTGGAAACTGACATTTATCTCTCGCCAGAGATACTACTTCGCCTCTGCAAAAGAACTGATGAGGATAAATGGCACAACCAAGTCCTTAGTAGCAAGTCATCTAGCTGAGTCTTTAGCGGGAGCCATGACAATAAGGGCTTTTGAGAAGGAAGACAAGTTCTTTGCAAAAAATCTTGACCTCACTGACACCAATGCTAGTCCTTCTTTTCACAACTTTTCAGCAAATGAGTGGTTGACCCAATGGATAGAAATGATAAGTGCAGTTGTTCTTGCCTCTGCAGCACTTTGCATGGTTTTGCTTCCTCCCCGAACTTTTAGCTTTGGTGAGTATTGGAATGTTGTTCTTGGAACCATGACCACTGTAGTCATTTAGTAGTTTACACTGACATCGAACTACTGACAGGACTCATGGGGATGTCACTTTCTTATGGTCTTTCCTTAAGCAATAACCTTGTCCGTGCAATTCAAAAGCATTGCAGTATAGCAAATGACATCATTTCTGTAGAAAGGCTATATCAATACATGCATATTCCCAGTGAAGCCCCTCAAGTAATAGAAGGGAGCCGCCCAACAACGTATTGGCCGGCTGTGGGTAAAGTGGAGATACAAGATTTGCAGGTGGGTATTATTGATTGCTTTAATGGTAAAACTATAAAAACAAAAGTTTAGCATACTGAGAAAGTTGATATGAGAACAGGTCAGATATAGGCCCAATGCACCTCTCGTTCTTTGCGGGATAAATTGCACTTTTGAAGGAGGGCACAAGATTGGTATTGTTGGCCGAACTGGCAGTGGGAAGACTACCCTCATAAGTGCTCTTTTTCGTCTGGTGGAGCCAGCTGCAGGGAAGATTATAGTTGATGGCATTGACATCTCTCAAATTGGACTTCATGATCTTAGGTCACGTCTCGGAATAATTCCTCAAGATCCTACTCTTTTTAATGGTACTGTGAGATACAATTTGGATCCCTTGTCTCAATATTCTGACCAAGAAATCTGGGAGGTATGACTTAGAATCTTTTCCTTATCTGAAAGTACCAATTGGATCTTCCACTATAACAAAACACGTACAATGAAGTAGAATTTGTTTTTTCTTATCTAATTCTGCATGGTTGCATGGTTGCAAATATGCATGAATTGATATTAGTTTCCGTTTGAAGGTTATTGAAAAGTGTCAGCTGCAAGAGGCTCTTCAAGATAAAGGAAAGGGCCTAGAAGCCTTAGGTAAGGTAATTTGCAGTATTTGCTGAGTTTAAAATTATCTTTAATAACTATGAACATGTTATTCAGTTGTGGAAGATGGATCGAATTGGAGCGTAGGGCAGCGGCAACTTTTCTGTCTAGGGCGTGTGCTTTTGAGGAGAAGTCGGATATTGGTGCTCGATGAAGCAACTGCATCCATTGATAATGCAACTGATATGATTCTGCAGAAAACTATTCGGACTGAATTTGCAGATTGTACTGTAATCATAGTAGCGCACAGGATACCAACCGTGATGGATTGCACCATGGTTCTTGCTATTAGAGATGGTGAGTTAATAAATTAATTTAACCTTTCATCTAACTCCCTATATTTGAGCATGTTCCTTGAACCATTGTCTAAGGAAAACTTCCATTACTAAAGGATAACTTCCTTTAGTAGTGATGTTAGGTAGTCTCCTATCTGAAATTCTTTCATCCACAACTACAGAACCGACACCTCTATTTTTCTACCTAATCCTTTGCTATAGTTGACCTCACAACATTTATAATCAAAATGCAAAGGCAATCCTTCTAGATGATCAACACTTGTTCCTCAAAGGGAATTGTAATCTACCACTGAATTACTTTTTTTTTTTTTTTATAAGTCCACTGAATTACTTAAACTCTAGAGGTCAATCAACACTATGAAATATCTGAGCTTAATGTACATTCAAACAAATTAAAATCCAAACAGAATTATGGAAAGTGAAATAGATTTTTTAGCAAATGACTTTATATTAAAATATTTTTGTTTGAATTTTGAAGGAAACGATTTCATTTCTGTTTCAGGAAAAGTAATGGAGTATGATACACCTATGAACTTGATGAAGAGAGAAGATTCGCTGTTTGGGCAGCTTGTGAAGGAATACTGGTCCCGTTCTGAGTCTACAGAACCCCATTGAACCTAACAATAACTTCTTATGCAGACTTTTTAAAAAAAATGGGAAGAAAAAAAAGTTTTTAGTGGGAAGCAGGGGGAAAAAAACTTCAGTGGGGCTCTAAAGAAAAAGAAAAGCATTGACAGGCCATGTTTTAGGTTGTGTAATGTATCTAGTTGTATTGAAATGCCATGCTCCCTCTTTCTAAAGAAGGCAACAGTTATAATTAACTATATCTATTAGAAACATAAAAGAGCTCCACTGTTATGAACAGGATTCTCCACCATTTTGATTTGAACAGGTGCATTCAACGCATCTTTGTGGAGTTTATGGGTTTTCCCACTGCAGGGACGTCCATAAATTTTGGAGGAGCCACAAAGACGATAGGTGTTGATGCATTGTGGTGGCATCCACCTTCTAGCCAAGTCTCAGAGACCGATAATGGCCATGTTCCCAATTAAACAGTAATTTTATTAAATAATTCAGCAGTTTCATGTGACATCCAGCGATGAGAAAATAGAAAATTGAGAACTATCAACTCTCAGAGGGAACTTACTCAATAAATTAAGCAGATAAACAATATGATGGCAAGATTAATCAATATTGAAGTTAAGGTCCTCCAAGCACGGCATTCTCAATATCCTCTCTGCTCAATGCATAACTAAATCTCCTCTCAACATCCTTTTCAAGATTCCCAGGTCCACTCTTTAGATATCTGCATCAAATGCAATTCTCAAGGTCCAGAACAGTGATAATAATCAAATCAAAAAGTAAATTACTTTTCCAAGTTTACTCCTATTTTTCTCTCATAATCCTTAGATAGTGGAAGAGCATGATACGGTTACACATTTTTTAGCCTCTCAATATATATACTAGGGCTTGACAATAGGGTTGAAGAACTGATGCATGTTACTGAACCAAAAAGGGTCCAAACCAGAACCCCGACCTCCCCCCTCCCCAAAACACACACACATACACAGAGTGAGAGGGCAGGCTCAACCCAATCCAAGAACTGATGCATGCTGAGATTTCTGGACAATATCTGCCAGCCAACCATAAATGCAATGCAAGTGAGATCTTAGATTTCAGTCAACCCCCTTTTCTCTTAAATTTAAATGAAATAAGAAAACAAACTTTCTGCGCTCCTCATTCTCATTACATTCCCACTTGTCTCTCCCCAGAACCTTTGTCAAAAGTGGGCAGTACTACCACCAAAATTGTTCCCATTTCCTTGACAGGTATTTTGCCGGCAACAGTTCTCAGAAGATCACTTTAGTTGTTATCCATCCCAAAAGTAAATATAATTAGCGATGACTTGTAATTCCTACATTTCCACTGCATTTAAGGACAAACCATCAAATGAAGCCATGACTTTATTAGCTAATTCACAGGCCCATTAGAAGAGGATTGGAGGGCAAAATTACCGGATGACTGTCAACAATCTTATTTTTATAGACATGGGACTAATCATCTTTATGCAGCCAAAGTAAGATTGTCTAGCAGTAGCAATAACAGGACAGCTCTACTAGCTATATTACTTCAGAAAATATAAAAAAGTATCTGCAACCAAGCAAGCATATGATGCTTCCCATCATATCCAAACTAAATATTTAGCTAGAAAAGATTCAAAGTTGGTAGTCATGCATTGAATCTAATAAGCCACATGGCATAGGCCAAGCCACAGTAGGCATCAAACAGCATGATGCCTAGTAGCTGGACAGAGTAAATACTTACAGGGTCAAGTGGATACTTCCATGCCACTAAGCCAACAGAATTTTGAATGATAATTGCACTTAGTAACGAGTGCAGTTCTGCAAGAGGTTTCAACCAAACTCCAATGCCATTTAAACATTAATACAATTTTTTCCAATCTTACATTGTGCCTAGTATAATTAATTAGCTACACCCAGACATTGTCCCTTGTCTTAACTTAGTTTTCAACAGACAACAAATCTAATGGCAAGTACAATTTTATTGCAAGAGATCGAGTGGTCTTTCCTATCTTACATAGACATCGTCGTTGTCTAATCTAACTTGGTTGACTTGGTTTTAAAATCAATACACATAAAATGGTTAAGTGGCTAGAACTAGAGGCAGCTTGTTGGTGATTTTGGTCATCTCAAAATTTGACGTGCTACACATAGGAGTTACATGACTAGAGAAACAGCACATCGCAACCTCGTTTAACTAAATAAATTCTGTGGTTCTTATGGTTCTGTGCCCTCCCTTTCACTCCCACCCAACACACAAAGAAAATCCTAATATTCAATGCTTCAATTAGAGATAAACCTATACCTGCTAATTAACAAATGATAGGATATCAGCCGATTCACTCCAAATCTCCAGGTACCTCCTTCCTATAAACCATTTCAAACTCTAGAACTAGTCATCATCAAATTATAAAACGGAATAAATAGACCATGCCTGTGTCCGAAAAGCTTCCAACTTCAGTGCACTTAGATTTGGAAAAAGAAAAATTAGATAATATTCATATCATTTCAAGAGCAGTTAAAAAAAACGAAAGCCAGAGCAAATCTCAATCATCACATACGAATTAGGGGTTCCTTTGGTCTTGTAAACAATGAGTAATTCTAAACACTCATCTCTCATCCCACTCCAACACCATTGAGCTGATGTGGCGGCGCCCATAACCCTTAGATTTTTTCTTTTTTTAATAAAGACTAATTCAAAGGCCGATGAGCATTGCCACATGAGCCTAGTGATATTGAAGTGGGAAAAAAGATGAGTATGTATCATTATTCCTAAACGATACATGCATGCCTTAGTAGCAATAACGCAATATTAAGAGGATTTAAAAAACTAAATAGCTTAATCTTTACTCCAGTTACAAACTCATTTTAATATCTAATTAGCATCCTTCAGAAAACCCAACTTTCTTTCTTAAACCTTGAAACCCACACCACATGAAATCAATCAACCAACCAAAATTACAGAACCCCACATTGCCAAAATCATATATAAACTGATAAATTTCAGATACATAGACAGTACATAACATAGGCAAGCACGCATAGAAACACATAAATGCACAACCCAACACTATCCAACAAAAGCAGAGAAAACCCATGTTAGGAATCACAAAATCAATGCAACAAAACGAATAACCAACCTTATATAGAGGTCAGTGACATCTAGCGAGAGCTGGGCGTGCCACTCCGGCTTCTCCACAAGCCAAACGGCCCGGTCATCTTTGCTCTGGTAAAACCCCAAGCTCCTCAACCAGGCCTCAATACAGGGCAGGCTGTGAGAGTAAAGGGGCTTCTTCTTGTCCGGAAGCTTCTTCAGCCACTCGTCCTCTGGGCCTACTGAAGAGAGCTCCTCTGCCTCCTCAGATGACTTTGAGGAAACCAAAGTCAATGTCTTTCTTGAAGATTGGGTGAGGAGGTGGGGCCGGGGAGGGAGTTTCGGGAAAAGGGTAGGGTAAAAGGTGGACACTTTGGAGCGATTCTGATGTGTCGCAGTAGAATAGAGTAGTTCGCTGGTGCTAATGCTGAAGAATCTGGAGGCAGATATGGTGGACATATTTATTTTCTGATTTATTATTATTATTTTTTTATTTTTCTGTTTCGTATTTTTTTATGTGAGTTGGGGAAGTGAGAAAGTGTGGAAATTTTATTGACAGGGAGAGCAGCCAGAAATCTGAAATGGGAAGTTTTGAACTTTCAAGTGAACTGCGCTGAATTTCATTATCTACTTCACTCTTTGAGTTTGGGGGAGATTTTGGGCTGTGACCATTCAGACCTCAACTAGTGTGTTCGCAGATATTCAACGGTGATGACTAAGGAGTTGGGTGGGACCCCCGATTTACACTTACGAAAAGAGGAGCCTGATAAAAAAAAAATTTGGAGAAAATTGTCCTGTCCTCCTTAAAATTTAATTTCTCTCAATTTAGTATATTTATCTTTCAATTGTTTGTAATCTTATCATTCTGTTAACATTTTTAAAAATATCCTGATTTGTTTTAAAAAAGAAAAGAAAATATTGTAAATATTTAGGCGTTAGTCAGAATTTAACAGTATTTACAAAAATATCCATGCATGCGTCAATCTTTGCTATATATATATATATATATATATAATGGGGGTATTTGAAAATTTTGTTTGAATTTAATGAAAAATCCTAACAGATGGAGGACATTGAAAAAACATTAAGAGTTCAATATACTAAATTGAAAGGTTTTAAACTTTATAGAAGACATTGTAAAATTGGTGACAATTTAGAGAGAGTAAGTGAAATTTTTCATAATTTTTGTCATTTCATTTGTCTGTGTTTGTTTATGGAGAAAACTAAAATGAAGGAAAACTTACAGATTTTCAAACAATCTAAAGACTCTTGGATAACATGTCGGCCGGGAAAAGTCTTTTTTTTTTTTTTTTGGGGGGGGGGGGGGGGGGAGAGATGCTTGAGATAACTAACTTAAGGAGTTGTGTGTCAATTTTTAACACGATTTATTAACTCAATATAAAATTAGTAAATTAGAGTTAAGAGGTCTGATTTATTTAATTAAATTAGTTAGATTATAGTTGATCTATATAGTTTTATAATCATGTTTTAGTATTATTCAAACTTGACATGCGACATTTAGGGCTGATAATTTTTTACATGACTTACAAATTTGATAGGAACTCAACACAAAATTAGAGAATTAAGATTGAAGGGTTTAATATGTTTAATAAAATAAGTCGGATTAAGATTGACCATTATTTTATATTCCTATCTCAACATGGTTCAAACCTTACATAAGAACACGAATTACCATTCTTAATAAGGAGCTAAGTGGGATTGCTATTTCATAATCAACCAATGAATCATTATATTCTTTTGTTAATTGATTCAATGGTTGAATTATATAACCAGCTGATGTAATGGGCATGTCCTCTCTATAGAAAGCAAGGGAGCCTCACATCCTAAGTTCAAGCGAGCAATAATTTAATGGGTAGGGTTTGGGGTGTAGCCCAATTGCAAAAAGGGCAAAAATAACTGATTATTATTTATTAGTGTTAAATAGAGTAATGTTAGATACCATATTTTTATCCTCTTAAAGTTGATGTGGCTTTCAAAATTATCATTGGATCAAAATTCAAATATGATTCATTTAAAATTTAATGGTGATTTAAAAACTATATTAGTTTTAGGAGGATTTTAAGATGATAAAAATCCTCTGAGTTACTTATGTACTCAGAGGATTTGCACATTTTTATTAGTACAATTCCTAACAGTACTCAGTTAAATATTTATTAGTATCTGGATTTGCACATTTTTATTTGTTTGTACTTGGAGTTTAAATCTTATCATAAATGGTAGTTAACTTATATGTGTTATCACATAGAAGTGCCACGTGTCTTAAAAATTAAAAATAATTAAAAAAAATAAAACCAAAAAAGAAAAAAAAAAAGAAGAAAAGGAAAAAAAAGAACTTCGGGTGGGAAAATCTTCTTATGCCGTTTATGACCGGATTTGAACCTTAGGTGAGAAAAAAAAAAAAAAGAGCAAACTTAAGTACTAATAAAATATTTAACCCTATTTATTAAGAAAAAAAACAGAATTTTAATTATTACACACAAAAAAGTATTTTATCAGAATTTTTTTATAGACATAGGTTTGTTTTGTGGGAGTCGGACTTTGACCTTTTTTATTTGTACTGAAAAAAAAGAAAAAGAATAAAAAAAAATGGGAAGATGACATGAAGAAAGGTGACCGATTTGCTAATATCTAACTTACGGGGTTTTAGGATTTGGTTGAGATTGTATTTGAGACGTTTAAAAGTGTTTTTAATATTAGAAAAGTTTGTTTGAAAAAAGTTGTATTTGTTTGGTAAAAAAATTAAAAGCATTTTTAAGAGTCCAAAAAACTTAAAAATGATCAAAATATATTTTTAGCAAAAATTTTAAAATGAAACTTTTACTCAAAAGTTATTTTTAACTTAAAAATCTTATTTCTCAAATACAATTTCAACCAGTAACTTAATGATTATATAAGAAAGGTAATTAGGATGGAAAAGCTTCACTCAAGTCTTAAAAATCAAAATGAAAAAAATGTTGTCGGTTTCCGCCAACTTTACTTTCCCGCCTAAAGATCTGTGTCTCTCATCCAATTTGCTTCTCAGCTCCAGAAACGTCACCGTTTTGCTTTCTCTCCCATCTTCTCCTCCCACTATTTCTCACGGCGCACGTTAGCACTTTACAGCCTCTGCAAATCCACCTATTTCAGCTCCAGACTGCCTCCCAAACTCTCTTGGTTCTTCTCTCCCGGCGCGTGTTACCGCACTGTCTCCCGCCGGCGCAAGTTAACCACACAGTCTCTCTCTGTTTCTCTTCAATGGCACCGGACCCAGACCCAGATCCGAATCCCAATCGAAACGATCTGATCACAGACTACTCCAAAACCCAGCGCATAGTCCTCCTCATAGACCTAAACCCACTCCTCCACCTCTCAGACCCAACCCCATTTCTCATCTCCCTCATAGCCTCCGCCAAGACCCTCCTCTCTTTCCCTCCTCTCTCTACCTCCCTCTTCGCCTTCAAACCCTTCCTCTCCTCTCTCTCACCCCTCCTCTCCTCCTCCAAACTACACTCTTTTGTTCCCAGCTCTTCCCTCTCGCTCTCCTTCAATGACTGTTCTACGACCCTCCTTTCTCTGTCCAAGATGCTCGATTTTTTTCATGCCCACCAGGTTTTCGACCCTTTGCCATTGTCGCCGCCCCAGGCTTCGTGCCTTGCCGCGTCGATGCGCCAGCTCGTGCACGACTACGCGTGGGACCCGGTGGTCGACGAGTCCATAACGGGTACGCTTTTGAATTGTAATGAGAATGGTTCTGTGGTTGTTGGGTCGAATTTGGTTGTTTTATTTTCGCCGGTTTGTAGGTCTATCAAGGGTTTGTCCGAGTTCTTGAATGTGGGAATTGAGGACGCGTGTTTGAAAGATGTGGGTTTGTTTTGTGAAAAGTTTCATGGTTGTTTTGAGAACGTGAACGTTGCGTTTGTTAACAGGGATATTGGGTTTAGTTGGGTGGATGTTAGGTATGAATTGGAAGGTGATGGTTGTAAGGGTGAGGTTGATGGTTCTGGATTGAAATCAGGGTCCTTTTTTGTGAGTGGGATTAGGAGTTTGGGTTGGGGGTTTTGCTCGACCGATTCGATTGTTCTTGGTTCTGCTCTTGTTCCCTTTGGGTTGATTTATCCAAAGATTGCAATTTCATCCAATTTTTTCAATTTTAATGATAGTTGTAGGAAACTTCACGCTCAGTTGAGTCTTGAGATATTAGATGTAAGTGCAAAGACGTTGGAATGCAAGTGCTGTGATCTTGAAATGGTCGATTTGAAGATGTCATCGAGAAATAGATGTGATAATTTTCTGTATCCTCCAGATCTCATGAATTCACAAGCAAGTGGTCGTGAACAGAAGAACTTGTTTTTGGGACTCTTTGGTGATGGGGCAGTAAAGCTGCATATTAAGGCTGTTCAGAGGTACAGTGAGTGTGGAAAATTTGTGGGTCATTTAGGTGATCCAATTCTCGTGTGTGAATCTTTGGGAGACTCTAAGAAAGACCAGAAAGAAAGTTCTGGTGATTTTTTTGCAGATAGGGTTCTTGACATGCTAGCCATGGAATTGTGTGAGGCTGTGCGGAGAAAATCTAGACCCATTTGGCAGATTCTCTTGAGTTTTCTTTATAGGGAAGGCTACTGGGCATTGATTTCTGTTTCGAATGGCAATGGTGATTCACATATGGGAATTCTCAAGCCTTTTACAGTTTCTTCAGCTCTCCTATGTATTATAGAAGATGGAGTTTACCGTCCAAACATGCCAAGCGATTTTGGTGGAGCAAATATGGCTCAATTTGGTACGAAGATGGACAATGAGATTTGCAAAGCCAATGTAGATTTGAATTGCTCCAATGGGTTCATAGATTCTCTGGCTGGGCCTTCACCATCCAATAAGTTTGTAACACTAGGAGATGGTAACAGGAAAAAGAATAAGAAGAAATTAAATATGCTTCAAGGCCTCACATGGAGTGCCTTCTGCAAGACTGCATTTGAACACTCTGTGCAAGACTTGGGAGATGTTTACTTTGCCAGGGAATGTTATAACTCAAAGAAGTTGAAATTTCTAAAATGTTGGATGAAGCAGATTAAGAAATCTTCTTGTTGTAGTCTAATTTTACAGGAAACGTCCAAGCCATGTCAGGATATCCAAAAAGAAATGGAAGATAGGTTGACTAAATTTCATCAAGGAAGTGAACAGCCAGTCTCTTCATCTGCCTCAGCTGGAGAAAAGTTTTTGACTAGGATACAGGATGAAGCTGCTCTTGACTTTCAGTCAGAAACTTCTGAAGCTTTTTTCAGTAATCTTTCCAATAAGATCCAACAAGGGCTTGAATCTGAAGGAGTAGACTTGGGGGATTTGGCAGAGCGGCTTGTGAACTCATCCATATATTGGTTATATCAAAAGTGTGAAACCGAATCCCCTTCAGAGAGCCAAACTCTTGAGGTAAAATCTGATGATGCTTGGGGTAGCATAGTTCCTGAACTAACAAAACTTTTACTCAGGGAGCCCAAGGAGTTGGTTGCAAAGCACAAAAATAATGTTCCAGCCTTTCAGGCATCTGATCCAGGATGTACTGGATTTGCTTCAAAGGATATAGTTAGAGAGTATCCTTTTTTTTTTCTTTTTTTTTTTTCGCTGATTCTGCATCACCACATTATTGATCTATTAAGGTGAACAATCTGGCTCCTATTGTTTTAACATTTTTTTCCTTAATAAGTTCAAGATATGAAATGCAGATATTGTTTCGGATGGAGATACTGCGATCAGAGGTTGGAGCAAGTATTGGAGAGTCTCTGAAACAAAAGTTTGTGAAACAAATTTGCTTGCTTTTAGATACCATTCAGTGCCATCTGGAGGGAGGCTTTTTTGGTGATTGGAGCCTTGAAAATTATGTAGGAAAGACTATAAAAAGGAGGTACATGTGTCTACAAATCGATAAATCAACTGTTTCAGAATGATTTTGACATTCTATAGTATAGTGCTTTATAGAAAAACATAGGTTCTTTGTGGAGCCTAGAACAAGCAATGCCAATTTATTGTTTGGAGCTATACCAAATGCATATTTCTGGTGCCTGCTCTTCCACCTTTGTGTAGGATATTATTGTTCTTTCTAGGAACATGTTCTAATACCATCTGTCCCACTTTTTTTTTTTTTTTTTTTCTAAAAAAAGATTGACCAAAAGGAAGAAATAGAAAAGAAGAAATGGTTTACGAATTCCAAATAGAGTGAGTCTGGCTTGTATTGTTATTACAGGGTGCTGCTTTGCAGATTATAGGCCCACTTATACTATCATGTATTTCTTGTTTTATTGAATATAGCATACACTTATATTTTTCATAACAAGCTTTTTATATTATTAATATGATCTTTGAAATGGATGGAGCGTAGATACTAGTTATTGACTTTTACCTTTACTATCATGAATTGTTTCTATTTAAAATTACAAGTGCAAACATTTGATTATTACTTGAAGATGAAAGTAAAAGCAGAGGGATAAAGTACTATTTGAATGCCAAAATTTCAGGTACTGTCTCACCCTGGGAGACGTTGTTCATAGGATCTACACAAAAATGGATTTGTTGCTCTTTGCTGACGAGGATAAATCTGCTAATCCTTCATTCAACAGCGAGGATAGCAATCAATCCTGGAGAGAAAAATCAGATAGAGATGAGATTGGTGAAAATTATGGAACGAATGAACCGGTGTCAACTGAGGCAGAGTCCCTTCAGCTGCTGCAAAATGAGAATGGAAGCCCCCAGGGGATTAAACAAGAGGAGCATGCTCACAAAGTAATGGAGGCTCAGAAGAGGAGAGAGAGGGCTCGGAGATTTGCATCTTTCACCAGTTGGATGCCTGATTTGCAGAAAGTTTGGGCCCCAAAGCAGCCAAAGTTGATGAAACAAAAGTCGGATCCTCTCCGGAAGCTGTCAAAAAGGAAGCAACGCCGAAGGGTAAGCTATGACATGGTATGTGAGACTCCTATGACAGGGATCAAACGTTCATGCTCACGAGTGAGCAGCATTGATGATGAAGACTACCAAGACTCTGGAAGTCAATCAGGCGGTTCTGTATCTAAGGCTTTGTTTCAGGATGACTGATGTGTGGTTTTCACACAGAAATTGTGTGAAAATACTAAAAGACTTAATAGCAGCTAGCTACCAAGTATTTGCAGATTTAACTCGGCAAGCCCACTTGAAATTGCAACCAAAAGTGGTAAAGTGGTTGAGATCAACAGAGTTGTATTTTGCCGTTGATTGTAAATTAATTTCACATGTTCTTTTCTAGTTACTTTAACATCGATATGCTGTATCACCGAGCTAATTTTTCATTTGCTCAGTTCCATGTATTTCAAACCCTTGTATACTAAAAATAACACAAAAAATGAATACTGTTCCATTCCTTTTTTGTACGTGTATGTAGTAGTATAACACTTATTTTATTTATTTATTTATTTTACTTTGTGAGATTTGACGAACCTAAGCAAGTCGTTTAACAAATTAAACACTATAGTCCCATTAACAATAATTTTTTTTGTGGTGAAATGGGTTAAAAGCTATACTCCTATAGAGTAATGTGAGGTACCCGCTTTTTATTCTTTTAAAATTTTCTTAAAGTTGGTGTGACTTTTAAAATCATTATTAAATTTTAGATGAATCATACTTGAATTTTGATCTTTTGATATTTTAAAAGTCACATCAACTTTACGAGAATTTAAGAAGATAAAAATATGGTTCTTAGCATTACTCAATCTTATAACCTCTATTTTTTTATTCTTATTTTGTTTAAAAACTTCATTTATCAAAAATTTTATATGGCGCTTTTTGTTTTTTTGGTTGAAAAGTGTTTTGTTAAGCATCCGAACCCTAATTTTTAGGTTAATACCATTTGACAATGTTGACATTCAGAGTCTGGCGACTGGTGCATCCATCATTTGATGAGAAGTCCAACCCATTGAACTGTTGGGACTGATAGTAGTAGGCTTAGGAGGACGGCCTAGAGGATAATAACATCCATTGAGGACGATGGACCTTGGATACGCCATTTATCATACATGTGAATCCAAATCTGTAAAACCAGCTTCCCTGTCCACGAACCTCATTTTCTCAAAATACCCAACCATTCATGAAGTCCATCAATCCTTTTTCCCGCCATTTTTCAATTGCCAGACAACTGCAAAACCTAGTCTCGTCAACCCAGAAAAGCACAGCTCTCACGGAGGAGTTGTGCGGTAACATATTGGACCAATGCCCAGATATCAAAACCCTGAAGAAACTCCATTCCAGGATCATTGTTGATCAACGTCTCCGCTCAAACCCTTCGCTTGGCATCAAACTCATGAGGGCTTACGCGGCTTACGGGGAACCCAGTCTCACACGCCAAGTATTTGATGAAATTCCTGACAAGAACGTTGTTTTCTTTAATGTCATGATAAGAAGTTATGTAAACAACCATTTGTACTGCAATGCTCTTCTTGTTTACAAAACCATGGCTAACCATGGATTTGAGCCTGATAATTATACATACCCTTGTGTGTTGAAAGCATGTTCTGGGTTGGATGATTTGAGGGTTGGCTTGCAAATTCATGGTGCTGTTGTAAAAGTCGGGTTGGCTTTGAATTTGTTTATCGGCAATGGTCTTGTTGCAATGTATGGGAAATGTGGTTGTTTAGTGGAGGCTCGGCGAGTTCTTGATGAGATGCCAAGCAGAGATGTGGTTTCCTGGAATTCTATGGTTGCTGGGTACTCACAAAATGCACGGTTTGACGAGGCATTAGAGGTTTGTAAAGAAATGGAGGTGTTGAGGCTAAAACCAGATGCTGGTACAATGGCTAGCCTTTTGCCAGCTGTAACTAACACAACATCTAATAATGTTTCATATGTTAAGGACATGTTCATGAAGTTGGCAAAAAAGAGTGTGGTTTCATGGAATGTGATGGTGGCAGTGTATGTTAATAATTCAATGCCTGGTGAAGCGGTCAATTTATATTTACAGATGGAAGAATGTGGGATAGAACCCGATGCAGTCACGATTGCTAGTGTTCTTCCTGCTTGTGGGGATCTTTCAGCTCTGTCTCTAGGTAGACAGATGCATGAATATGTTGAGAGGAAGAAACTTCGACCAAATTTGTTATTGGAGAATGCCTTGGTTGACATGTATGCTAAGTGTGGAAGCTTACGAGATGCAAGAGAAGTATTTGACAGAATGAAGTTCCGGGATGTTGTATCATGGACCTCAGTGATCTCTGCATATGGTCTTAATGGGCAGGGTCGTGATGCTGTGGCACTTTTTGCAAAAATGCAAGACTCAGGTCTGTGTCCGGATTCTATTGCCTTTGTTTCAGTTATCTCGGCTTGCAGCCATGCAGGACTGTTGGAGGAGGGTCGATATTACTTTAAATTGATGACTGAGGAGTATAGGATAATTCCAAGGATTGAACACTTTGCTTGCATGGTAGATCTGTTAGGACGTTCTGGACAAGTAGATGAGGCCTACCATTTCATTAAGCAGATGCCAGTGGCGCCTAACGAGAGAGTTTGGGGGGCTCTCCTGAGTGCCTGTCGGGTGTACTCAAACATGAATGTTGGGCTTTTAGCTGCTGATCACCTTTTTGAACTGAATCCTGAGCAGTCGGGTTATTATGTCTTGTTATCCAATATATATGCGAAGGCTGGTAGATGGCAAGACGTAACAACTATCCGATCAATAATGAAGAGTAGAGGAATTAAGAAAATGCCTGGCATCAGCAACGTTGAGCTCAATCATCAGATTCACACCTTTCTTGCTGGTGACCAATCACATCCCCAGTCCGAGGAGATATATGAAGAGTTAGATGTATTAGTGGGGAAGATGAAAGAATTAGGTTATGTTCCCGAGACTGATTCTGCTCTACATGATGTGGAGGAGGAGGATAAGGAGTGTCATCTGGCAGTTCATAGTGAGAAGTTGGCTATTGTCTTTGCCATACTGAACACCGAGCCTGGGATGCAAATTAGAATTACCAAGAATCTCCGTGTTTGTGGGGATTGCCATATTGCAGCCAAGCTCATCTCCAAGATAGTTGAACGTGAGATAATTGTCAGGGATACTAATCGTTTTCACCATTTCAAGAATGGTATTTGCTCATGTGGTGATTATTGGTGAACCTTCATTGGAGTACTTGTCACTTGCACTGTTGCTTGGAGCTTCTTTAGGCCTTTTGTCGATAACAGTGATTCTGAAACTGAAAAGTCTTTAGATCATGAGATCGTGGATGATTTTGGCTGGCTGCAGCTGTTATTCTTGACCTTTACATGATCACCAATCCTCACCCATGTAATGATCTACTGCCAGAAACCTGCACTGTCTAAGTCCTGGCATCCATATTTCCCATATTTTTATTTCCTATCTGGATATATGATCAAGTGAATCTGTATATTGCGGTCTGAGTGATTCTAATTTCTCAGGGGCAGTTTCTGACGATGGCAGAAGTAGAATTCATAAACTTTGCGTGAGACGTGCATGACTGCAATTGGGTACAACTCCAAGTCAAATACCAAAAATTGGTCAGAAATCAGAGTTATGGTAACATGTAAGCTTTTTCCGGGTTTTACAGATCTGATACTCTGTTCTCCATTGGTACAAATTTTCTATTACTTGAGTTTGTTTAGTTGATGTTTTCTATCATTATAAGCAAATTTTCCTATTTGATTCTCACAAATCCTCTCATTGATATCCATCTAAAGTTTCAGAGCATATCAAGCATGGTTGATGGTTCAAATTCTACTTTGTAAATCAAAAGCTACTGCGTAAACCATGCGAGTGTTTGCACCATAATATTGTCTTTCATGGTTTTGTTTGCCACAAATTGTCCACCAAAGTGTGAAGCAGGCCAACTTTCTGAACGATGAATATTATTCTATCCATTTTGGAATTCTACACTTCTTACTTATCAATCTTTTGCTCTTTCTTTTCTTCAGTCAAGAGATGTGTATCATGGAAAACTGGAGCTCATGAAGACTAGAGAATACATGCGGCCGAAGATTCTTCTGCTGGTTGCGTAGAAAACTGCTGGCTTTTCTCTTCTTCGTTGAAATTCAGTCCAGTTGACTGCCTTATGGAAACCCCATCTCTTGCACCTGACCTTGACTATCAAATTTAATTAAGGGTAGATAGAGCATGTCAACTCAACGAACATGTATGCAAGATAGATGCCAGAATACAAAGAAGCATTTCTCCTAAGGTCCTAAGGATTTTACAGTTAAATAATGATGGATGATAAAATGTGAGAAAAGAGCATTTGAATTCAGATCTTTATTATTTTTGTAGCCAAGAAAATGATTATAATTCTGCATCCTAGATTTCCAACTATTTTGCTTGCTGATTCCATCCTAAACACTACTTTCATCCATACATGTTGAATTGCAAGAATTCTAATGGGATCCGGTGCATTGGCTCTGGGGTAATTGTAGAGGTCATTATGAGTAATTTTAGAAGTCCTTCTCACGTCACTTTTGTGGCCCTCCAAAAATGATGTGGCTCTTAAAAATATCATTTGATCAAAATCCAATAATGATCGATCACAAGCTCAATAATAATTTTAAAAGCTATATTATTTTTAGAGGGACACAAAAGAAACTTGTAGCATCATTCCATCATCATTCGAGCTAGAGAGTTAATATGTTTCGTATGTGATGATGCAAGAGGATTGAGATTTGGTGGGTATTGCACCGCTGCAGTACATTTTATTTAAATCATTCTTTAAGTAAATAGTTCAAATCGTGATGGCTAATTAACAAAAAAAAAAATCAAAAGAAGTTGCTAATTAAGTGGCTGTACGTTAGGATGGTTAAACCACCTCATGTGGTTAAAAAGGGTGATTTGGCCAACGAAGCAACGAACCTTTTGATGTGTGTCTTGGGATTTGAACTTCACCTGTGCTCTGGAGTGTCGGATTGTTTACAGATTTTTTTTTTTTTTGCCAGTTATACTCCATTTGACGAAGCAACGAACCTTTTGCTGTGTGTGTCGGGATTTGAACTTCGCCTAATGCTCTGGAGTGTCGGATCGTTTACAGAAACGGCAAATAATTCAGGCTACCAACAAAACCATTCTGGCTGTCAATGCCAGCCTTAACTAAAGTAGTATGTGAACGAATCTGTCCGCAAAAAAATCTATATATATAGAGATGATTTATTGGAAATTTTTTTAGGGGAATCTTTCATATCCATTTTTTGAAAAAAAGATAAAGTTTTTACATGTGATAAATTATAGCTAATCATATGAGGTTACAACATTATAGAAATAAACATAAAAAACTTACAATAAGTCTTATCTATGAATTCAATATTCGTTAACCCATGTCCAAACTTCAATTATAGAACATATGTGCTACATGCAGACTCAATCTAATACATAGGTAATCCATATTTCTTACTTTTATTTTTTCAGATATGGGAGTAAAACCTTCACAGAAACTAATCATCATCGACCAAAGGCAAAGATAAAAACTTTCACCCCAAAGATCATTTATGAAAGTAGATTTAAAAAGAAGTTAAACCCTTATTAAAAAAAACAAAAAAAAAAACAACAACATAATAAAAAAAGCCAGCAGATAGCTACAACAGTCGGGGTGAGGGAGTTGTAGCGCACTGGCCGGCACGTGGTGGGTGAGATGGAGCTATTTTGCGCTGAGGAGTCGGGGAGCACAGTGGGTCATCGCGTGGTTAAGCGAAACCAATTGAGGAAACTACATCTAGATTTGAAAAATTAGATTTAAAGCCTAACAGATTCCGGGGAGGCGAAGAGCGACACGACATGGTTGAGGGGGGACTGAGGCAGTGCAGCATAAGTAAAGGAATAGCCGGAGCAACTGGTTGGAAAAACCAAAAACATAAACTGAAAAAAAAAAAAAAAAAAAAAAAAAAAAAAAAGGAGATGGGGGAGGGGAGTAGGAGGGAAGGGAAAGGTGTTTTTTCTCTCTAGGTTTTCTCCTACTATACCTAGGGCCGGCTCAAGTTAAAAGGAATTTTTTTTTTTTTTTTTTAAGATATCTAAACGACAAATACCATTTATGTTTAGGTGTAAGCTAGGAGACAAATGAGAACTTTAATCGACAAATCACACATGGGTGCCTTAACTAATTAATGTAGTATGCGAAGGAATCTGTCAGCAAAAAAATCTAAAGAAACAATTGATTTACAGGATTTTTTTTAAGGATATTTAAACGACAAATACCATAATGTTTAGGTGTAAGGTAGGAGACAAAGGAGAACTTTAATCTACACATGGTGCCTTGTGATAAACACCAAAGCAAGCTTAGCGTAAGCAGTGACAGAATGCCTTCAAATTTATACCTGAATCAAGGTAGACATCACTATATATATATATATCATAATCATAATCAAAATAAGGCTAAACCAACATGACTTTTATCCCCTTTAATCACTTGTTGGGTGTTGACCAATAATGACTCCTACACATGATCAGAATTGGATCTCATAAACTCCCTCTTATATTTCTATATATATGTTTGATAATGTGTTTTAATTTAGGGTTGTGTTTTTGTTTTTGGTCAGGACTCGGGATGTTCTGACAATGACATAAATATGAAAAATATCGTTTTGTATTTTAGGTTGTTGGTTAATGTTTTTGTTTTCAGAACAAAATTTTATTTTTAAGAATCATAGGATTGATTACTCTTGGTTTCTGCTTTATTTTTCTTGGAAGCACAAGTTCTTTCAGGACAAGAGATCGATGGTTGTGTCTCATACAAGGGATCCGAAATGGATTTAGTGATGGAAGTTGGAAATTGTGCCAAAGCAAAAGATAAGATGTCTAATATTGTTTATATCTCAAAAGGAAACCTTTACCTTATAGGAGTGCAAAATAAGCTCACAACAACTGACATATTTTGATTCTAAAATGACTGCAATATACAAATTAGGATCATCACAAAACAACCGATCATCGTTTTGATGGGTATATAAATGGATTGGATAGGAGAGTTGGTAATGCAGTTAAAATGATTAATCAAAGTATGCCATAACTAGTAAATTAAAGCATGAAATATGAAGAAACATTAGTCAAGCGTTACACCTACGACAGCATGTTTTTTCTGGAAACAAGAGTCTAAAGAAAGAAGGCTTTTCTGATATCATACTACCTCTGACCATGCATGGCTTCTATTCCACACGCATTCAAAAGGCTATGAAACTATATATGCAATTTGGAAAGAAGCATACAAGAGTGATATTGGTTCGGCTCGTCTCAAAGCTTTTGGTGTGAAGGCAGAAGATGAGCCGTACCAATATCACGCCTTGTCTACTTCCCCATGAGGAATATTGTCTTCTTAGAGCTTTTCTGATGTCTCACCTCCCTATGCTGGGAATGATGGAGCTTCCTTCCTACATATATAGGCTGAAAAGGGTTTTTCTGGACCGATCCGGCCTGTTGTTAATTAATGGTGGGAGATTTATCACGATCAAGATTTAGGCATATATCCCACTATCAAACCTTTTTGTAAAAAGCTGCATAATGCAGGAGGAATAATTATTTTCTTGTCATTACACGAAAACTAACTAGTATGAATTAATAGTATGCCAACATCACCAAATTTCTCAGAAATGCACGTGATATAGTACTTATATATATATATATATATATATATAGTAGTTATTGAATCTTCAAGGCAAACATGACGATGCACCAGCTATATGGATGATTAATACTATCTGGGGTGGGAAATGATTCTGAAATTTCTCTCTTGTCCCATATACTGGGGGAGGGGGCTATTTTAAATCTATTCGATAGTATTATTATTTCTTTATTTGTGATATATAGTAATTATTGAATTCATAGACTATAGTGATACTTTATCTTCTAAAAAGGTGTGGGTTTCAAGTTTCAACCCACCATAGATGTTAATTAGGATTCAATTATAGCCAAAAGAAAAATATTTTTTTTTTCTTCAGTAAATCGTCCAATAGAATCTCTAAAATTGTTTATAGCAGCCTTAAAGTATTATAACTTGATGGCCATCCTATCGTTGAATATATTCTAATTAATTGCTTGAAAACGTAACTAAAGCTCCCCCATTGACGTACATATTCCAAATACTTTGAAAAGCCAATATATTTGGAGATTTGCTTAGCTAGAAAAGCTAAAGGTCCTCCCATTTAAGGCATTAATTTTAATTTGGATTAGACATATTTGGAAAGCATAGTTAAAGAGAAAACACAGATCGTTGAGAATAAAATTAGTCATTTTAAGGGATTGCAAGATTATGTGATAATTAAACATGCCATGCACGCAGGCCAATTTAAAATTTTGGAAAATAAAGTGTAATAAAGCTTGTTGTTTCTTCACATGAATAAACATTTATAAATTAACATCTGATCATCATAGAAAGGGTTGTATTTAGCATTAATCTTCTTCTTCTTCTTTTTTTTTTCCTGAGTCCATATTTGTTGCAATTTAAATTCAATATCCTATCCTTTTTTATTATTTATTTTTATATATAATTTCAGAGCCACGGACCCATATTTGGGAGCTGAGGTCAAAGCTCCCACTCCATGTCTGCTTTTAGGTCACGGTATCATTGTAAGTTTCTATATAGAAAGTTGACTTATAATCCACGCCTTAATTTACATGATAAGGATGCTTTTATAAAAAACTGTTACTATAAATTAAATTACAAAATGATCTTATGACACGCGAGTAACAAATCAATTACTATCAAAGGCACCTTTTTGGATTTTGATACATTATATATATATATAGTTTAGATTCAAGTAATTATAGTACACCTAGTGTTATTCTTTTTAATGTCACATAACTCACTGATTTTTCATTGGATTAATATTTTGTCAAGCCCAACTTGGATTAAATATGATCTTGAGAGAAAGAGAGAGAGAGAGAGAGGAAAAAGAAATAAAAATATTAAAAAACAAATATAGAGGAAAAATCCATCTAGTTGAGGAGAGTGTCCACCTCTGAAGCTATATGATTGGGAATATAAGAGAAAGAGTAATGCTATATATATACTATTTGAGATATCGATTGACAGTACTATACTATAAGCTTAATTTCTGTTCCATTATAATTAATTACGAGCAATGCCATTAATTAATCTTCAATTGAAGTGTGGCTAGCTTTTAAGAATTATTTATTTAAGAAGAGAAATACCATGTTAATTTACTGCTTAATTAATTTGATCCAATTAATTAGCCAGGGCCAGTGTCATCTCTCTCTCCCTTTCAACTCCAACAGTCAATTTGCAAATATCTTTGTCGTAAGGTCCAGGTCTTCTCCCATGTGCCAGACTAATAAGGCCAAGGCTACTTCTCAAGAACTATTTATCAAAGCCTTTTCAATCGCATCTCTGTCTCTCTCTCATGGAGGGCGGTTTTATCCACTTACGCAAAGCTTAGTGGTTAGAGCTTCGTGTTAGCTAGCTGATGTAGTATGCTTAATTTGGATTAATTAATTTAAATTACTTCTATCGTGGGCGGCGGATGTACGTTGCGGGGTGGGGTTTCTCCTGAAAGGTGGATTGGGTGGGTTGCAGGGGACAGCCCATGGAGTACCCCACGAGACGCTGTCGCTGTGGATGGGGGAAATCACAAAAAAAAAAAAAAAAAAAAAAATTTGTTGGGAAATCACAAAAGCATTAAAGCAATCAAATAATCTTTTTTTCCCCTTTGTTTAAGACAGATGCTTTGGCTGATTGGCTCTCTCTCCCTCTCTGATGCTTAATTAATCAGTACCACTAGTTGTTCTTTCTTTTCTCTCTGATCGAACTTATTCTTTATTCACCAGCCGACGAGAATTGAATTGCATGAAGTTAATTTGTTTGCCTTGGATAATTGCAATTTGGTTTCCCTACATTTATCTTCTATATAACAAGTAACATAAAAAGTCCTCATAAGAATTGATATGAATGGTGTCCAAATTACTAGAACTAATGCTGTATGCTACTAGCCTACTATAGCATAAATATGCATGGTCCAAAAAGCAATTTCCAACCTTGATAGATTGGCTTCGATCGCTTTAGGCCCTAATTAAGTAGTTATAACAATTTAGGTTACCAAACAACACAATTATTAAGCCAAACACTGCCGTTAAAATCACGGCCATATATACTCAAACAAAGCATTAAATAAAATCAACACGATGATTTGGTGACAAAATTAAAACCTTATGAAGAAGGCACACTTCAAAAGTATGTAAGACAATAATATAGGTAGGGCACCCTATCCCAATGACATCTATCATATAAGATTTATCTTACAAACAGTCAACTTACAAAACCTTTGTACGTAACCCAATACTCAATTCGTAACAACTATTTCATGCACCTTTCATCGAAGTCGCTCAAGAATTTTTGGACTTTTTTTACAACAATTAACTTCACAAACAAATCTTTGCTGTAACGAGCCTAGAAAAACGCTAAGCATATGTGCGCTATTATTCAAAAAAAAAAAAAAAAAAAACTAGTAAATTTGAAGATTTCTTGAAATCATTTATAAAGCTCAATCTCATAAAGTAAGGAACCAATGTGAGACTAACACTCATTAATTAGCTCATTTTATAAATTATCTACTCTATGTAGACTATTCATGTTCCCAATTTGGGGCAGAATTTTGGTAACTAAAAGTTTTTATGTGGTTTGAATGATGATAATCAAGGTGAGGAATTAAAACTTTTGAGTTCAATAGAGTGTTTAGAGAACTCTCCAAGAACAATATAATATAACCTAAGGGTCTTTTGAAAATCGTAAGTTATCATGCTTATATACGTGGGAAGAAAACAAAAGTTTTGAAGTCAAGTCAGTTTAGGATTAAAGCACTCTGCAACTATTTCATTCAAACAAGCTCTAGGATTTCAAGGGATTGCATCATCTCATTCGAACGAAGTCTTCAAATATTCAATTTCAGCTTAATTTCTTGAACCCTATTTTATACCGACTTAAACCTAAACCAAAGTTCCAAACCCTAAAATATTACAACCCAAACCATGTGCTTTAACACTAAACTAGAAACTTAACTGTTTGCGTTTTCTAGCTTAGTCTTACCTGCCCCTTTTCTAAAAGTGGCAATGAAATCTTGGATTATTTTCTCATTATATTCTCTTTTATTTTCTCTAAAGGAATTTGGCGTTCTCTGGTTGACAAATGTAAATTACCTTGGTCTCATTCTTATTGGAGTGATTTTTGGCATGGTGTGGCTAGCAGGATGAAGGACAATTCTCTCTGACATTTGGCGTTTGTTTGTTTGTTTGTTTTTTTCTTTTTCTGTTCTATATAATCTTTCTTATTCATAAAAATATATAAATAAATATTATTCCACATGCACTGTGAGAGCAATATAATTTATGGCATGTTATTAATTGGAGGCTCACAAATTATCCATAATATATATTTGGTTTTTGATTTATACAAAAGAACTCCTGTTACTGCTTTTGCATCTTTCTTCTTCTTCAGTCAATAAACATGCAAGCCATGGAGGGACAATAAACAAGCCTCAATATTGCACTATGTACAGAATAAACAAAGCGCTCGACCATCCACTATATATGGAAGCTTGCAACCCTTTACGCACCCTGCATGGGCACTCAGAAAAACTATATAGCAGTTATGTGAGAATCAGAAAAGATGAGATTCTATCAGCTACATGATGCTAACAACCACTGTTGTAGGCCTCGAAGATCTCTCTGAAATTGAATAAGGCATATAAATTGGTATGACAAATGAATAACTTAAACTTTAACCTTTTGTTTAATTAGTTTCTTATCTATTTCTGATGTTCTTGATTTATTACGTGTGGTTATCTTCATATTCTTGCCATCCTATTTAGTTGCAAATGATCATTATCGCTTACAAAATGCAGGGGGAAAATGACAGAATAAATATATATGTTGGCTAGGGGAAAACAACAGAGCTTAATTACTGTATAAAAGTGACCCAAATGTCTGAATTTTATAGCTGGGAGCTAGGGTTGATTTCCAACATATTTTGTAGTATGATTTACAAATGAATTAGCTAGTTAATTGTGAATGTTAAGCATTAATTATGCTCAGCGTAAGCTGATAGTAGGTTAATTTTGATAGAAGGCTAGCCGTTTTTAATTTGAGGAAAAAAATAACTTTGAAAAAATAAAAGCCTAACGCTAAACATTATTTCTGCTTCTTTTCTTCCTTCAAAATGATGATAGTAGGTTAATTTTCTTGCTATATCATCTTTCAGTCTACATTTCTTTGAAACCATTTAAAAAACCACATAAAAGCAAAATGACTATATATATATAACATATATAAAGTAGTATATGGAGAGAAATTTACGAGAGAGGCTTTGAGGATATGTGCTGATGAGGCTTCTATAGATTCAAAATAAAGAGAAAGGAGAAAATAAGGAAAATCTATGCATGCAAAGAAGCATACAAGAGTGATATTGGTCCCGGCTCATCTCGTCTCTAAGCTCCCATGGTAGCTAGAAGATGAGCCGGACCAACATCACGCCATGTCTACTTCTCTGGAAATTACTAATTATGTGAGTTTAATTTCTCGATCCCCATGCTGAAAGAGTTCGAGCCTACCCCTTATAAATAGGACAAATAACGGTTTTGTGTCATGGTCGTTTAACTGTTCATGGCAATTCTCATTTAAAAGGACTAATAATTATAAGGGAACAGCATCTACTAATAAAGCATTTTTATGGGAGATTTATCATGGCCAACAGTTGGGAATCCCACTATAGCAGTCCCTCTCAATATTTTTTATAAAAAAATTAGCATAATGGGGGATTAATTCTTTCGTCATGGTATCAAAAGCATGTCGCATCACGAATGTCGTAAAAATGCACGTCAGAAATATATGGTTATTCACTTCTGAAGTCAAACAGGCGCACCTTCTATGATTAATGAATCATCAAGCCTAAAGTTCTCGTAATAATTACATCATTTTATAATTTATATGGATTTGAAATATCTTCGATTTATTCAAACATTAGATTATATAGAAGATCTTTATAAAATGCCAGTAGATCTTCGTAAAGATGCATATATTTTCAAATCTTACTGATTGACCAAATCTAAGTTGAGATCTTTCGCTTAATTTCTAGCAAGTTCTTCGCAAATATGCAGACAATTCAATGTACAGATCATATTCTAATTACTTGCAAACATGATTAGTGAAGTTTTTGTGCATTTTAATTTAGATTAAAGAAGCATAAAGAGGGAAGAATAAATTTAAGTAAGGACTGGTTGTTAATATATATAGTGGTGGTGGAGCGGAATCAATATGTATTGGCGGGTATAATAACTCAACAACCACGTCAACTTACATATATAAAATATTATATAACTTCTACATTTTATTTTATTTTTTCGTTTTTTTGGTAAAAAAAAAAAAAAATTCTAACATTTATACTCATGACATGACGTACGTATATATATATAGTCTTCATTGTTGAGCTCAGAATTCAAATTATCCGATATGTAATTCCTACACATAGTCTTCATTAAACATTTTTATGTTTTTCTTTATGGTATTAATTAGACTAGAGGTCCCGAGTTTGAACTCTGATTTCGTTAATTCATCACCCTCATTTAATTAAAATATGCTACGCGTTATGTATAACCTATAAAAAGAGAGTTTGAATACACACGTGAGCGAGAGTATTAAAGTCTTGATTAAATTCATTTTTTCCTATCACCTTAAGCTTTTATGATAAATGATGATTAATTAACATTGTATCAAAGCAGATGTTATAAATTCAAACCATGTCTCTGTCAATTTACCTTCATTTCAATTAAATATTTCACGTGTTATGTATTAATCTCTATTAAAAAGAACTTTAGTAGAGCAAATTATTGGGTTGATTGATTTATTACTTTTATTATATTTGGTGATTTTTTGTGTGGTTGCTTTAATTTTTAAATTGGTATAATTGTTGAAAATACCTTTTTACTCTCCTCTAAGTGTTTTTTTGGGTTCAATGGGGATTTTTCATATTAGAACCTCATAATAATAAATCAAACAATATATTTGCATATAGGGGAAAGACGTCTTTGGATCTATGACTTGCACTTTTGGTGGACATTTAATCTCTTGCATACCCTGAGATGATTTGTGATTGATTTTGTGATCACCCACAAATTATTCTTAATGCCCAGAAAATATATTTGAAAAAAAAAAAGTTCTTGGTGAACTGTAAGTATAATCTCTCTGAAACAGACTCGAGATTAGAATTGGGGAATTTGTAACATTTCTCCACCATTGAGTGTTGAGGCTGGCTTGAATATCAAATAATTATTCATTAATTCGTATGATACAACTGGTTTTAACTTTTAACTTGTACAGAAGAGCCAGAAGGTATGTGATGCAGCGTACGTAGCATAGTGGGTTGCTGAATTAACAAGCACGCAACTCATATATCTCTTCTATAAGATTAATAAAATTCAAGAAATTGCAGGGAAAAAAAAACGAAGAAGAAGAAAAAGAAAAATCACTTGTAGAGTGTTTCTTATTGAAAATCTGAGAATAAACATAAAACTGGCTGCTAATTAAGCCATCCTTGTTAAGCTTAAATAGAAATAGGATTACAACTCTAAAAGAAACGAATTACAAAATTACCGTCCGTGTCACAACTCGGTCCTCATGATCAGTTTGGTCGACCGAGTTATCTGAAACAAATTTTTCACTTTTCTATTGATGGGTAGTTTAATTAACCTAGTAAACATTATTTGAATTGAAAAATATTCATGAGATATGATTGTATCCCTTTTGAACAAACTTTCCAACATCACCAAGATTGTCTTCATTAATCAATATCGAAATTACTAGATATGGCCATTTTAATAGGATGGTCAAGTACATCAAAGGATGGAAGCGATAAGTCGTGCCGCTACTTTTGTGTGTAATTCTTTTACCTCCTCTTCTTTCCCTATCCATATGGTGGTTAAACATGACCGAGAAATGGGTCGACTGAGCATGAAAAGTAGAAAATTTGACCGTCAGTTTCAGCTCTAACTTCTGATTCAATTCCATTTTTGGCATGATTATGGTCCTCTTTATCTTCATTATGGGCATAGGGTTGTCTATGATGCAGAAATTGCTCCATTCAAGCCAAAGTATCCAGTGTTAGTCCTGATCAGGGTACATGGAGATGGCACCAGCTAGCTAGGTCAGAAGATCTTGTTCAAAGTCAGAGCAAGTTAGCAGATATTCCCAGCTTGGCACAAGAACACTATGTATAACCTCAGAATCTCCTTTTGAAAATTCATTCTGATATTTTCCACATGGAATGCCATAAGGGGTACACTTCCAACTGTGCTTTGGTGCCTTGGTGGAAGCTGATATGGTTTCAAAGCTTGTGCTTATAATTAAGCACAGTTTTCTTGTTTGGCTAGCTTGCTGTACAAAACAGGTTAAGTACGTGCTAGGGAACACATCTTCAATGGGGTTATATAATAGACAAGATCAGTCAAGTGAAAAGTAGAAATCACAAAAAATTCGGCATGGATCTGTCGGAACAGGATTGTAAGTGTACGTGTAGGAATCAAACATAATCTAAAATTAGCTTCACAAATCATGAACTAACTTAAAATAAAAGAATATATGTTCGACAACAATGATCTATCCAGTTTGGTAAATTAGATGAAGAAAGTGATCGATTGCAACAAACTAGCTAGGATGTGTTGGGAGCTACTTTTGTTTTGGAGAAAAATGAAATTGATAAGGAGATCGAGTACTAGTGCTGATATAGCTAAGTAGCGTGCTCTCTGATCATTCTGGAAGTTAAGCAAAAATTTGACATCAAATGGACTAGGATTGTTCTAACAACGTGGGAAATTAAGTAAACAGAAAATTGTGGATAGAAGGTTGTAAGGTAATTTAGGAAGAGAAAGGTTTTGAATAGGATTGCAAGAAAAAAAAAAAAAAAAACTTAGCTGCCAAAGGAACAAATTAATTAAGAATAACTCTAAAATTAATACTAAAATCTTATTCAAATTTGACGTACTGAACTAAGCCCACAAGACAGGCATGAATAAATCTAGATGAGGAAAACCAATTTTGTCCAAAAACAGAAAAACTCTAATTATTAAATAAAATCAAAATGAGAATCAAAATAAAGATTATGCAAAAAAAAAAAAAAAAAAAAAAAGGAAAAATCCAGTAATAAAGTCCCTATTAAAACGTAAACTGAAATATTTCCTGAATGACAAAAATAACTTAAAACGCTAATTTGAAGAGAAAAATAGTGAATTTTGAGCTCAAAAATGAAGCTCACTTAGCATAGTTGGATGATCATGCCAAAAAAAGCTTTAGATTGGGGTCTCATACAAGATTCTGACACTCCTAACAAAAGTTAAGATATTAATTAAAGAGGCATTAATTCAGTATCTTACAACTCAACATCTGTCGATTCTTTTGCATTAGAATTAGAGAAATGCTATATATATGTACCAAAATTTCTCAAAATAATAAATTTCATGGGAAGTTAACACATCACTATGAAACCAACTTTTGAGGGATTAGTAATAATATGAATGTAATTTCATATATATATATACACTTTAATATGGTACCCTTCTTGAACTCTAACTTTTGAGTGAAAATACTTGTCATAAAAAAGGGCCTAAAGAAAGCCATTTAATTTACTTTCTCTCGTGGATACACTAGCTACAAGATTGATTATAGAAGGTTTCAAAATTCCGCTATTGATCATTTTGTGCACAGTGCTCTACATTTACTAAAATCAAGCATTGGCAAAGTTTAAATCAACCACAATAATTATATAAGAACAAGATGAAAAAAAAATAGGGTAGAGATTAATTACTTGCATTTTACAAGAAAAGAATCTTGAATCAAGCATAGCTAGCTAGCTGTTGATCGATGATGGCTTCAATCCAGGAAAGAAAAGCTATACATACATAAAAGCAAAGAAGCATACAAGAGTGATATTGGTTCGACTCGTCTTAGAGCTTTTGATGTAACAATATTAGAAGATGAGCCAAACCAATACCACGCCATGTCTACTTCCCAGGAAATCACTTGTTTGAACTTTCTTCCGATCCCCATGTTTAGAGAGCTGAAGCATACCCCCTATATATAGAAGGACGACTAATAACGTATTAATTGCTAATTGTCATAGTCATTTAACTGTACACCCCTCAATATTACAAAGGACTAATCATAAGGAAAGAGCATTATACTAGGCATATGATATGGGACAATAATATTAATCATGGTCAGTAAGTATTTAGGAATCCCACTACCACCAGCTTAATCGCAATCCCTTTTATTGTTTATATTCAATTTTTAATACCTCCGTACATGCGACCTCTCTCTCTAAAAACAAAATGAAGCATCTAGAATTTCTCTCTCTCTTTTCATCTAAACAACACTAAGAAGAACTTCAAGAGGATGGATGATCTAGATCTAGATCTTCCCCCCCCTCTTTCATGGTAGCAGTGCTAGGCGTCTTTTCTGTAGGCTCCACTGGTTTCTGTTCCTGGCGGGTTGCTTTAGATTCAGATCTAGTCTCTTCAAACTTAGATCTGATCGTTTTCATCAGCTAATTGTTGTTTGTTTGTTGTTATTGTTGTTTTTATTTTATGGTCCTAGCCGTTGGGCTGATGACGTGAATAATGCTTCTGGCTTTCGGGTCAAGAGAGGAATGGTTTGGGTGAGTATTTTGCTCATACCTGGAAAATGGCTTCCTGTGCTCCCGGAAGGAGTATGCGTTAGTAGATCTATTCTATAATCTGAAGATCGGGCTGGGATAGCGAATGTTTGATATCATAGATTGGTTTTTCATTGTAAGATCTATTATGTTTTCGATTTTTTAACATGTAAGCTTTTAGCTTTGGCTATGATCATGCAGAGCTGTATGTTCTGTGATTGTAAGAGCTTTTATGCTCTTGACCATTATTAATGAAATCAGATTGACTTTCCCTAAAAAAAAAACAAAAAAATAAAAAAAATAAACCTCCGTACGAGCATGGTGGAGGATTATTGACTCTTCCCTCGCCATAACACGTGAACCATAGGATGCTATATATATAGCTCATTGAATCTCTTAGTCAAATAGTACTTAAGATGCACCCTGTTACGCGTATATACGTATGGTTAATGAAACATTAACATGATGAAATTGTTACACCTTTATATATATATATATATATATATATATATATATATATATATATAGTACTAAATTATATAAATAGATCTATAATCGCTAGTAAGATCTTGGCAAAGATGCATATATTTTGTAATCTTGCCAGCTGACCAAATCGATGTCAAGATTGCAAGGAAATTGATTAAGTTCAATGTATGGAACATATTCTAGCTAATCTAAGTAAGCGTCTTTTGCAAAATTAGTAAGATGGAACCCTGCCCTTTGGACATAGATTGGATTAAATATTGGAAAGCATAAAAGTAAGAGGGCATAAAGTTAAGCTTAGGATTGGTTACTCCCAAGTGTCTTAACTTGGCAGCAAGGTATATAGTCATGAATGGACTAGATCACATTGTGGATATATACAAAATATTCCACCATTAATTTGCAGCCAAAAGTAATAATAATAATAAAATAGGTTTAATAATATTTTTAAAATGGACGTGCATTATATGTACGTACGTGTAGTTTCAAAACTTAATTTGTCAATTCGTGAAGAAAATGTGACAACTTTTAATGCATATGTTATCTTATTTAGTGAACAAATTATGGGCTTAGAGACATCCAGCACAAAGGAGATTATTAGTAAAATTCCCTTTTATTTCTATTGTTTCAGCATTATATTTAAAATCACCATTCCTTTAATAATTTCTCAACTACAAATTCCGAGCCTTACAAGAGTTGATCATGATCATCAGTTAAAAAATAGATCTGTATACTTCTCCAACATGAAGAAAACATGATTTATTTGATTTTCATCTGTTCTAGCTAGCTAGTAACCACCCACATATGAAGTCTTTTTTTCAAGATTGGCATTTCACCACTTCCAATATTTTGCTGTACTTTTTGTTAATGTCTTGTTTAGGTGGATTGGTTGGTGTACTTGTAACTTGAGTACTAAAGAACTCAAAAACTATCTTAAAAATGTACCCATTATCACATATATATTTACGATGAGAAACAGTACTAGAGGTAAGCAAGAAATGATTCAAGTAGATCTAGAGCGAGTACTGGTGAAAGCATTCAAGAATATTAGATCAAGGAAGACCGGATTGCATGGAGGAATGTTTAAGGGCCATCGACCGACGAATCACGGACGATATGAATATGAGGCTGCTGCGACCATTTACGGAAGAGGAGGTCAGCACTGCTCTCCATCAAATGGCCCCTATGAAGGCCCCGGGACCGAATGGTTTTAATGCTTGTTTTTTCCAAAAAAATTGGAATTTGCTTGGACCAGAGGTTTGCAATGCTGTACTTTTTTTCTCTAAATTCTGGAGTGATGAATAAAGAATTAAATTCTACGTATATAGCACTGATACCTAAATCCAATAACCCTCTGTCTGTATCGGATTATCGTCTTATTAGCCTGTGTAATGTCCTTTATAAGTTGATTTCTAAGGTGTTGGCAAACAGGCTAAAAGAAGTGTTGCCTGCTATCATTTCACCATACCAAAGCGCCTTTATTCCAGGGCGTCTTATTACAGACAATATTTTGGCAGTTTACGAAACTCTTCATACCATGCAATCTAGGATGTATGGGAAGAAAGGTTTCATGGCTGTCAAGTTGGATATGAGCAAAGCTTACGACCGGGTGGAATGGTCTTTTTTGGAGGCAGTTATGAGGAGAATGGGGTTTGCAAATAGATGGATTAATCTTATCATGATGTGCGTTTGTACGGATCATTTTTCAGTGTTGGTTAATGGAACCCCTGTGGGACCAATTATTCCCACACGGGGTATACGTCAAGGAGATCCCATCTCGCCATACCTTTTTATCCTCTGTGCGGAAGCACTTAGTGGCCTGCTGTCTCAAGGGGATCGTGAAGGACCGTTGAGGGGTGTTCCTACCTCTAAGACGGGCCCTCGCTTGAATCACCTTTTTTTCGCTGATGATAGTTTATTGTTTTGCAGAGCTGATGTTGCACACTGGCATCGTTTGACTAGTGTCTTGAAGCTCTATGAACGAGCTTCCAGCCAAAAGTTGAATGCTACCAAAACTGCAATTTTCTTTAGCCGAAATATGACGGTTGCAGACAAGGAAGCTGTTCTCGCAATTGCTGCTATTCCGGCGACCCAAAGATATGATACCTACCTGGGACTTCCGGCGTTGGTTGGGAAGTCTCGAATAAAGGAGTTCAAGGCATTCTAAACTGGGTTGAAAAACGTCTTAATGATTGGAAGATCAAATTTCTATTGCAGGCGGGAAATGAGATTTTACTGAAGGCGGTGGTGCAAGCAATCCCGACGTACAGTATGAGCGTGTTTAAAATCCCAAAAGAGTTATGTAACAACATAAACTCTTTGATGCAGAAATTCTGGTGGGGTCACAAAACTAATGATAGCCGAATCCATTG
Source organism: Corylus avellana (assembly GCF_965113065.1). Lineage (NCBI taxonomy): Eukaryota > Viridiplantae > Streptophyta > Magnoliopsida > Fagales > Betulaceae > Corylus > Corylus avellana. The sequence continues at coordinate 47,037,640 of NC_142491.1, forward strand.
GATGAGTTGGGGACGTTTGGGACTTAATAAGGCGAAGGGAGGAATGGGGTTTTGGGAATATGGGTGTTTCAATAAGGCACTTTTGGCCAAACAAGTGTGGCGCCTATGGAAATCACCTGATAGTCTAGTGGCAAGGATTTTGAAGGCTAAATATTTTTCGAGGTGTAAGGTGTTGGATGCTTCTGTGGGAACAAAGCCTTCGTACGCTTGGAGGAGTATTATCAGCTCAAAAAATCTTATACATGAAGGACTGTTCTGGCGGATTGGTAATGGAGCTAAGGTCCGCATTTGGGGTGACAAGTGGATACAACTGCCGAACAACTTTAGGATCCAATCCCCCCCAACCCCGGAATTTCATGACTCCAAGGTGTGTGCTTTAATTGATGAGGATTCTGGCTGGTGGAACTCAAGACTCCTCAGACAGTTGTTCAACAAGGAAGAAGTTGCAGCTATTCAATATCTCCCCCTTAGCAGTACAAACCAAGCGGACATGTTGATATGGAGGGGAACAGCCAATGGCATCTTCTCGGTAAAAAGTGTCTATCACCTGGCTAAAGAGGTGGAAGATCGAGATAAGGCTGGATGCTCAATGGGTTTACATAAGAGTGATGTATGGAAACTGATTTGGAAGTTAAAAATTCCAAATGTGGAGAAGAACTTCATATGGCGAGCATGTCAAGATATATTACCAACTCGGGACAACCTCTTGCGGCGTAAAATTGTAAAGGACCCGTTATGCCCGGTTTGTGGATTGGAGGCTGAGACATCGCTAAATATATTGTGGTCGTGCCCTTCTGCTATGGACGTATGTGGGGTGAGTTGCAAAAAATTTCAGAAGAGCTCAATGCAGGGGCTGGCGTTCATCAATGTTTTTGAAGAGGTGATGAGGACTGGTATTGAAGATGAAGTTCAAAAATTCGTGGGAATATCATGACAAATCTGGTTCCGAAGAAATGAGCTGATCCATGGGGGACAGTTTGATCACCCAAATATATTGATTAGGAGGGCTACCAATGCAGTTTTGGAATATGAGCAAGCTATAGAAGGAGACAGTAATGAGCAGCAGAGTCAGAGGGCCAGTGCGGAAGTCAGGTGGAAGACACCTCCGAGGGGTCGTCTGAAAGTGAATTGGGACGCAGCACTCAATCGTAATAGTGGACGAATTGGCATGGGGGTAGTGGTTCGTGACCATGAGGGAGTTTTTATGGCCGGCCAGTGTAAAGTCAGTGAAGGAATTATGGATGCCACAGCTGCGGTGATGATGGCCATGGTAAATGCTGTCCATTTTTGTCAGCTTATGGGCGTGCAATATATAAGTTTGGAAGGTGATGCAAAAAATGTGGTAGAAGCAATGAACTCGAGGGAAGAAAATTGGAGCAAATTTGGCCATTTAGTTTCTGATGCTAAATCTCTACTAAACCAGTTCACTTTTTGGGAGTGTCACTCTGTGGGACGCCAAGCTAATTTTGCAGCTCATCACCTTGCAAAATTGGCTGCGGGTATGGGAATAAATAGGGAGTGGCTGGGAGAAATCCCTGATTGTATCTCGGACACCATCCGGGGGGAGCAATCTGTAATCTTGGATTGATTTTAATGAGACCAGTAAAGTTTTTCTTCTTCAAAAAAAAAGTGAAGTTTAGAAATACTACAAAATTTGAGTAATGCTAGCGTGATTTAAGTGACTAGCTAATATGGAAAGTCACTTAAAATACATCACGTCACCCAGTGTAAAATGAGTATATGTGAAGAGTAACACTTCTCACAAAGTTTTCTTAGATATTCAATTAGAAGTTAATATTATCATTTGCACTATAAGCGCGGTACCTGCATATATTCCAAATTCATGAGGTTGTGATACGTGTGGTTTGTCAACTCATGAGCCGCATCAATTTTGTAAGCCTTTCTTGAAAAAATCTATAATGTCTCAAACATTTCTCTCATGCATAATCCATTATGATCAAGGGGAAATTTCATTTTAATTAGCACTATACCCTTGAGTCGTTTTCATTCAGGTGATAATAAGGTTCCCTTTTTTTAAAAAAAGGAAAAAAGAAAAAAAAGAACACGGTTAGATAGCATTGATGAGGGTCATATATAAGTTTTTTTTTTTTTTTTTTGTAAAGAAAACCTTCAGCTACCTGAAATATTTCAGGTTGCAGCGTTCGAGAGCAAGTTCTGTCATGGAGGCGAGATTAATTTCTATATAAGAAGGTTATAAGCATGTGTCTAGACTACAAAGGTTTGTGAGTATAGGTTGGTTGTGACCAAAAAAAAAAAAAAAATTCTTGTAGATCAGAATTCCTTTGAGGTTTGTAAGCCCCAGAGTAGTTTTTGTTTGAAGAATTATATTCTTCAAAAGATTCTACTTTCTTACCAAAATTGTTTTATTGTTATTGCTTTATTTTCCTTCTTATTATTTGAATTTTGGTAACAAGATATATATGTGGTACTGTTTGGTTTGATTGTTAATATTTAATTGATAATTGGAACTTTGCTATAAAATTGAGATATCTCCTCTATATATAATTACATATATATTGTTATACAGCAAAGAATCTAACTTCGGACATTATTTTTATTATTTACCTCTAATTTTCAATTAAATTCAAAATTTCGAAATAAGTAGTAATTCTTTATTAATTTGGGTCAATCAATTAAAATTAGAAAGAAAAAATTGGGGTCAATCCATATTTTTTCAGTATGTTCTATTGTTGCTCTCCTTCCAAATACAATATATATATATATATATATATATATATATATATATATATATATATATATATATAATGAAAATTCCTAGTCAACTAATGCAATATATGTCCTCCTAGCTACGTTGGTCCCCAGGCCAAGTTCCATTTATCACAAAGATATCAACGCTAGACTTGGTCCGAGAAGGGCAAAGAGAATATTAGTTTGTCTGGATGATATTGCCTTGGGCAAGCCGTTCATCTTGGAAACTTGGTCTCCCCCGAATTCGCCAGCCAGAGAATCATGCTGCGATGGGTGCTCGATCGGTCCTGTGGCGAATAGTCTGTTCCAACTTCCAAGTAGATCAATTAATTTGGTGGAGAAAGTCTCATTTGTAGTATCACTATATATAAGAGTGGCATTAGGCTTGAGATTAGCGGGATATGGAGCTAATTATGTCTTGCTAATGCCACCCAAAGGAGGTGGCTAATTAATACCATTTTCAATTCATGCCTTCAAATTCAATGATAGTCTCCACTTTGGCCATTTATATCTACACGATACTCTAAAAGGACTAATCATTACAATTGAGGATCTCATTAATCACTTACGTACGTACAACTAGATATCGACCTAGCTAGTATAAATTTGATACGTAGGGACTCAACACAATCTAGTATATATATATATATATATATATATATATATATATATATATATATATATATATATGAACGTGTTATCTTTTTCATACTAGTGTTTTTGGCTGAATCAAATTGACTTATGTATTAAAAAAAACATAATAAAAAAAATTGAAAAAAAAAAACCTGGACCTTGTCTTATGATTTTCTAGTGAAAAATAGGAATCTCACAACTTTCTGCATTATCTAAAGTCTACTTTTTATTTTTATTTTATTTTATTATTTTTATTTCTTTTTTTGAAATCCATTATCTAAAGTATACTAAGCCAGCCACTGATGGTAGGTCACTTTAGATTGTTATTTATGAGGTTTAACTTCACCATGGGCTGAAGTGCATGGGCAACATGCATAATATTATAATTATTAAAGTTTAATGAGTAAACTAGCTAGAGAGATCAACTGTCTATCCAGTTGATTGTAGAAGGTTTTCCCGGCCGCTATGCTTTTTGTGCTCCAATAACTGATCACTAAAATCAAGCTTTAATTGGTAATTAGTTTACAAATTACAACCACATACAATATATATGAACAACATGAAAATAGAAAAGGATAGAGATGGAGAACTTGCATATTGCAAAAGGAATCTTGGATCAGGCATTATAATAAGCTAGCTGTTGATCATGATGGCTTCGATTAATTCAGGAAAATATGCAAAGAAGCATACAAGAGTGATATTGGTTCCCGCTCATCTTAGAGCTTTTGATGACATTAGAAGATGAGCCGAACCAATAACACGCCATGTCTACTTCCCCAGAACTCACTTAATTCTTAGAGCTTTTTCTCCCCCATGCTGAGAGAGTTGAAGCCCTACTCCCTTTATATAGGGGATTGATATATAACCTCATACAGGTGGTCATATTCATTAATTTAACTCTATACGGCTGATCGTTAGTCGTTACAAAGGAGTAATTAATCGTATATATCAGAAAGAGCATTATACTAAGCATATATGGACAATATTTATCAAGATCAGTATTTAGGAATCCCACTAGCTAGCTACCTACTTAATTAAATATATCCCTTTTATTGTACTGTTCCTTAATAGTAATGACAAGTGAAGTAGCTAGCTAGGATGCTATATTGCAGAATATCGAGCTCGATGCCATGGTTGTTGAATCTTCGAGTCAAATAGTTAAGATGCTACATTTGGTTAATGAAACATCAAGCGAATGGCCTTGAAATACTTAATGGGTAGTAAGATCTTGGCAAAGATGCAAATATTTTGTAATCTTAGTGGTTGACCAAATCAATGTTGACAATGCAAGGAAATCGATTAAGTTCAATGTATGGAACATATTCTAATTTAGTTAAATTAAGCGTCCATCGTTCTTTTTTTTTTTTTTTTTTTTCTGAGCAAATGCAAACAAAAGGTCCTAAAAAAAAATGTTTAATGGAAAGTTAAAGGTCCTTCCCTTTGTACATAGATTGGATTAAATATGATATTGGAAATCAATAAAAATAAGAGGCATAAAGTTAAGGATAGGATTGGTTACTCCCAAGTGTTCTTCCTTGCCAATAACCCTAGCTCTTATAGCCATGACTAGACGTTCTGGTTACAAATTCCACCATTTGAAACAAGAATTTTAAAATAAAAAATAAAAATACAAAAGATAGCTAGCTAGGTTTAGTAATTTATTGGGATGGGCTTGCCTGATATATTATGCTGTTTCAAAACTTGGTCAATTTGTGAAAAAAACTTGGGTAAAACTTTCAGTGCATGCATGTATAATGTATTATCTGGTTTAGTGTACCAAATGGGCTTAGAAAGTTAGAAACATCCAAGGAAACTGAGATTATTTTTTTATTTCCATTTTGCCACATTATATTTAAAATCCTTATTCCATTATTAATTTGGCAACTACGAAATCCGAGCCTTAATTAGAATATTGATGATGAATTAAAAAGTTCTATACTTCTCCAACACGTACGAAGGAAAGTACGTGACTTAATTACTTGCTTGTCAGCTGTTCTATTAATTTATTTTTTCAAGGTTGGCAATTGATCACCTAGCTAGCTCTTTCCATATTTTTCTGCTAATTTTGTTTCCTGTTTAGGTAGATTGGCTGGTATACTTCTAACTCGAGCAAAGATCTCAAAAACAAAAACTATATATCCATTGAAAAAAAGTCGGTTTGATTAATGAGAAAGACTAGAGATAAACAAGAAATGAATTCAAGTGGAGTGAATGATGGTGAAAGCATTCTAGAGTAGAGCTAGTGATGCTTATAGGAATACTACAAAATTTTATTTCTATTAAATTACAAGTTATTATTGTCAGGGATAATGCCCTAAAACCTATTATAATTAAACTTGTTTATTTTTTGAGATTAACAAGAACATTAAGCATTTCATATTTATTTGATAAATGTAGTTCTTAAGTTTCGTTGTATGAGATTTAGGTGTATTAATGAAATTAATTCATCTTCTAAATCACAATCTATTGTAACTTATAAATCCTAGTTCATGGTCAGTGACGAAATTTGACGTTTCATCCAATAGGATTATATCATGTCAATCATGCATGATGATCTATCTTCATCACTGAAGTTGAGAATTTTGATTGATATATTGGCGAATTTGGAATTCATTGAACTGAACCACGTGAATTCTTATTCTAGAATTATGATCAACTAAATAGCTTAAATTACAACTACTTGTAGTATTGACTCTCAATTAATCCTGATAGAAATGTGAACTCAAATATGATCAAATGTATAGAACTTTAAAGCATTTAGATCTTCTATTGTCAGTATCTCAATGTATTGCGTAATTATATGTAGCAATATTGTAGAAATATTACTGATCCTCTAAAAGAAATCTATAATCCCTTTGTGTGATACACTACAAAAAATTCAATATTTAGTGATGTGTGAACAGTGGGTCATTAAAGGAAAACGACCTTATATTGAGTCATTTTGTGATAAAAACGACACATCTCAAAGAGATGTCAATTAAACAGTGAACGACACCTCCGAACGACACCCTCTAGAAGTGTCGTTTTACTGTTGAAACGACATCTCGGGACGTCGTTTCAACAGTAAAACGACGTCCCGGGGGCCCCCATATGTACGGAGGACGTCGTTTCAACAGTACCACGTCGTCAAAATATTGACGACGTAGAGTTAGCTGTTGACACAGCGTCAACTTTACACTTTGAGATAGATTAAATAAAAATAGAATAGGAAAAATTACACTATAGCCCCCAAAGTTTGAACCCATTTTAGATTATTCCAAGTCTTGAGCTTGAGCATTTTAGCACGTTACTAAAATAAAATATACTCAATAGATTAAATCGGTGATCACGTACTCAATGAATTAAGAGATATGTTTGAATGTTTGTTAATGGTAGATCATGAAAGTTGGTTTCTTTAATTGTATTAGTAAACTTTGAATGTTGTTTAGCATGAATTAATCCAGCAAGATTAAACCGATTGTTAACATGTTGTGGTAAGCTCTGTATTAATTAATTCCAACACTCAGCAGCCAAAAATACAAACCATTGAATAATCAGGAGCTCGACCACAGCCCACGGGGTTTTTGAAAGGGGGAAACGATGGACAAAATAGGGATTAATTGGAAGTTTGTTAATGAGAAAAGTAAAGGCACAATCCCAATATTTGTAAGCAGGCATGTAAGCTTGGGACGGAGTGACAACCTAGTTTGAACTAGGTTGGACTGAGCAAATTTTTTTGGTGAGTACGTATGTGGGCAGGTGATTCGATATTCAATCCATATTGACATGAATAATTTATGAAGACTACGCTATACACCAATCATCAGTACCCCAGTCGATCAGTTTGCACCAATTTTTACTTTTTGATTAAATTGTCTTTCAGCATGCATGCAATTGAAATAAACGACAAGTAGCAAGAGTATCAGATCATTTACGAGCAAAAGGAAACAACCATGAGTATCGACTAAAATGATCAACAAATATTACATAAAACCGATGTCCACTAGTAAAAAGATAAGGAGTACTCGATCGGGCCCCAAACATTTGAAAATATAAGCTCTAATGGAGCCTTAGAGACGTACACATGAAGACAAGGAAAAAGCAGCATTGGGGGAACTGGTCACTTTTGCCAACTTTGCCATAATACTTAATTGGCATGTGGGGCGATTTGCAGCATTGGGGTTGGACTGATCAGAAGAATCGTGACCACGACCATGTCCACGCCACGAGTAGATCGAAGCACCTCGAACGTACAGCAACATTTGCATTCTTTATCCTTCGTCTTCATTAGTGCCATTAATTTTCTTGAGATTCTATATCAACCCAACATTCATTAATAGTGTAGGCATCAAAGATATCATGTCTAAAATTTGCTTCACAAATCACTACTACCTAGCTACATTAAAATGAAATATATGCTCAACAACAATATAGTTTTTGTTAGAGAAAAAAAAAAAAAAAAAAACCAAGAAAGGTGATCGCAACAAACTATATATGATGTGCTTGGAGCAACTTTGTTTGGTGAAAAATTAAATCGATAAGGAGATTGTTAATCATAATTAAGTAGGTGTGTCATGTGTGCTAGCACTCTCCGATGATTGTGGCATCATCTATGATATATGATTAATTAAGCAAGCAATACGCGGTACGTAGCCAATAGAAATTTTATAAAAGCGAATCTGAGAAGGGTTAGTTTTGACATAATAATGTGAAAGATTAATATTATATATATACCATGCATGCTTTTATTCCACAACTATTCCATGCACAATGCTAACGTGACAGTCCCAATCAATTCTTGAAATTTTTTATTAAATTTTATCTCACAACTATTCTATAATGTTGATGTGTCTGACTAATAGTGTCACAATCAACTCTTTGAATTTTTATTTTAATAAGTACTAATTCAAGTGTTGTTTGATAAAAATGTAGTGTATATATATAGCATTATTCTAACGCGCGTGTATGAATGTAATTTCACAAAGATATTAAAAAAAAAAAAAAAAAAAACCTGAAGTTTTTAATTTAGGAAAACACCAATTTGTGAGGAAAATGACACATGCATGATGCATGAAAGGGGGACAAAAGGAAGCCATGCATTTTAATTTATCCGTAGAGAATAGCGGCAAAATTTGTATTTTCTTCCTACAATATTGATTGCATGTAGAAGGTTTTTCCGGCCGCTGTGATCTTTTTGTGCTCCAAGTTATCACTAAAATCAAGCATTGGTAAGTTTACAACCACAATATATATATAAGAACCAACATGAAAATAAAATAGACTAGAGAGAATTTGCATTTTGCAAAAGGAATATTGGATCAGGTATTAATATAAGCTGTTGATGATGGCTTCAATTCAGGAAAGAAAAGCTATATATGCAAAGAAGCACACAAGAGTGATATTGGTTCCGGCTCGTCTTACAGCTTTTGATGACATTAGAAGATGAGCCGAACCAATAACACGCCATGTCTACTTCCCCGGCCGGAACTCGCTTCTTAGAGCTTTCTCGATCCCCCATGTTGGGAGAGTTGAAGCCCTACTCCCTATATATAGGATTAACGACGTCGTACAGGTGGTGATCATATTCATTTAACTGTATACAGCTCCTTACAAATTAAGGACTAATTAATCATATAGAGCATTATTCTAAAGCATATGGGACAATTAATATTTATCATGATCAATATTTAGGAATCCCACTATAGCTAGTTAAATTTCCCTTTTATTGTTGTTTATAATAGCTGCATGATGGAGCAACATTATTTACTCTTCCTTAGTCATGAGTCATGACACATAAATTAACTAGCTAGGATCGATGCTATTGAAGAATGTCGCGTGCGGCGTCATGGTTATTGAATCTTTGAGAGTCAAATAGTTAAGATGCACCTACAGTTAATGGTTAATGAAACATCGAGAGAAAGGTCCTTGAATATTATATAGGGTTAAATACCTCATACCCTCCTAAGGTTTGTCAATTTTATTTTTTTTTCCATGGGGTTTCATTTTTATCACAGGACCCCCTTGGAGTTTTGATAAAGGACCAATTTAGTCCATCCGTTAATTGACCGTTAAGACTAACACGTGGACCAATCAGATGTTGATACGTGGCACCTATTTAATTTTTTTTAAAATTAAAAAAAATGTATAAGAAAAGGAAAAAACTGGGGGTGGCTCTTTGGACTTTGGTCATGGGGGTGGCCAGGCCACCCCCATCTGGCCGGATGGGGGTGGCTCGGCCACCCCCTGGGCACCAGGGGGTGGCCTTGGGCTCCAAGGGGGTGGCCGAAACCACCCCCAGTACCCACTGGGGGTGGCCGAGCCACCCCCATGGAGCCTTGGGGGTGGCCGAAACCACCCCCAATGGTCCAAGGGGGTGGCCAGGCCAGCCCCATGGCCAAAGGGGGTGGCTCTTGGCCAGCCACTCCCAGTTTTTTCCTCTTTTTTTTTTTTTTTAAATACATTTTTTTTTTAATTTAAAAAAAAAATTAAAAAAATTAAATAGGTGCCACGTGTCAACATTTGATTGGTCCACATGTCAGTTTTAATGGTCAACTAACGGATGGACTAAATTGGTCCTTTATCAAAACCCCATGGGGTCCTGTGATAAAAATGAAGCCCCAAGAAAAAAAAAATAAAGTTGATAAACCCTAGGAGAGTTTGATGTATTTAACCCTATTATATATTGATCAATACTTAATGGGTAGTAAGATCTTGGCAAAGATGCAAATATTTTGTAATCTTAGCAGTTGACCAAATCAATGTCGAGATTGCAAGGAAATTGATTAAGTTCAATGTATGAAACATATTTCATATAACTAAATTAAGCATCTTTTGCAGAATTGGTTTGATATATGGAAAGTAAAAGGTCCTTCCCTAATTGGTACATATATAAATTGGATTAAATAATAAAAGTGAGGCCGCATAAAGTTAAGGATAGGATTGGTTACGACGTTCTGGTTACAAATTCATTCCACCATTTGCATCATAAAATGTGACAATCAACCTCCAATGCGTACGTGTATTATTATCTAATTATTTAGTGAACAAATGGGCTCAGAAACATATACAAGAAACTAAGAATTGGGGTCAATCAGGAATTTTCATGAGAGAATTCCGACAATACTACGTACAAGCCTTGTCTTGAGAGATCTTAGAAGTTCTTTCCCGGCCCGGCCGTAATTATAAGGAGCAGACTTCTACAATAGCATCAATTTGGCAACTAGACAGAACGGTTTTCCCCTCAAAATCCCGGTGCAAGATGCTAATTAATTAATTAACCCAGTGTGTGTATATCATGTCAGGGGAGGTTATATAGTCCTTCCAAAGTAATTCTTTCTAATTTAACATGCATATTAATGAACGATCTAGAGTCCTATTGCCTGTTGGAGTATCTTAAGAGTAAGAAATGTGTTTGGTGTCATTTTCCTACACATTTGTTGTTCATCTTTTTCTAAAAAAATTCACTATTGAATATGTTGTATCTCATAGATTCAATGGTAGATTTGCCTATCTCTTATATGAATTATTATGAAGATGAGAAGAAATAGACAAAAGATGGAAATCAAATATTTCTCTAAGAGTAAGAGAATGCTAAAATTTCGTTTTTGTCCCACAATCCTAATTAAGGTTAGGGTCCAACCAACCCTTAAATTTGTCAATGTTAACAAATAAAAATTAAAAAATTAAGGATTAATCAACATTGTGAGATAAAAATGTATATATACTTTTTAGCATTATTCAAGGAATAACTATTTTAAAAAGACAAACATTATCTAAAACTTCTAGCTAAGTCTTCTGCTAAAGTCTAAGATAAGCCTCAGGTGTTCTTGTAAGCAATAAATATTGGTAGTTTTCTTCCTTTCACAAGGTGTATACAGTTTATCCTTGCAAAGTAATTTTATAATTTCTAATTTCACGTATTCTAGATCTAGAGCACTGCCTGTTCAAACATATAAAGTTATCACCTACATAAATAAAAAATAAAAAATAAAAAAGATAATCATTATCTAAAATGATAAAATCTATTCTAAGATAAGCCTGGCTCGTTCTTGTATGCAAATTTGTAGCTTTCTGCTTTTTAACAAGGGTATGTATGAATTTTGTGGATTCAACCCATAGAAAAGTGAGGAGACGACTTGGAGGGGGAGACTTGGAAAAAGGGTAAAAAGATAAGATAAGCAGTCAGCATCTTCCAGAAGAGAGTGGAAATTTATGTCCATAAAGCATATCCGATGGAATTAAGTTTTACAAACTTCCAACCATTCAAATGATAATTTGGCGTGCAGTGCCTGTTTGCCACGTACGAGATCTAGCTGTATCATGACTTTGAGTCTTGTATAAGCTTTTTTTCAATATCGATGGCTTTGTTATTTTGTGAATTTGTTTTTCAATTTGGGAGACGATCGATCTCATATGCTTGGGTCCATGATAAAGAAGATTAATGTTCCTTCCGATTTCCCTACAACCATTTGTTTAGAACTCAAATTTGCAGATCGTAATTAGGGTTTTTTTCTAAACAATTAATTTGATCCTCAAATTGTACAAGTATGTAGTAATCAGCTCAAAAAACCTTTCATTTTCATGATCTCTCTCTCTCTCTAACTCTCACTCTCTCTCTGATGGGACAGCGGCCGGGTTGCCTGTCTTTAGTTTAATTGATGTAGTGTTTGAATTGTTCCGTGAACTTAGCACTAGAGTCCGTCAACCTGATTTTTGTTTTTTTGCCATATTTTCTCTTTGTTCCACATGCAGAAGAATTTATGAATATGAACAAATTGTTACCCGCAAGACACGATTGTCATACTTTTCCTCCCTAAGCCTATGGACTCGCAAGACCCCCGGACCTATAAATATATCCCCTCACTTCACCAATATTCACAAGCCAAAGAAGAACCAAAACATGGCAACCCATAATAAACAAGCATCCTTCCTACTATTCTCCCTACTAATCATCATCTCTTTGTTCAAGTCCTCTCAAGCGGCTGGGATTGCCATTTATTGGGGCCAAAGCGGCAATGAAGGCTCTTTGGCTGACACTTGTGCAACGGGAAATTATCAATATGTGAACATAGCTTTCTTAACCACATTTGGTGGCGGCAAGACCCCCGTACTAAACCTAGCCGGACACTGTAATCCCAGTGTCAATGGTTGTACCCGTCTAAGCACTCCTATCAAAGCTTGCCAAGCTCGAGGCATCAAAGTCCTCCTTTCTATTGGTGGTGGCATCGGAAGCTACTCTCTTTCTTCGGTCGACGATGCAAAGCAAGTAGCCAACTACCTTTGGAATAACTACTTAGGCGGTAGCTCAAATTCACGCCCTCTAGGCGATGCGGTTTTGGATGGTATTGATTTTGACATTGAGGCTGGCGGTTCAAACCACTGGGATGAACTCGCTAGGTCACTTAGCGGGTTCAGCCAACAAAAAAAGGTGTACTTAGCAGCAGCTCCACAGTGTCCATTCCCAGACGCTCACCTAGATGCCGCTATCAAAACAGGCTTATTTGATTATGTTTGGGTTCAATTCTACAACAACGGTCAATGTCAATACGCAGGCAATGCTAACAACCTTTTGAGTGCGTGGAAGAAATGGGCCACGGTTCAAGCTAAGCAAGTGTTCTTGGGGCTGCCGGCGGCTGCCGCAGCTGCTCCAAGCGGTGGATTTATTCCGGCCGATGTGCTCAAGGCTCAAGTTCTTCCATCCATTAAGAGTTCACCGAAGTATGGAGGGGTTATGCTTTGGAGCAAATTGTTTGATAATGGGTATAGTGCAGCCATAAAGGGCAGCATCTAGATCGCATGCATGCCTAATAAATAAGTTACACATCACATGCGCGCAATTGGTTTCCCTATCTATGGTGTAACATCATGTACTTTTATGAGAAGTAGCTAGCCTCTGAATAAGTTACAGATCAATAGATGTTTCGCTACCTTTTATGAATATTGTAACATGCATGTATCTTTATGACAACTACCCTCTTAATTAGTACGCTTTAATTATTACGTGCTTATAATTAGTTTGTGTCATAATTAACTGTATGATTTTTCAAAGTATCATATGACCAGCCATGATTTAAGTGAAGACTAAAATCTTCACTGCATGCTCCTTCTCGTTAATTAATATTAATTAAATAATTAATCACTATATGTATTATCAATTTAAACTATTAAAACTGTACTTTAACATGCATGGTATCAAAGTGAGAATTTTAAGCTAGGAACTTCACTTCAAAATTTATTTTATATTTTAGTTAAATATTCTACGTATTAGCGGCCCGCATAAAAAGTTAGAAGAAGTTTCAAAATATTAATTTAATAAGTAAATTCATCATTTTCTATTAGTTTAAATATTTTTTTTTAGATAAACACTAATTAATTTCCACCTCCTCCTATATTTCTCCTCGTCTTGATCACGTTCACAACACTCGTACGTGGAAGAGATTACTTCTCTTGGGTGCTTATTGATCAGGGCATAATCCAACGGTTCTTCATATTGGATGACTGGATCAAGGCCAGGCTCAAGTATATTAGGTGGTCGCTTAAGGCCCAAATAGAATAAGGCCCATAATTAAGAATTGTACGATATATATATATATATTAAAACAAAAAGAAAAATTGTTAAGGGCTCTAATGTGATTAAAAAAAAAAAAGGGTTAGTAAATAGTCTCTTGGAAAGTCCATTTGTTTACTTTTTTTTATAAAGTCTCATTTTTACACTCATGAAAGTCTTGAAGGTGCATAACTTTTCTCCAACATCAATTTGAATTAAATACTCAAAAGAAGATGGAAAGTCTTTAAAGTGCATAACTTCTCATTGTTTGCATTATGCAACATATAGAATTAGACACTCAAAAAGTCTTCCATGTCCAACCTTTTTTTCGCACCATATTCAATTACAAACCACTCTTTGTAACTTTCTATTTTCTATTTATTTTTCCCTTCAAGCCTTATTTGGAAATTGAATTCTTCTCCTCTTTACCAAAACTTTCATGATTTTCCAAAAATTCACAATTCAGGTCCTTGAATCAAGTGGCAGGTCTTTTTATATCTTATAAATAATAATAAATAATAATAATAATAATAAAAAAAGGGTTAGACAATACTCCCTAATTACCAAAAACTTCATTATGGTCAGCCACTTGCATTAATTTTTTTATTCGATTATCATGCATGAGTTATTGAATTTCCATATATGATGAGTGATAACTAATTATTATGAAAATAATTTTTTCTTTGTGTACGTAGATTAATGAGACGAGAGTGTTAGATAATCCTATCATAAAATAAAGCTGATCAAATGGTTTATTTGATAGGTCAGGTTCTATAGTGTTCTATGTCGTTATAGATGCGGCCTACTAGAAAATATGCATTTGGATATGAAAAAATAATATTAAAATAAATATTATTTAATTAGGGGAGATCGATCGATATGAGGCCATTCTTAGCTAGGGGAAATCCGAACAAAATCTGTATATATGGAGCTAGCAATGGAAGTAGCTGGAACGTTAACACACTTCATGGATGGTACTTCAGGTTCTCGATCGATAAAAAGAAATAATAAAGAAAAAAAAAGATTGGGGGATATGGATACAAATATATATATATGATCCCAAAAACTCTAAACATCTTTCGTGCAATTGGGCACTGTAAAGTTAGGAAGATTTTTAAGAATATTTTCATGTCATATATATATTCACCTTGCAGGTTTGTCTCGGTGATACTGATATATATATT
Source organism: Corylus avellana (assembly GCF_965113065.1). NCBI lineage: Eukaryota > Viridiplantae > Streptophyta > Magnoliopsida > Fagales > Betulaceae > Corylus > Corylus avellana. The sequence continues at coordinate 47,052,712 of NC_142491.1, forward strand.
AACGTAGATCGAGTTTAATTAAATTAATGAAGAAAATTAAACTTGCCCACGGAAGAGACCCAAGATTAACCCATTGGACTAGATCCGATCGACCCGGCCAATTTGACATTTGCCCATCACGTACTCTAGATTCCACCATCAACTCGAAGTAGTTGACATTCAGATATTCTTAACCAACGCTTAAAATGAATTCCTTTTAGCTGTCCACCAGAAGCATCCATCATAAGCTAAGTGACCAGATATTATAAAATCTCTCTTATATTCAATAAAATCTTATAAAATCTCTCCTATATATATATAGTCAATAAAATTGTTGAAATCGCTATCTAAATCACACATCTGAGAATATCATATTTGGTCAGGATAATGTATAAAATTAATAGAACGAATCGCGACCTCCGTGATCAAAGTGATAAGGTTAAGGTTATGCCGTACGTTAAGCATACGATAGTATGGGTGGACCAATTAGATGCATTGATCTAGCTACTCAAACCTAGCTTGATAAAATTAAGTAGCCGACCCGTAGCGTATTGCGCAAACATTGAATCTTCATGCTTGTGCAGTGTGCACTGACATTATTAATTTGATATAACAGAATCAAGTGACCAGATATTTCGCTCTTTCTCAAGCTCGATCAATTTATGGTAATGTGTAATTTACACGCTGTTATATAATAACTAACTAGCTACTAATAGTTAATTAATTAATTATAGTTTTGTATCACTCGCTCTTTTCTAGATATTAATTGATTCGCACATTTTATTGATGCTAATTAATCTGTTGTCGTTTTGATAATGCTTATCCTTTCGCTTTTGATGTAACCATTCATGTTTCAAGGATAACCTGAGATCCAATGACAACAAGAGTATAAAATTAAAGGAGTAAAAAACACAATGATTGATTTGATCTTTCTTTTTTTTTTTTCGTCACTCGTATTAATTTGAACAATCAAAAGAAGTTTTTTTTTTTTTTTTTTTTTCTTTCTAATTGAATAAAGGAAAGGGCTACAGGCCAGAGAGGGTCTTCCACCTCTGATCTGGATGGAAGAGAGAATGAAAGATCCTAAGGGTGTGCTTCTAAAAACAAGATTGGAAGCGGTCCACTTAGCTAAAGCATGTGTACGAAAGTTGACACATCTAGACACTTTTGAAGCATTCCAGGTAGGAAATAAAGATAAAGTAACATTAATGTTAGAAATACAATTTGCAAAGGACCAAGAAGAGAAGAAGGAGGGATTATTAATAGCTAACACTACTAAAAGAGCATCCCCTTCTATACAAAATTTGTCACTGGTCAAAGAGACAGCCAAACGAGACGTGAGAAGAGCAGCAAAAGCTTCCCCATTAAGAGCATCTGTGAAGGATAACTTATGAGTAACTCCCATGATAATGTTGTCAGAAGCATCTGAGATGACTCCCGCAGCATATATTAAGGACATATATACAACATTTATTTTTCTTGTTTTTTTATTTATTATTTAATTTGTAAATTATAAACTCCCATTTCATATGCAAAGCGATTAACATTTTAATTTTGATGGAACGCCCATGAGGTGCTATCTTATCATATAAATTAAACCCTGGTATGATAGAGATATGAAATAATGAACTATTTGTGCTCAATGACAATTCTAGAGAAATGATTTTCACGTTAACGTTCTCAGGGTTAGTCAACCTGCAGCATTTCTTGCACTAATAAGTAAGCTTCATCGATCCATGCAGCTCCTTGACTGATCAGATTATACAGCTCATCAATCGTTTTGGAATTAAATATTGATAAGCATCATATTGGTCAAGTTATCCCAAGAGCACTGGGAGTCTGGGAACCCTATAAAAGGAGCCTTCCCTTAACATTGTGAAAGCACAAAGCACCCCCCAACAAAAGAAAACGAACTTCAGATTGAGCAAAAATGGCCATCAATCTTCGAGTCACACCTATGCTCTTTGCCCTCTTACTCGCCCTGAGCCTAATCCAAACCTCTGATGCAGGTGGCATTGCCATCTACTGGGGTCAAAGTGGCAGCGAGGGAACCCTAATCCAAACCTGTGCCACCGGAAGATACAAGTACGTAAACATAGCCTTCCTCAACAAATTTGGCGGTGGCCGAAAACCAGAAATCAACCTCGCAGGTCATTGCAACCCAGCATCCAACGGATGCAAGATTGTTAGCAATGGCATTAGATATTGCCAAAAGCGTGGAGTTAAGGTGATGCTCTCCATTGGAGGTGGAATTGGAAGTTACTCCCTAACTTCTGCTAAGGATACACAAAACACAGCACTCTATTTGTGGAACAATTTCTTGGGTGGCAAATCAGCATCACGTCCATTAGGAGATGCCATATTGGATGGTATAGACTTCGACATAGAGGTCGGCTCGACAAAATATTGGGCTAACCTCGCACGAGACTTGAAGGCATATAGCAAGCCTGGAAGAAAGGTGTACTTAAGCGCAGCTCCCCAATGTCCATATCCTGATAGATTTCTTGGTGACGCCCTTAACACAGGCCTTTTTGACTATGTTTGGGTTCAATTCTATAATAATGGTCCGTGCCAATATAGTTCAGGTAACATCAACAAACTTATCAATTCATGGAACCTATGGACCAAGTCATTGAAGGCTGGAAAGTTATTTTTGGGTTTACCGGCAGCTCCACAGGCAGCCGGGAGTGGGTATGTTCCACCCAACGTGCTCACTTCTCAAATTCTTCCTATCATAAAGAAGTCGCCAAAGTATGGAGGTGTGATGCTTTGGTCAAAGTATTATGATGATAGGACTGGATATAGTTCTAAAATTATAAAAAATGTATGAAGTGTGTTTTCTCTGAGTTTTAATAATCGTGACAACCAGTTGGATGTCCTTGTATGGCTCTCAAGTTAAAAAATAAAAACCCTAGATAAATAAAAGATCTTGGGAGTACCGTTTAGGGTAATTGAGTGTATGTCATCTATCACATTTGTATTATTGTACTTCACCTATTGTGCTATGTCATGCCTCTATATTTATGGTTGATCGATCACCTTCTTTCTTTTCTTCCTTCATCATCCAATAATTTTTTTTTTCCTTGTATTTATTTATTTTCTTTTTTAATGTCTTAACAATATATGGTTGATAACTTTTAAGAAATGCATTTTGGGAAAACATATACTCTCCCGCGTTTCTAAAACATGCTTGTAGTTGTGAGCTTAAAATTTGATAATAATAATAAGAGTAAAGTCCACTTAACTTCCTCAAACTACTATTCCAATGACAATCTACTCCATAAACTATCAATTACGACAATTTACTCCTAAAACTACCAAAACAATGACAATGTATCCCCCAATGTTAGCAAAATGACGAAATTATCCATATAAAATTTTCAATAAGACTAAAATACTCTTAAAATTTTGAAAAAAAATTAAAATTTAGTATTTTTATTTTTATTTTAGTAAGGGTAATTTCGTCATTTTTTAAAAATTTGAGGTACATTGTCATTGTTTTGGTAGTTTGGGGGGTAAATTGTCGCAATTGATAGCTTGAGAGGTAGATTATCATTGGGATGGTAGTTTGAGGAGGTTAAATGGATTTTACCCTAATAATAATAATAATAATAAATAAATAAATAACACTTTTCAGTTAAAAACACATGCACTTATTTATGGCTCTCCTTCTTTTGGGCTGTGGGGTGGGGGCCCTGGAGATGTTCTTTTGGTCTTTGGCATTGAGGCCCACTTAGAAATTCGTGACGGAGTGTTACGTTTAATATTTTATTAAGGCCCAGTTAAGAATGATTGCTTCCAATGAGCAAATTGACCCATTGCAGAGGCCTAATACAATTATTCGTGATGGAATAATTTGGTTGTGATTTTGATGGTCTAGTCAGACTAGCTTGACAAATGAGCCGGCCCATAAATTATGGCGATCGACGACGTTGATTCGTTGAACTTCATCATCTAACATGTACGACATATGACAAATATTCTTTATTTCACATTAACAAGAGAATTGCTTATTCAAAAAAAAAAAAAAAAAACAAGAGAATTGCTATTTTCATTCATGATAAGCTAACTTGCCGAACATAATTTTATTTACTTATCTAACAAAAAATTAAATAAAACATAAATCAATACACCAAATAAAAATTAAAAAAATATATTGTTTTATGGTCAAGGTTATCTTTAGATAGTTTGGTCAAAAAAAAAAGATTGTTAGGCAATCTTGTTATCGGGTAAGGAATTGTTTTCATGTAAACGTTCTCAGAGTTAGTCAACCAATACTTCTAGAACTAATAAGTCAGCTTTCATCCTCCTTTGACTAAACCGTATTGGAATTAATTAATTTAATGAGCATCGTTGGTCAAGTTATCCCAAAGGGCACTAGGAACACTATAAAAGGAGCCTTCCCTTTACAATATGAAAGCACAAATTAAGCACCCCCAACAAAAGAAAACCAACTTCATATTTGAGCAAAAATGGCTAGCCATCTTCGACTTACACCTCTACTCTTTCCTCTATTATTCGGCCTAAGCCTAATCCAAATCTCTGACGCCGGTGGCATTGCCATTTATTGGGGTCAAGGTGGCAACGAGGGAACTCTAATTCAAACCTGTGCCACTGGACGATATAAGTATGTAAACATCGCCTTTCTCAACAAATTTGGTAGTGGTCGAAAGCCAGAAATCAACCTCGCGAATCATTGTAACCCAGCATCCAATGGATGTAGAGTTGTTAGCAATGGCATTAGATATTGCCAAAGGCGTGGAGTCAAGGTAATGCTCTCCATCGGAGGTGGAATTGGAAGTTACTCTCTGTCTTCTGCTAAGGATGCACAAAACACAGCACGCTATTTGTGGAACAATTTCTTGGGTGGCAAGTCACCATCACGCCCATTAGGAGATGCCATAGACTTCGCTATAGAGCTTGGCTCAAAAAAATATTGGAATAACCTTGCACAGTACCTAAAGGCATATAGCAAGCCAGCGCAGCTCCCCAATGTCCATTACCTGATAGATTTCTTGGTGCCGCCCTTAACACAGGCCTTTTTGACTATGTTTGGGTTCAATTCTATAATAATGCTCAATGTCAATACAGTTCAGGTAACATCAACAGACTTATTAGTTCATGGAACCGATGGACTAATTCAATGAAGGCCGGGAAGTTATTTTTGGGTTTATCGGCAGCTCCACAGGCAGCCGGAAGTGGGTATGTTCCACCTAATGTGCTCACTTCTCGAATTCTTCCTATTGTTAAGAGGTCGTCTAAGTATGGAGGTGTGATGCTTTGGTCAAAATATTATGATAATAGGACTGGATATAGTTCTAGAATTGTAAGAAATGTATGAGTTGGATATGGCTCTCAAGTCAAAAACACACAACAAATAAAAGATCTTGGGAGCTCGAGTATCGTTTATTACTTTATCAAATCTTATTGTACTTTACTTATCATGCTATGTCATGCCTATATCTTGATGGTTGCTCACCTTCTTTCTTTTCTTCATTCAACATCCAATTTTTTTCAACTATTTCTTATTTATTTTTTTAACAAAAACATGGTTGATAAGTTAAAAGAAAATTCATTTGGAAAGCATCTCCTTTCCCACTTTTCTAAAACATGCTTTTGACTTCTGAGTATAAAATTCAAAACAAAAGCACTTTATATTTGAAACAAACTCCAGTCGAGTGGTCTAAAGTTAAACCTCTCGTTAGAACGTTGTACAACAAATTTGTGAAATCCTATATCTCATTCGAATGAAACTTATTCTTGTTCGAACGAGATTGTTGCAAATCGTGAAACCCTAGCATAACTTAGCTTAAAAAGTTATGTTTTCTCTCATCCTATATAAATTTCACATATCACAACTTCTATACACATTGGAAGGCTATGTTTCATTGATTTGGGAGAGGTTTTACTTTTTTCTTGAGCCAAAATTGTTCTAAAACTTTTCTTAGTTTCATTGTCCTCATTCAAACCACAAAAGGTCTACGGCCGCCAAAGTTCTAGGTTGAAGCGGATGGGTTTGTTCTTGAACGTTATCATATAGAAGAAGGCCATAGGTTCTAGAATCACTGCAGTGAGAGGTAAATATGTTGTCTGCATGGTCACAAATTGGGTTTCGAGTTACAAAAGTTTGGAAAATAAGAACAATATGTAAAACAAGTTTACCATGGCGGATTTGTCTCAAAGTAGTTTTACTTTTGAATGGTTCTTCAAAAGGTTTTTACTTCATTATTAAAATTATTTATGTTGTTTGATTGTATGCGCTTATAGATTTTGGTATTAATAAATGTCGGAACTGAATTGATAATTTTCTTGATAATATTCTAGTGTTTAACAACTTGTGGTCTAAATCAAGAATTTTCAATTGCTTCTTTAGGGATTAATCTTGATTGCATGCCCATAGTCTTGTTGCAAAATATTTATGCTTCTCCTCATTAATTTGGGTTGTGGGGGCCAATCGACTTAGAAATTAGTGACCGGAGTGTTATGTTTAATCCTTTATTAAGGACCGGCCCATTTAAGAATGATGTCATTTCCGGTGAACAAATTGACCCATGGCTAAATCAATTTCAAATTAGCCCCTCAGTCTAGATTCCACTGTCAAGTTGATATTCAGAATCTTAAAAATGGCTTAAAATGAATTCATTTTAACCATATATCCTTGTTCATTCTAGAGGACAAGAATTGCTAATGGGGTCTTTTCCTCTTTTATTTATAATAGAAAAAGAAATGGATAATGAGTGGGACTTTAGCAATTAAGTATGCACAAGAGTTGTCACATTTTGAAATCTTTAAAATAGTTCACTTTTTAAGAAAAATTAGATACGGTAGACAGTGGCGGATATAAAGGGGGGCGGGCGCCCCTACCCGCCCCTTCAAAAAATTTTGAAAATTTTTTTTTCTAAGGGTAATTTTTTTTAGTTTTCTTGACCCTAACTCCTACTCCTCATTCTCTCACCCCTCCTAATACGAATTCTTAGATCCGCCACTACCGTTAAATGTAGACAATAGAAGCACCCGACCATCTGTGAAAAAGATAACCTTCATTGATTGACATTTGGTAATATCATATAATTAGGTCAAGATAACGCATAAAATTTAATATAAAAGAACCCCCCTCGAGAAATTTGATAAGGATGGAATAATAGTTGTAATTTTGATGGGCCACGGCGTTGAGAATATGCACCATGGTCTAGTCGAACTAGCTTTGATCAAATGAGCTGACCCGTAAAGTATGGCGCCGACGTTGAACTTCAATAGAAATAACAAGACAAATCCTGTTTGTCCACAACGATGGCTCCTTTTTTAGGGAAGAAATTTGGAGTTATCTGGTAAATAAATAAATATATATTTTCAACATTTAAACTCATAACATCGAAAATTAATATAATTGATATATGGGGGTAATGTCATTATAAATTTAGTCATATTTCAGTGACGTGTCATGTGTGTAACGTATGCTAGTCAGTAGTAAGGAAAACAACAACGAAGTAACGTTGCATACAAATAATAATAAGAGCCCCATTAATGCCCATATGTAACCAAGAAGGATCATACAATACACCAAAGAAAAGACAAGCATATATAACTAGCTAGCTTACATTTAAATCATGACAAATGGTAAACGACAGAAACTATCGAATACATATATGCAGCCGCGCTGTCGAAGATAATATATATAGGAATTCAAATATTTACTAACAAAATTCACAAATCCCTTGTACTATGATATTATAATAAGAGATATGAACTAATTAAACTATATTTATGTTCCATGTGCACTTTGTAAAATATGGCCACCCCTTTGTTGTTTTTTACCTAATGAACGTGTTTTGTAGTGATTATTCCCTAATTTCGAATTTATAATTGATTTAAAATTTCATTAATTAGCTCTCATGTTGAGCATTTGTCTTCACATTCTTAGAGTAAGTCAACCAATCCTGCTTAAAACCGAGTCAGCTTCAGCCTACAATTGACTAAAGTTCTATACAGCTCAACTATATTTGAATTAACTGAAACGCGTTATTGGTCAAATTTTCAAGCTTGGAACACTCCCAACTCTATAAAACGAGCCTCCCCTTAACATTATGTGAGCACAAAACACATTCACACAAAAATGGCTAGAAATCTTAGACTTGCACCGCTACTCCTTCCCCTCTTGTTCTTGACGGCCTTGATCAAAACTGCCCACGCTGGTGGCATCGCCATCTACTGGGGTCAAAACGGCAACGAAGGAACACTAACGGACACTTGTGCTACCGGAAGATATTCGTACGTAAACGTAGCCTTTCTCAACAAATTTGGCAACGGCCAAACCCCGGATATCAATCTTGCGGGTCATTGCAATCCAGCATCCAATGGGTGTACAATAGTCAGCGAAGGCATTAGAAATTGCCAAAAGCGTGGAATCAAGGTGATGCTTTCCATTGGAGGTGGAATTGGAAGCTACTCTCTAGCTTCTGCTGCGGATGCAGAAAATGTAGCGCAATATTTGTGGAATAATTTCTTGGGTGGTAAGTCATCATCACGTCCCCTAGGCGACGCCGTATTAGATGGCATAGACTTCGACATAGAGCTTGGGTCGACTCAATACTGGGAGGATCTTGCAAAGTACCTAAAGGCATATAGCAAACCAGAAAGAAAGGTGTACTTAAGCGCAGCTCCCCAATGTCCATTTCCAGATAGCTTTCTTGGTACTGCCCTTAACACAGGCCTTTTGGACTACGTTTGGATTCAATTCTACAATAATGCTCCATGCCAATATAGTTCAGGTAACATCAGTAACCTAATAAGTTCATGGAACCGATGGACGACGTCGATAAAGGCCGGGAGGATATTTTTGGGTTTACCGGCAGCTCCTCAAGCAGCTGGAAGTGGGTATATTCCTCCCGACGTGCTGACTTCTAAAATTCTTCCCATCATTAGAAAGTCACCTAAATATGGAGGTGTGATGTTTTGGTCAAAGTATTATGATGATCAGACTGGATATAGCTCCACCATTTTGAAGAGCGTATGAATCATGCTTTTGTCCTTTTTTAAATGATAATTATTGAGTTGTGTATCTTTTTCAATCCAAGATCTTGACTATATGGTTCTTGGCTTAAATAATAAATGAAATACATAAATAAATATGTGTGTTATATATTTAAGTTGACTTTTATTTTTATTTTTTTCTTCTAGCACAAAGTCATGTACGTAATTTTCTGCTCATTGGTTGGTAAAAGGGAATATATGCACATCGCTTGGGAAGTTGACAAATATATATATATATTAAGAAAGATGACAAATATTTAAAAAAAAAAAAAAAAAAAACTTTTAAAGGTAAAAAAAATCAATTGTGAGGCCGAGCCCATCTGTTCGAACAGGTGCCCAAGCTTGGTCTCCCACTTGCTCGGCCTGTTCTTTGCTAAAATGGACAACTCTATATATCAATACTAACAATTTTAAATGAAATTATTTTTTCGAAAGAAAAAGGGGATCTTGTTAAGGCCACTGCTTAACAAGAGAATAAGAAAAGGTTAAATATTTCATATCATGCATTTTGCTTTTAATGGTGACGTTAATTAGGTCAAAATAATCAACAAATCTGATGCAAAGAAAGTACTCCACAAACATAGCCGTTAGGACGCCGTATTAATTAAGGTATTGTGACGAGGTTAATTATGCCGTCACGCAAGAGTGTAGTAATATATAATAGGAGCCACCCATTTAGTGTGGCGTAAACGTTGAGCTAGCTTCATCCTTGTGGAACAATTTGGATATTTTTAATAATGCTTATAAAAAAATAATCGGTATTTAATCATTTTTAAACAGAGTGAGATTTGAGAATATTCTATTCTCAGGACATATATTAACACTACGGCGCCACGCACTCACTCCTATCATATGATTCATATTTGAGGTTTTTGATGTATATATCATCAATATTGGTGAGATCTCATCCATTTTCGTAGCATATATAGAATCATCGACATTATATCAATTATCAAGGAAAGAGATCGATGTAATATTTGAAAAAAAAAGAACAAAAATTAATAGTATATCGTTGGGCTTAACAACCCGAATATCTGGCTTCCTAAGCATAATGCCCAAACGTAAAGCCCATTTCATATAAGAGACCCACTAAAAGCCTATGGTGCCTAATAGATAGATGACAATAATCAAAGGGATTTGAAACTGTCACATGGCAAGCATCTAAGACTTACTATAAAAGGGTAACTCTCTCCAAAAGACAAAAGCATTTATGTCTCTCTCTAAAAACTCTCTATTTAGTTTTCTCTCTCTCATATAGAAGACTATTTAATTATTGGAGTGTCCCCGTTCCAGAGGATTAATGGACTTTAGTGACTACCTTCTCTATTTTGCAGAAAATTCATTGCCGGTCCGACCATTCGAAAACTGTTCTTACAAATATTATTCTCATTGATTCAAAAATGTTGCTTTCGCATCTCCTCTTCTGAACAATGTCACATACGAGAGAGAACGTATGATAACTACACTTTTTATAAATGTAAATCACGTATAAATCAGTGAAATTTACTTGAATTTTAAAGCAAAACATGTCATTGTCAAATTGTAGAAAATCAGGGGCATCCTTGAAGCTATAAAAGAGAACAACCCCAATGGCATGGCAGCAAAAAACATTGGTGGGATTGCCTTATTGATATACTAGCAACAATGGCTAGAATTCCTCTATTCCTTCCCCTCCTAATCTTGCTGAGCCTCATCAAACCCTCTCACGCTGGTGGCATTGCCATCTATTGGGGTCAAAGTGGCTACGAAGGAAGCCTAACCGAAACATGTGCGACAGCAAAATACTCCCATGTAATCATATCTTTCCTAAACCAATTTGGCAATGGCCGAACCCCAGAAATCGACCTTGCGGGTCACTGCAACCCAGCATCCAATGGGTGCACCGTAATTAGCAATGGCATAAGAAGTTGCCAAGCTCGAGGAGTTAAGGTGCTGCTCTCCATTGGAGGAGGAATTGGAAGTTACTCTCTAGCTTCTTCATTGGATGCTCAAAATGTAGCTGATTATTTGTGGAACAATTTCTTGGGTGGGCAATCACCTTCACGTCCTCTAGGTGACGCCGTATTAGATGCATGGTATAGACTTTGACATAGAGCTTGGCTCAACATATCATTGGGCAGATCTTGCTCGTTGCCTGAAGGCATATAGCCAGCCAGGAAGAACAGTGTTGTTGAGTGCAGCTCCTCAATGTCCATTTCCTGATATGTTTCTTGGTAACGCTCTTAACTCAGGGCTTTTCGACTACGTTTGGGTTCAGTTCTATAATAATGCTCCATGCCAATACAGTGTGGGTAATATCAACAACCTTATAAGTTCATGGAATCGATGGACTACGTCCATAAATGCAGGGAGTGTGTTTATAGGGTTACCTGCGGCTCCTGGGGCGGCCGGAAGTGGGTATATTCCACCCAGTGTGCTAACTTCTCAAATCCTTCCGGTGATAAAGCAGTCACCTAAGTATGGAGGTGTGATGCTTTGGTCCAAGTATTTTGATAATAGGAGTGGATATAGTTCCTTCATCATAGCGAGTGTGTGAAGTTATTACTTCGAGTAGGCTACCATGAAGTCATTGTGAGAGTATAATATCCCTTTCATTCTTATTGTATTGTATATGTGGTTTCATAGCCTGAAAGGGTAAATAAATAAATTGGGAATTTTAGGTTTGCATGGATTGATAGTTTGTACTTGGATGCTTCTTATAAATAAATAAATGTTGAATTTTGATTTTGACGTTCTTCTTTTAGCCCATGTATTTGTTTCTAAACTTGGTGTAACAGTGTCTCGAGTTTGACTGCAATTGTTGCTTTTTCTTTTGTTCTTTTTGTTATTTTCATGTTGTATTTAGTTCTTTACCCCTTAAAGAGAAGGGCGTAACAGTGTAACACGGAGTGTGCACCACACCATACAATCCATAAGTAATAACCTAAGCAGGCAGAAAGTTGAACTGATTAGGCCTGTTCTCGTTAGGGATCAGGATCCCCTGGAATTCCAGGGGAATTCCAGATTCAAGAATTTGAAAGTTAAAGGTTCAAAATGTGCCACATGGCTAAAACCACTTTCCTCCCAAACCCACTGTATTTAGATACTAAAAGACTTTCCCTCCCAAAAATAAAACAACTATAAAACATCTCTCAATTCACACAACTAAAATACCAAGTATTGAATCTGAATGTCAAAAAAAAAAAAAAAAATTCATAGTTCCCCCAAAAAAAAAAAAAAAAAATAGCCTCAATACAAAAAGCTGGGATTTTCTTTTTTCAGACGTGATGAAGAAGTGGGTTTTGTGTTTTGGGAGGAAAGTGGTTTTAGCCACATGGCACATTTTTGGACCTTTAATCTTCAAATTCTAGAATCTGGAATTCCAGGGGATCCTGATCCTCTCGTTAGTGCTCCATGATGAACACAGGTGGAATTTTGGGTGGTTTTAGAGACAACTGGAACAAACTAAAGAATCTCTTTCTGATTAAGTGATGCGAGGAAAATATATTACGCTAGTAACACAACTACAATCAATTTTTCTTGCTGAGCCAAGAGTCATTTTTCTGCTAGGCAAACGAGAATAATTATAGTGTAGAAAAAAAGGGTACACTACTCTAATATATGAGAATGTAAAATATTTTTGCAAAATTATTCAAGATAATAAAGTTTAATTTTCTCAAGTTTTTATTTTTATTTTTTATTTTTCAATTGTATTATGATTTAATATTCTGGATCATCGACAAATTGTGTTAGTCCTTGTAGGAAAACTACGTTAGTTTTTAACAAGATGCACCAGCAAGCCGTTGAAATTTAACATATATCAGGAAGTTAAAAGGCCGAGTGTTCTAGGAAAAGAAAGGGGTAAATCAACACGAAGTAGATGGAATCTTGAAATACACATATATAACAATGCCAGCAAAAATTACACCAATCCACCCGAGGGAAGCCCCGAATAAATCTAAGCGTTCTGATAGTTTGAAATGATCACAGTGCATGGGCAAGTGGCAAAATGATGTGGGCTCATCGGCTTACTTAGCGCTTACGCTTGCCGGACCTGAATATTGTGAGTGGATTGGAATCGCCAGATGGGTTGTCTTCCACTCTGAAGAAGTGCTACCTCTTCTCCCTCCTTCACCATCCCTTGATTCTGCATATGAAAACCAATAAAGTATATCATGCATAACGAAGATAGCCAGCCAACATAGAGAAACAGATATTTGATCATGCAAAACCTATTTCCATAAATTCTCAGTGCAAGGAAATCTACTTGAGCTTTCATGTGAAAGCTAGTACTCAAAGGCCAGAATATTGGTTGAATTATGAAAGGCATCTATTCATCACTAAGGGCTTTAAGTTATCAACGAACTCTGATTCCAAACCAGACTAACTCTGAACTAGAGCGAGGATAGTTTACTTAGCAGAGGTTGGAAGTGCAAAAATTATCTTAAATTGTCTTTTCTACAGGCATGCCCCCCAAATTTGAAATGTTTGAGATCATTCGTTACTCCCAATGGATAGCACAGTTGGTCATAAAGTATACCAGATACATCAAAAGCAAAAGCACAACTGCCATGGGACAGGAGATCTGGAACCCGTGTAGAATTATATATCCCATCTACACATGGATCCTTCCCAGATTGAAATTCAGACCCAGAAAGCCAGATGCATCACAAACCCAATGATGAGGAGAATTTTTTGGGTTTCGAAGAGAAACACAAATGAACATTGTAGAACTCAAAAGTCCTGATTTCATTTAGCTAAAATTGAGCAGATTACTACATCTCAACTACTGCGAAAGTAAGAGTGCAAGTGATTTTCCTGTTAAAAACTTCACCTTTAGTAGAGCTAAGGCATTCGCAAAGGTCTCTTCAGCATCATCTGAGAACTGCAAGTATATGGGGCACACTCCTTGATACGAAGCCAGCCTTTGTTGTATCCTCTTCCTGCATGGCCATCAAAGTTACACATTAGATTCACATTCCTTATCTGTCCTCTGTCCCCTTACCTTTTATCTTTTATTTGCTAATCCAGTCAGTAATGAACTTATAGTTCAGTTCTTATATACTTTCACTCAGTCAAACTCAGATCAAATAAGGCATTTATTATTCCAGTTTTTCCAGGGCTAAGAACCTATCAAGAGAAAACTTATGCCTACAGAAATATCTAAGAGGATAAAAAATTTATGCCTGCAACATGGATGCCCAATATGCAATACTGTATCATAACCTCTCATGCAAACAGCATCCACATTGCACAACGAAAAAATTGAGAACCCGGGACATAAGAAACTCACTCATTTGTAAAAGCAAATATGGTGCCTGAAGGTCGATAGTGGCTCAGTAGGGTACCCATGAAACCAGTTCTGGTGAAGACAACAATTGAGGTTCCAAGAGTGTTAGACATCATGGTTGCATGGTAAGCAAACATCTCACTCATATGGTTCTACAGAGAAGAAAACACTTCCAGTCAGTATTCAGAGCTTACATTCAAATTGATATTGGGGGAGAGAGACAAAGGGCGAGGGTGCTACAATGCAGATAGACTCAATGAAGCATCAAAATACATGAAAATTATATGTTAAATAACCTTGAAGGCTTGACCAAGATTAGGTGGCATTTCACCGCATGATATGGTAGCTTCCGTCCGTAATGCAACTGTGTGCATGACTTTAACAGCTTTCAAGGGGAACCTGCATGGCATTAAGGTGTAAAAGTTTACAAATAAACAATCCCCATTATTAAATCCCATAATGGCTTGTAGGCAATGTTGATGTTACTTTGAGTGTTGCAACTTGCAACTAGAGTCACTCCACTCTGATCATGCACATATTTAGTGACCAAAATTTGATATGCAAGCATTTGAAACCATTGAATCTATTGGCATTGCCATCCAGGGACATCAAATCTCTTTGTGTGCAAGGAGTGATCAGAAGTACATCTATTCCTCAACACTGGCTAAACCCTTGGATAGAGAAAGTGCTAACCCAATGCTGCCAGATGGTGGGTTCCAATGACAGACGTCTCTCGATGTGCATGATGCTCATAAAAAATATTCATCTAGTCACATCCAAGTAACCGACTAAAAAGTCAAAAAGAAGTAACTTACTTTCCATGAGCAGTTTCACCAGAAAGCATGACTGCATCAGCACCCTCTCGGACAGCGATGGCAATGTCTGATACCTCTGCTCTGGTTGGAGTTGGGTGTACAATCATGCTTTCCAGCATATTTGTTGCCACAATAACAGCTTTCCCCATGCTACGGCAGATTCTGATTATCTCCTCCTGCATTTTTAATTGAGAATCTTCTGAATGTCAGAGAATAACTCATACTTGATGTCTTAATAGTCCTGTATAATGACACCAGTATGTGATGCCCTCTCTTCTGTTGCCCTTCTGGCAAAAATAAAATACCTGCAGAAGTGGAACCTCCTCAATAGGGAGCTCTGCTCCAAGGTCTCCTCTTGCAACCATTGCCTAAAATAAGAAGAGCATGTGTGACTTTCAAAGGGTATAAAAGTGACAGAAGCAGCCAGATTTAGACTAATACTTAAAAACACTTGATAATAGTCACAATCTTCAAGGTCTAAATGTAAATTTTAATAAAATTTAGCAGCAAATAAAAGATACAATGCAATGATTAGTATGATCACCCCATCAGATGCTGTGATAATGGAATGCAAATTTGGGATAGAGTCTGCACTTTCAATTTTTACAATGACGTGTATATCTGCACCACAGCCTGCCATATCAAATGGAAAACTGAATTATAATTTGTACTCTGGAGCAGGGTAACAAACATGTTTCCCAAATTTTGTTTTTAAAAATAAGAAATCATATCTGGATGTTTACTTTGCAGATAATTCTTCAATTCATGAACTACTTGTGCATCTTTAACAAAGGAAACAGCATAAAAGTCAACTTTGTTGTCCACTCCAAATTTGATATCATCCCAATCCTTCTCTGCAGCAAAGCAATATAGAAAATTATGTACATTTGCAAAAGGAAACAATTTCAGTACCTCCTCACCTTTAAAAGAGAGGGAGAGAGTGAGAGAGAAGAAGAAGAAGAAAATGCAAATCAGTAGGATATTGTAGAGTACATAATGATTCAAGGTCTAACCAGTGATGGAAGGCAGTGTTGCACTTTTTCCTCGAACATTTAAGTGACGCCTAGATTTAAGTTCTCCTCCATCAACAACTTCACACTTCACTGAATCTTCTGTCTTGGACTTCACCAAAAATGACATCATACCACCTGCAGAGTAGATCAAGAGTCAGCAGTGCACATATCTTAACAAGACATGTTACATTTTTTAAATTCTTGTCTACTATACAGACAGAGAGCTTGCCTTTTCAATTACACTTGTAATTCAAAGACCACTCAATTCTAAAGGAAGCAACAGTTACAATCTAAAAGGTCGTGAAGGTTATGAACCAGTGGAAAACTGTAGGCAAGAGGTATTAAGTTAAACTTCTTATGATAATTCATCTCAAGTACTTAAGGTAGAATTTTGTGGACATAAAACTGAAGCTAATAACAGCTCGTGAGGGCCTTAAGAGTTCTAAAATCTTATATAAAATGTGAAATCTGGGCATATGGCATCAGCATCTTTTTGCCCTATCCATGTTTTAATTCCCAAATTCATAATAATCCTCAACCACCAGAACTCACTGGATTAGAATATCCTGAATTATCAATAGTGTGAGAGACGGTATATGTTATCTTATAAAGCGGCATATTCCATTTTGAAGTTGACGACATTCTTCCTTCCATGAAACAACATAATAAAGATTTCTAAAAGCATGTTGATTTCATCTTAGGACATGTGGGATTATAATTAACTTTCACAGTAAAACTCACAGCCAGTCAGGCATGCTCTGTTCGATCTCAGTAATCAGAAATTTTTATGAGAAAAGTTAAATTTGAGGAGTTCAATAGGAATGCTATAATAAGTGACAGAATCATGCATATGCCCACGCTAGTGTATAAGAGTAAACGTATCAGTGCACATGCAAATGGCCACACAAATATGACTTACAGACCAAGTTTCTTTACTGTCATTTACACCATTATCCTTCACTAAAATATGTGATATCCAAATATTTCACAAAATTAAGCTTGAACCATGAATAATAAAACTACTATCTCCTCTGAGCAAATATTTTTAATCTATGAGCACAGTTCAGGTGAAAGAAACTTCCTTGTTTACCAGAGAGGACAAATATAGCATACCATCAACAAGAAGCATGTCACCCACTTCTACGTCATTAACAAAATCATCATAGTTCACACTAACAGAATCTGCTGTGCCAACCCCTCTACGAATTGTAAAAGTGAATTCTTGCCCACTCATTAATGTGATTGGTTGTGGCAGGTCCCCACTCCTAACTTCAGGACCCTGATGAAAACCAAAGAAAAAAGGATAAATTATTTAGAAATTAGATAAAACAAAATATTGATCAACCAAAAAAAATCAAGATACATATACTTGACTAGGAAATAACACAATAATATGAACTAGCAGGTTCCAATATTGCTCCTTACAATGTCCATGTAGCAACAAATTAGTTCCATTTTGGCATCTCCACGGCTAAGAGACTGCATATTTTTAGCTAAATTAACAATAAGATCCTAAACGTAGTCACCGTATGAATGGCACACAACATACATACTGCTTGCTTCCCGAATGCATAAAATGCAATGCCCTAATTATCAACAGTCCCTCCTCAAAGTGGGGAGGTCAAATACCTACTTCAATTTCTCTCCATGACTAGGATGCATAAAAACTCCAGAGGGAAGTTTAATGACTTCTTGTGCTACAAATAGAAAAGTCTTCCTGCATATGCTTTTTATGACAGTAAATTCAGCTAACATAAATGCTACTGATACATCCATGTAAATATTTTTGGGAAGATGAACACCTAGAGGATTAAGTAAGACCCTTGATAATATGTTGGAACACCACCTTAATCCAAAAGCTTAAGCCTATTGATTTAGGTCCGGCTATATTATATCAATTGTTCAATCTCATCACAATTATTCGATGTGGATTATTTGTCAGTTTCTATATATATATTTCCAAATGATTAATTTACTATTTGTCAGTTTCTATCTAAACAATGCCTAACCTGCTTTAGCAGCGTGCTGTACTAATTTAACATAGAAGAAAATAGAATCGAATGTAAAGCATAGAATCGAATGTAAAGCAAAAACTTGCCTTGGTGTCGAGCATGATTGCAATTACATTGTCTTTGGATTGAGCATTATATTCCTTAACCAAATCTATAACTTTCTGATGAGACGCGTGGTCTCCATGAGACATGTTCATCCGAGCAACATTCATTCCAGCTTCGGCCAGCTTCCATATCATTTCACGCGTGTTGGTAGAAGGACCGATCGTGCACACGATCTTTGTCTTGCGTCTAACCGTCGGCTTGGACCACACGCCCACCGGTGACGAGTCGAGAAGTTGATGAACTTGTAGATGCTGAAATTGTTGCTCTCTCTGATCAGCATCTCACAAAAATGGTAAAAAAATAAATACGAGGAAAAATTTGCAAAGTTTATCTCTTTTTTTTCCCTCTTTTCTTTGCAACTTTAAGACAAATTATTAACAATAAATAATTTTCTTTGCTCTTTAATCCGTTTTCACAGCAACCAAAGAGAGTTGTCGAACAAACACATCAAGGCTCTGATTTCGTCTCAATGCACTCAGCATCCAAACGAAGCCTCTTAAACATTAAGCTTACTTAATTGCCTACTTATCAAATAAAGAAGCTTCAATTTTTCGCATCCTTTTGTTTTCAACTAGAACGAGAATTTTCAAAAACACGAAAAGTACTTCCAAACAATGGGCTTATAAAAAACGCTTCCAATTTTCCTACATTCCCTCCACACATAAACAAAATCAAAGTGAACCGTTAAAGAAAATGAAAGAACAAGCTGTAAATAGGACGAACATTTGGTACATCCTCGGGTGAGACCGGGACGACCTCCGGCTCGACACGTGCGGATCTCCTCGCGACAATGCAAGACCTTCTGTGAACGAGCCGGTAGCTCTTCTTCTCGTCGCGTGCCAAAACCTTGGAAGCAAAACTTGAAGGTTTTAGCTTTTCGACTCTGTCCTGTACAGATCCAGTGCTAGGACACAGCAACGAGCTCTGAATCGATCGTGTCGCCACCACTTGCGCCATTGTCACAGAGCTACGGGCAATGAGAGAGAGAGACAGGTTTCAGATAGACTCAATAAAATGAGAGTCACAGCGAGAGATTTAAGTGATGAATTTGGAGGTATTGGAAAAATCGCCTCGAAATTTGGCTTGGCGGAGGAACTGAGGATAGATAATAGAGAGAAGGCGCTTTGGTTGTATCGAGAGACGAATAGCAAACACGCTTTTGTTATACATACATTTATTCAAAGCGGTTGGGTTTATGCAGTAGAAAATGGAAAATGGAAAGTGTTATTGTCAAATGTCAATCAGGGTTTTAGAAGTTAACACTGGAACATGGGAACGAATGCGACGCCGTTTCAAGTATCTGATAGAAATTATTACCTTTACAAAATTTGGGGATAAGTTGAGCGATAATTTACATTACATTTATCTTATCAATTATTAAAATATAAATTATTATGTATATTTTTTTTATATGTCGAGTGTCCACACAAGAGAGGAAGGGAGTTTGAACTAATAACTTATACTTTATTAGGTATGATCCCAATCGATTGAGCTATCTCTTAAAAATAAATTATTATATAATTGTGATATTTATTTCTATAAAATGTAAATTACAGGTTATATTTAAAGCTATTATTAGAATAATAGAAAAAATGATAATCACACAAGGGAAATGGAATGGAAATCAATGCTTTGTCATTAGAATGTATCTTTATCTTAGACTAATATAGCTTTGTTTGGTCACCAACTTGTCACCAACCGGTTATTTTGCAGCCAATTTTGAGGTCAGGTTAACTTCCTAAAGTTTCAAGAATTATAAAACTGATAAATTAACTTCCATAATATATAGAATCTAGAATTAGGCTACAAATTTTAGAAGACCATAATTTGGTATAATCATGGGCGTAATGCATTTTTTGTTGGTCCAATGGTGCTTTAATGGACAAATAGAAGAATGAAAGGGAAAAAAATCAAATTTAGGGCCGTTTAGTTTGCAAAATAAACCCTTAAAATTGAATGAGACTATCCCAATAGGTCCAAACGGGACTTTGATGTACAAAATAAGAAAAAGAAAATTAGAGAAATCATAGTAATGCTACATCATTGGGTACAGACATACCCGCAGAAGCACCATATCATCTCCCGCCCAAACTAAAAGCCTTCACAGCCTCTCAGAAAGCGCGGGAAAATTCGCATACCCATTTGGCAATTCTGAAGCCCTAACTATAAACCCCTCTCTCTTTGTCTCTCAGATCAGACCTCTCAGTCACAGCAAAACCCCTCGTTTCTCTGTCTCTATAAATCCGAAACCCGAAGCCAATCCAACTTTCAAAACCCCAACGCTGACAAAAAGTGAAAGAAAATGGACACGGAGGGGTTATCGGTGATCTGCGCGGGTCTCGGAATCGCCGAGGAGGACGAGAACGGCAATCGGATCGGCTACATAAAGGGGGAGTACTGTCTAGGTATACCCCCATTCACTTTCTCCACAACTCTCTATTTGGTTTCTAGGAAAATGTGCGAATTTTTTGAAGGAAAAAAGAAAGCTTTGAATTTCATTATTCTTTTTTTTTCTTTTATTATTATTTTTTCTCATATGTTAGTAAATAATTAAATCAATTGGGCTAAAATTTCTGATTTGATTCCTTAAAAATAGAGGGTATGAAAAATTATTAAGTCTTAAGTTTGTTTTTCTAGCTCTTGCCGTTCGATTTTAATTTTAAATCCTACCTTTGGCAGACAATTTGAAGGATTTGCTGAGGTTTTTGAGGCGTGATGATCCACAAACTCGAGATGTGTTTAAACAAGTCTGTAAATGGAACATTGTATCTAAAGATTTGATACCTATTATTGAACACTGCCAAGATGATTCTAGTTTGGTTCTAAATGCAGGCAGGTTTTGCTTATTTTTCCATCTCGTGTTTGGAAAGAAAAATCAGAGCAGTTTATTATTATTATTATTGTTATTTTTTTTTAATTATGTTATTATTTTTTCTGTCTTGCAGTTAAAGTTTTGGTGTTCCTTGGTATGCCTATTGAGCCTACATCAAATGATATTTCACAACAGCTAGAATATCTATGGGGGTTGAAGGCTTCAATTACATGTAGTGACGTTATTGCAGTGATAGTCTCGCTTCTAGAAAGTCCACTGGAAAATTTGGAACGGTAAGGATTACTCATTCAGAATCATAGATTTTGCATCATTTGAGTCTGGTATTGAATTTTTTGTTGAACTGCAGCTAAAACAAGTGTTTGGTTATTATCTGGGAATTGAAATAGCATGAAACAAAGCATTGGATATTTTACTTTTTAATTATTTTCCAAAGTTTTTGCAGCAAATGAATTAAGGTCATGGTTCTAGTTGATTTTCCTTATAAGTTCCTTGTATGCCTCTTCAAATTGCAATTACTGCCTGTGAATGGCTTGTTGATAACTTATGAGTTCTGTTCATGCCTTAGAAACACTACTTTTATTCTCATTTCTATTTCTTTTCTTTGTAAAAGTGAGTAGTAATTAAAAATGCTTCATATTTACTTATACCCACGTTGGTTGTCTTTAAATGATGGCCCTTATATATATATATATATATATATATATATATATATATATAAGGTATCTGTTACTTATATTACTTTTCACTGCATCTTGACATGCCAATTGTTCATGCATCATAAGTTTTTGAGATGATTATCGTTTCCAAAGTCTTGTTATCTTCGCATTGTTGTTGTCATTATCTATTTTAGTTCTTTTTATTTGTTGAGTTACTGACTAATGCCTGCTTCCTTCTTAAAATTGGTTTTATGAGTAATTTTTTGTCACACAGTGAAACATTCACAGAGGATGACTGGAAATTGATGCAGTTGGTGCTTACCTTATTTCGAAATGTTCTAGCTATTCAAGAAATCTCATTGCAGCAGAAGGCTGGGGGATCTGCTAGTCAATTTTTATTGTTGAGGGATAGATTTCTGGAACTTTTATTCCACGAGAATGTAATGGACTTAATTTTAGTCATAACTCAGCATCTTGGTGGTTCTTGTGGCTATCTCCATCAGGATAACTTACTTTTGCTGGAGATTTTCAATTACATATTTATGGGTCAAGAGCCAGAGTTGATTGCCAAGGCACATCTGAAGGGTTTTAAGGTTGGTTTCACTTCATCTCTTTTCAGTGTCTTTTATGGTAACAATAAAAGTTTATGTCAAGCTGGCCAAAATTAAGGAAAAAAAAAAAAAAGATAAACAGGCTCGACCAGGAAAAATCAAAGATAATTTAAAGCTTTCTCATAAGCTCTGATGCGAAATACTGAAATTACATTGACATAGCCATAACATACAGATATGGTTTGCCATAATGACTATAGCTCATCAGGTATAAGTTGAATTGGTGACACGTTTCCTTCTCTTCATGCATTTGGCCGTTGAGCTTCACAGTATCTGAGTACTAATATCATCTTTCACCTGTTGTACGGTTTCTTGTTGGCATGCATGTGGTAGTGCAATAATAATGTGTTTTGTCTATTAGGTGGATGAAGACAACAAAGCTTCTCTTGGTAGTCTCAAGTCCATTATGGAGGAAGAAGAGAAAAGAAGGCGTTCTAGACTATTGAATATGGGTCGGCATTCACAGTTTATTGGGACGTTTACACGGCTTAAGATGGTATGAAGTTCCACTGCTGCTGATATTAGCGAGGGTTGTGATTTAAAGTTTCATTAACACCAGTAGTTTTTCCTACAGGATGGTTCAAAGGCAGTACTAAAGGGGCCAGCTTCTGCATCTCAAGATACCATGCTTAAACCACACAAGATTCCTCGGGGTCCAATAAAAAGGATTGCCTGGGATATTGGTAGATTACCTTCAACAGAGGATAAAATTTTGAAGTTGCTTCATGGTTTTGTGAGCCAGTTTCTATTGGGGGGTTACAATGGCAAGTCTTTTGGAAAATGCCTATTTTAACTTAATCTTTGTTTCTTTCAGACTTTAATTGTAATGTTCTGACATCGTAATGCAATCCAATTTTTTTTGTCAGTTCTAATGCAGTCAATTCGTGAGGATATTGAAAAGGAAAGCCATGCAATTCAGAAGAGTGATGTCATTGTTTTCTTTCAAGTTGCTCAGTTTGTCACTTCCTTTCAATATCATAAGTTTTTGAATTCCAAGGTGAGACATGAAATCTGGCATATTCTCATCTCTATATGTTTTCATACTCTTGGACATATTTCTTTTCATTGAAGTTTTGTTAGTATGATTCTCAAAGTAAAATAGAAGTGACAAAACCTTTAACTGAATGAATATGATAGCTAATTATTGAAAGCAAAAAAAAAAAAAAAGGTTAATTTACACCCATTAAATTTTTTGTTAACATCTTTGTAACGATATAACGGGAACAGATTTACTTGATGTCTCACACCTCTTTTCTTAAATTCCTAGGCATGATTAGATTCTTTTACGAGTAACTAGGAAATTAATCACATTGCTCTTCTTTCTTATTGTGGGCTCACCAACAAGGTTCCAGAATAGTGCAAATATAGTTCTGATTTTATCTGTTGTGAGCTTCAGACGTATCTATTGAGGGAATATCTTAACAAGGAAAACTTTTGTTCAATGAAAGATTTATTGTTG
The DNA here is from genome assembly GCF_965113065.1 of Corylus avellana. Taxonomy (NCBI): domain Eukaryota; kingdom Viridiplantae; phylum Streptophyta; class Magnoliopsida; order Fagales; family Betulaceae; genus Corylus; species Corylus avellana. Next base: position 47,076,494 of record NC_142491.1, read on the forward strand.
CTTTTGTCCTTTTAAAATAATAGGGGCACCTTACGCTTTTAATGATATTTGTCGTTTACTTATAAAAAAAAAATTGGCGTATTGGAAATTTTACACGTGTAAAGGATAAAATACAGTTTTCGATTGAAAACAAGAAAACGCAATTTGAAGCCTTGGTTCGTTTCCCTGTTGGTAAGTTATACATTGCACCCAGTGAGTTTTGAACCTACGACCTCATGAGCACTTTGTTTTTATAAAGGGAGGAAGTTTTGTTTGAGCTCATTGGTTTAAAGCCCTGTTTTTGACGTGTTATAGCATTTTGTCAGAAGTTCTATTTCTTGATGTCTAGTTTGACATTTTTTTTTTTTGTTGCTCAATAATTAGTTGTTATTTCAATATTCTTTTCGTTATAAAATATTTTGAAATGTTCTCTTGGGTTTTCTGTGGTTTAACAGCCAAATGCGGGGGTAGACATTTCTGAAGCTTTTGTCGATAAAGATGCTAACGGCATAATTTTTAGAGGTGATATATGTGGACCAATCACTGAATCGATGAATGAATCAATGTTCCAGCTAGTCATTTTAAAGTGGCGGGATGCATTTGATGGGTTAAAGGGAACACATGACTTCAAATTCCTCTCTGCACCTGGTTCTCTTATGAAAACTATGGTGATTTTTCCACCTTCAACTCAAAAAGTTCTGTTAGCTTTGTTAGCCTGACCAATATATGCCTTATGGATGGTGGATCAATAAACATTTCTCTGCTTCCTTAGCATCTTATTTTTACCTTCACTAAATGTCAAGCAATGTATGGGTTATGCGACTATTGCTTATTTATCTGTTATTTCTTTCCTCCCTGCATTAAGAACACAGATCCAAAAGAGCACCATATTGTGTGACTGGAGGAATGGGCTTCTTATAAAACCTTCCTTAGATGATGGTTGTTTGGAAAAGAGAATTTTTGTGGCTCAGTGTATTTTTACATGACATATAATTTGATTTTTTTTGACAATTGTAACGAGAGATTTGTAAATGGTTGCAAGTATGCAAGTATATTTGATTTGAGAATATATGTAATTTTTCCATAAATGTTTGTTGTTTCCTAGGTTGGAATTTAATTCTTGAATTTTGCAGTTTGTTAAAATTTTCCTTAGCAACCAAAATTTCAAATATGACAACTTGTATGTAAATGCACTGAAGGAGTGCATTGAAATTGAATTATCGCAAATCATAGATACAACTTTGCTAGCCCTCAAATATGTTAAAGGCACTAAAGGCAAGGCAAATGCTTTGTAGATAACATACATGGTGTCAGCCTAATCCAGTTCTGTTGCATAGGATAGGTATAAAATACCTATAAAGTCCAGTACCTCTTGTCCTATCCAGCAACCCAAAAGTGTTATATACAGCAATAGTCACTCTAACTATGCACAATTTTCTAATTGTATATATATATATATATATATATATATATATATATATATATATAAAGTTGGAATTTGTTTGTTAGTTTGCAACATGCTGTCAGTTAGTTGTTCCACTTGTTATTTGGGACATTGCTTTACATGCCATATAAAGTAGAACAGGCTTTACAGCTTCACTTCTCATTTTGAGACCCACAAAAAATGAAATTCAAGCAACTCCTTGCATTAACCTTCTTTCTGATTTGTAGCCTTGCCTGTTTGCAGATTTGCATTCTAGATTTGGTGCTTAAGCTATCGCCAGACAACTCCAAGGAGTCTCACACAGTGCGCATCCTTCTTTACAAGTTATTTTATGATCAGACTGATCACGGGATTACTCAGTTCCTCTTAAACTTGATCAAAATGTTTGACACTCACAAACAACCAAAAAGGTTTTTCCTTTGCATATTAACAACCCAAAATATTTATTCGTTATCTTTTTTTTTTTTTTTAATCTCTCAAATGTGGTAGCAAGGAGTTTCCTCCTAGTAGTTGAATTCAATAGTACGAGAATTAATTTTGGTTTATAGGCCTTCTTTTCTTGGTAGAGTATTTAGATGCCTTTCTAAATCATTCTTTAGCGCCTCTCTTAGGCACATTGCTTTCATATTAGGCTACTCTTCTAATTTTTTATTTTTTATTTTATTTTTATTTTTGTTCCAGTCTGCACATGCAAGCAAAGTTACATTAAAACTAAGAGTAATACTAGATACTATAATTCGATCCAACAATGTTGACATGACACTCCCAACCAACCATCTTATATATATATATATATATATATATATATATATATATATATATATATATATTTTATTGCCAATGATTAATCAAAGGGTTAGTTGGGAGTGTCACGCTAGCATTGTTAGATAAATGTTGGAGAGAATTATAGTATTTAGCATTTCTTTAAAACTAAATGAAGTTTCTCGTACACTTAACTAAGTGTATTTTTTTTTTTTCCAGTTTGCACATGCACTGTCTGTATTAACTCTTATTTCCTCATTAATCTAGACAGTTTTATTTTTATATTTTAGTAATGTGAATATATAGGTGCCAGATTCTACCCTGGCTATTAGGATTCCTATAGTATATCCCTATGGTAAATATGTAATTCTACTCACACATATGCATATAGCAGCTATTTACATAATATAGTTTCTATTCTTTCTTGAATGTATTGGTGTCATATTTATGATATTTTTTCTTCTCAGTGATCTTGCAGATTTGGTAGAGATAATTCATAAAATTGTTCAGCTCATGGAGAAAATTCAAGAACGTGGAACATTGAGGGTGTGTTATGCTTTTTTCATGCTTTTGTGGGTTAAATTGAGATGGAAAGATTTTTTTTCTTCTTCGAGTCACGGAGAAAGTAAATGGTGCAAATTTGGCAGATAGAGTCACTACTTCTTCTTTTTTTCCTCAGCAGATGGAGTCACTTCTAAAATTACATTTCAACAAGCTTAACTAATATTTATGCGATTCCTCACTCTAGTTTGATATCTATTGTAAATTGAAACACCTCAAAGCTAATAATTTTTATCCACCAAGTTTATAACACCTATTCCAAGTACAATCATGTAAAAGTGCATAAACATCTTCCCTTATCAATTTGTAAGAGATGTATCTCAATGATACTTTTTATATGTCATATTTTAGTTCGAATATTGTTTTATTTTCCCACAGATTGTGTGTCATTTTCCTTGCTAGACGTATATCTCTAATCAGTAAAAGTAGATTTGTATTTTCCTGGTTTATTTTGTCCTTTTTGAGTTGGTTATGAATTCATTGCATTGTCTTTTATCTTGAGCACGGCAATATGTAATGCTATAAAATGCTCTTCTCCTGTGCAGCTATGTACTCTTCTTGGAAAGAGGGTTTTCATTGCAGCATTTATTCTATAATCTGTTTGAATTTATGCATCCATCTTTTGACTTGAAAGCTGTCCTTGTGATACTGATGCATCCATTTTTCTTTCCATTTGCTAATGCTAGGAACATGTATTCCATTATTAGCATATGTGAAGTATCTCTTTGAATAAGAAATTGTTTTGCTTATTTTCTGCCTATTTTTATTTTTTATTTTTTTATGGATAGCCTAATACAAGTTGTACCTACCTTTGGGTATGTTTTGATCAATTTTTATCAGTCTAGGATAGCTTTTGTTATGAGAGTCTCCACTGAAACCTCTTCTCATTATTAAGGTTTCTAGAAAGTCAAGGAGAAAGAGAAAGAAGTCATTGAGCAACAAGGAAGCAGAAAATGGACTACTGGGAGATCATGTTAACATTCAGAATGAGATTGGCATCTCTAATGGTGAGCAGTCAGTGGATATGAGCATCAGCCAGAAGGGAAGTCCAACAAATACAAATTCTAATGGGAAAGAAAACATTATTGTCCCTTCACAAGCTGATGAATCTGAAATATCTGTGTTGGAGTCAGGGAACCTTAAAGGCAATATGCTACAGATGGGTAACAAAAGTGCTGATCATGCTAATGATGATCTCTGTTATGGCACTGGTGATTCTTCCAGTGAGGAGCGTCTAGATTCAACTGATGAAGTTGATTTTAGTGTGTCAACTTTGATTTCTGCTTTTGCAAGCGACAACATTATTCATAAATTGTGTTGGTTGCTTAAGTTTTATAAGAGCAATTCCACCAGTACAAATCACTACATAATATGCATGTTGCGGAGGATTACTGATGACTTGGAGCTCTCTCCAATGCTTTATCAGGTTAAAATTTGTAATGTACTTACCTTCCAAAAAGTAGGAAAAAACACACAATGTCCTACCTATCAAAAGACAAATAATCTTGCTTCTTTCAAGCTTAAATTTCCCTTTTCACAAAATATAACTATGAGGACATCCATATTTTCCCAAAGATACTCCAAGTTATTTATGAATATATATATCTCATGTACTATTTTTCTGGACATTTTTGCAGTTATCAATCCTCACCACTTTCCATAGTATCCTGGTTGAGCAGAACTCATGTCCGCCAAAAGAATATGAAAATATTATTGATTTCTTAGCGAGTGTGGTGAGAAGGATGCTAAGAAAAATGAAAAGCCAACCCCTTCTTTTTGTGGAAGTTCTCTTTTGGAAGACCCGCAAAGAATGCCATTATATTAATGCTGAATATTTAGTGCATGAGTTTGCTTCTTTGAGGAAGGAAAGTAGAAACTGGGAAAATATTTCCATGAGTGGAGAAATTGGTTCATCACAGGCCAGGGAATGGACCGGAAGAAACATAGCAGATGCACTTGGTGAAGATGAAGCTGATGTTGTGATCTCTCATAAGCAAGGATTTGAGAAGTAAGACTTGTTCTGGAAACTTGATCATTTGTCTAGTCTTTATTTTATTTTTTTTGTTTCTCGACCTTTTCATTTTCTATTTCTTACTGGAAATGCTGCATCTCAAGCCATTCATTTGTAGGCTGCCTTGTTCAGAGATGCTGTTTATCAAAGTTTGTTTATTGAGAAAAAAGGAAAAGAAAACAAAAGAATGAAGTTTGTTTTGGTTGAACAGTGGTGCTGCAAGAAAATGAATTATTAAATGCCCCCTTCTTTGTACAGTATTGAAGAAGATTCTGGCAAAGAGGAAGGAGGCGTCACATCTATTTCAGAGAGTGATATTAATAGAAAAGAAAACTATGATAGGTATGCTCTCAGAATTATAATTCTTGGGAATTGGTATTGTACTTGAAGATTTTCATGTCTATGAAACTCCTTGATGCATTTTGCTGTTGCAGTAGGGGCCAGTCCAACAAGGAACATGAATCTGAAAGGGCCCCTAGAGGAAAGAGAAGACTTTTTCTAAGTGGTGAGATGGAGACAAAAATTAAGGATCTCTATGAGAAGTAAGTGTTCTTAAAGCATTGCTTTCAATAGGGCTCTTAGATTATCACATTTATGCCTCATATGATCTTTTTTTGGTGAATTGATTAGGTATTGTTTGATAGTCTCATTTTATTCTCATCCTGTACCTTCTGAACTCTTTGCACTAAATCTTTGCTGACAAATGTGGCTATGTTAGATTCAAAGATGATCGACATTGTAGTCGTCGAATTGCGGAAGTTCTAGATTCTGATGGTAAAGTTTCACCCGCACAAATTTCTAATAAGCTTAGACAGTTAGGACTGAGAGTTGCACCAAGGAAAAAGATGCGATATGTTGATGAGCACGAGGGTGAAGGAAAAGCAGCAGAAAGTGTTAGTAATTGTCATAACTCGGATGATTTAGAAGGAAGTTTGTTGAATCGGCCCCTGTAAGTATTATAAATTTTATGCTTTCCGGATATTGCAGATTATATTTACCTTGTATGAGCTTGTTTCTAAAGCAGCAGTATTGAACTTGCAAAGCATGATCCATATAAAATGCATTTGGTGTTATTTATTTAAAGTCTGAATTCCTTGTTGACTAATTGTCCCTTCCATTTTGGAATGAGTCTGCAATACATGCATTTTTTTTTCCTTTTGTTTCTTATTATATTTTTTATAGGCACTCAAGGAAAAGAGTCCGAGCCTTTAGTGAAGATCAGGAAGCTATGATCAGAGCTCTATATGAGAAGTGAGTGTTACTTAGCTTGGTGGCTGGTTACAATATCAGTTTAAATTTCCTTTCACTAAATAGCCGCTCAAAAGCTGATAAAGATATGCTGGAATATGTTGTTTCCTTTTTAAAAAAATAAAAATAAAAAAGGGGGCTTTGTTTCATCTACACAGATTCAAAGAGCATAAGAGATGCAGCTACATGATTGCAAAAGAATTGGATGCAGATAGTAAATTCACGGCTGTCCAAGTTTCTCACAAACTTAAGCAACTTGGCCTACATGTTCCTCAACATAAGAGATTTGAAGCTAACATGCATCTGAGGGATGAGAATCTTAACGACTCCTTTACAGACGAAGCACATGATTCTGATGATGAAACATTGTTATCGTTAATGAATAGGTAATGTCATGTTCATTAGCAGTATCCTGTGCTCTTTCATGTTCACAGACAGCATTCAGTGCTCTTCTTGATGTACTGCCCTGTGTACATCTTCTGCTTTTAATATTATTAATTTCTAAAAAAAGTCATCTTCATATTTTTGAATATCCATGTTTTTTTTTTGGTACTAAGTTTTTTTTATTCTAATACATGCCCTTTTTAGTTGTAATTTTTATTCTGATATGCAAATTTGCAAGTGACGCAATTCGTTAACTAAATACTTTTGCGGTAATCTTTTAAATTTTACGACTGTTCTGGATCTTATGGTAACACATCAAAACATTTTTGTTGAAATCCATCATTGGTGGAATTCTGAAATTTTGTATTGATCTAAAGTTCCTTTGCGTTGTGTATATAACATTAGAATGGTGACAAAATCTTGTCATGTTATTATTATGAGTAATGATAGATGTCACTTGTGTCCACCCAAAATTGATGTGGCTTTTACAATCACAATTGGATCAAAATTCAATAATGATTTATCACAAATCCAATAGTAATTTTAAAAGTCACATCAATTTTGGGTGGACACAAGAGGGACACAAGGGTGATGTTTAGAATTACTCTATTATTATAGCTCTTATGTAGATATTTACCCACACTAAACATGTGACCCCTGGGATAATTTTCATAATTTCGTGCATGCATCATATTCTTTTTTGGTTGGTAGTATTTTTTGGAAAATAGTTATACATATTTTAGCTACCCTGTAACTTTTAATTAGAGTATCAGTGTGTTAAGCCTGTTCATTACTTTTCTTCTTGTATTTTCTTGTTCTTGTCAAATTAAATTTAATTCATCTTTTGGACATAGGAAAACTAAAAGGCCCCTTCCTCAGTCGAAGTATGAGAAGGTCATGGCCATCTCAATTCAGGGGACAACTCAAAATGATTATGGAAATAGAGCTACCGAAGGAGTTATAGAACGGTATTTTGCTCATCCACCATGTTTCTTCTTGCCAGTTACTGAACATTATTCAACTTATTCTACCAACCTTATATTGCTGTACATATAATTCAGACTGAACTAGGAAGGTTAGTGTCACATTTTTTATTTTCAAGTAGTAACTGCATCTGCAATCGGAAAGGAATTTTTGGAAAGCAGGATACTGGAGCTCGTGAGTGTGGATGGTATCAATATAGTTGTGATGTTGGTGTACCATGTTTGAAATATTTGCATACTTGGAGATGAATAAGAAGTCAACAGTTGGCTTAAAATCTGAAAAGCATTTCCATTTCTTTGGAAGAGACATGTTAATCTCGCTCTGAAGGAATGAAATCTTATCATCTTTCTAGAAACTGTTTTCTGCATCTAATCATCCCCACTTCCCTAGGATGCCTAGCTATAAAGAAACTTCAACTGCCTTATATTTAGAATGATTGTAGTTGAAGGTTTGCGTCCATTTTAGATTGAGTAGGCTTGCAGTTAACATGAAAGCCAAAATTGAAAAGTGGATCTAATGTTTGAAGAGTAAGGTTCTTGATCTTCCATTAAAAGTCGGCAAATCACTCCTATAAAAAGATAAAAAGAAGTTTCAGAATTCGGATATTCAACAGTACTAATTTATGTAGAGAATAAGGTGAAAGAAAAAAGGAGATATAAAGACAGTTGATTGAGCTTCTTAAGTTTGTTTGGAACAGTGACATGCAGGAATAATGTCAAATGAAGTGTTTTTTCCCTTGATAAAGTTTATTTATATTTCCCATTGTTACAATGCTACCTTTTAGTTCAAATAAGTTATCTGCATTTCATTTTCACTAGGCTGATAATATTTATAAAGGTGTGTCATATTTATTAAGCTGGCTATTTCTTGTACAAAAAAAAAAAAAAAAAAAAAAAACAGATTATTTAATAAAGAATGGCCTCAGATATTTACTTGAGGTTGGTTGCCCCAATAATTGTTTGTGATGGGAGTAGCTCAGGAATAATCTGTTAACATTTATCAACTTTGACGTAAAATTCATCCTACTTAATCTCTTTTCAGGGATGTTAGCAACCAATGCAGAAGGTTGGAGCCTGCAGGAATGGATGTGGATAATGCATTTAACCATGGCACTTGCATGGACAGTGGAAATCTTTTAGGCGTTGCACCTTTGAACAATTTAGATCATTTGTCACATCAGCAAGTGGATGATGAGTTGGCAGATTTGAGGGATGAAGTGGCTCTAGTTGCGTCTCCAAAGAATGCTCTTATTAGGGCTGGTAGTGAAAATTTGTTAGGTGTTGCACCGGAAAGCAATTTAGATCTTGTGTCACGTCAGCAAGTGGACGATGAGTTGGCAGATTGGGGGGACGAAGTGGTTTCTAGTGTACCTCCAAAGAGTGCTGTAATGAGAAGGAAGTTGAGGATGGTACTTGATCTTGAGGATGACTGAGACTGGAGTGTGGCCGATCAGTTCTCTTATTTTTAATGCCTTACAATTGTATTAAATTTCTTCTATTACTATATAATTATGTATATAGCATAGCATTCATGAACTTTGTTGTTACCTACGATTTTGTCTTATCCAAAGTTTTTCCATCCCAACCAAAATTTTGGATTAGTAAAATCCCATATTTTGTCGGTTGCATATCTTTTCTTTTTTGGGGCCATAAATGTTTAGCATATCTTTGAAATATCTGGATCTCTCAGGGAAAAATTAAAAAACAGATATCTGTATCTTACAATTCTCGTTTTTAGTAGAATGAATGAATGATATCTTACAAGCTTGGGAAACTTTTGACCTTTGGGACTGTAGATCTCAGCTTCCTTAAGGATATATTGACACAAGTTTTGGCCATCTTTAATTGGCTTCCTCGTCTTTCTTCTTTGACATACCTTGGCATAAAACTTGGCTTACCAGCTGAGTGATTTTTATAGTTGTGTACAAGCAATACATGTGTTAAATCCCCTCTTATTCTAAAAGTTGAAGTTGATAAGAATGAATGAATTTAATTATTTAATTATATTCTAACTTTTTTTTCTTACGGGTGAGCTCAAACTTCATCTTAACAAGTGAAGCTTAACATATAAAATATTTAAGTTAAATGGGGTGAATTGTTGAGTTAGGATTCGAACCTATCTTTGATATCATGTTAAATCACTACTTTTCTTAAAAGCTTTAGTGAATAAGAATTGATGAATTTAATCATCTAATTAATATTCTTACGCTACCTGTGGGTTCAAACTCCATCTCAACAAGTTGCTCCTTATGTCTCCAATAGGAGTTACTGCATCCATCACCAACAAGCTTATAGCTGAATCATGATGAGAACACTAAAATGTTTAATGGTATAGGCATGTTGGCTGGGGAGCATCTATGTGTGTTATCATTGTGTGCCTTCTGGTGCTAATACTTCTTCACCACTTTCATTCCCTGTTTTCTTTTCCAATCATCCAACTCCTCAATCTTCTCTTGGCTGTTCAAATATGCCAATAGTCTTGTCGTTCTTGACCTCAGTTCTAACAATTTAGAAGGTTCAATTCCAAAAGCTTTTGGGAATATGATAACTCTTGTTCATCTTGACCTCTTTTTCAACATCTTCGAGGGAATGATCCCACAAACTTAGGGGAATCTTCACAATTTACAAGTATTAGACTTATCAAACAATAGAATAAGTGGAGAGGTACCTGATCTTTCAAAATTTCCTTTGTTGAGAGAGTTGCATCTATCCAACAATAGGTTAAATGGAAGTATGATCAAAGGTATGGGATTGCTTTTCAAGCTGGAGATTTTGGACGTGTCTTCAAATTTGTTAGAAGGTGACATCATTGAGGCACATTTGTCGAATCTTTCTAACCTACATGAATTGGACTTTTCTTTTAATTCTGTGTCTCTAAAGTTTAGTCCAGCCTGGGTTCCATCATTTCATCTAGATACCATAAGATTGAGTTCTTGCAAATTGGGGCTAGCTTTTCCTCAATGGCTTCAAACACAAAAGAATTTTTCACGACTCGACATGTCTTATGCTGGAAATCTCGGATACCATCCCCAACTGATTTTGGAACCTTTCTTCTAATATAAAGCTCTTAAATCTCTCCCACAACCAGATCACTGGTACCATACCTCTTCAATGGTTTTCAGCAAAATTTGTTAGTTTTCTTGTCCTTGCGTTAAGATTTATTCATTTTCCTACCATAGATTTAAGTTATAATCGCTTCAGAGGTTTGTTGCCCACTACTTAATTTTGATTGGACCATGTTAAATCTCTCCAACAATTTGTTCCACGGATCAATTACATTTGTATGTGAGAGAAATGGGTTCACGAATGCCCTTGATGTGTCTTTGAGTTACCTTGATCTTTCGGATAACTTGTTATCCGGACAACTCCTTAACTGTTGGCAGGGCCAGCTCAGGCCCTAGGCGAGTTGGGCCCTCGCCTAGGGCCCCCAATTTAATAAGGCCCAAAAAAAAATTTTGAGTTAAAAAAAATTATTTTGGACCAAAAAAAAATTAAAGGCCCAATTTTTTTTTTAAAAGGACCTAAAATTTTTTTTTTATCAAAATTTAAGGCCTCAATTTAATAAGACTCCAATTAATAAGCCCACTATAAATTTTAAAAATAATTCAAAAAATAAATTAAAAAAGGACAAAGCATTAAAGCCTTACATCATTACATGCCAATTCCCTAGAGCTCCTGACGCTACAGTATACACCTACATCATGCACTCATCCTCTTAGCCTCTTTCTAGAAACTTTTTGTTTTTGATGAGAAAATATAAACGTTAGAAATAAAATATTACCATTTATTTTTTATTTATTATTTAGCCATGTAGGGAAAGCCAAGAGCCAAAAATATAAACTGTTGTCAGCCTAGTAATCTTACCATGGGCATTTTAAATATCAGAGTCTCTATATTTGCCACTTTACCTCTCCTCTTTGCTTGCTCTTTTCTGAGTTTTTCTTCTCTGCCTATCTCATCATTTTCTATTTCTCTCCGACTCCGAGTAATTAAGTCTCTTTTCCTATCTCCAAGAACTGCTTCATAATTCTTTTGCCAAATCAGGTTTTATTGTTCTAGTTTTGTCATTTATTTTATTATAGTCATAATTTTTTTTTTGATAAATCGTGTTTGTTTAATTTGTTAGTATGTTTAATTAAACATGTCTACTAGAAAATATGCATCTGGATATGAAAAACTTAAAAAAAAAAAAAAAAAAAAAAAGGTACACAAATTGATTGAATCTCAAAGAGGAGCTCTAAATAAATTTGTTATTAGCAATAAACAAAATATTGAGGATAATTTAGGTGAAAAACTCATAAATGAACAAGAAACTCATCAAAAAGAATTAAAAGATAATGAAAATGTTATTGATGTATCTAAATCTATTGCTACAAATATTTATGACCCTGGCCAATGGAAAAATATTGATGCAAAATTAAGGGATTTGTTAGTAGAAAATGGTCCAATAAGATACAATACTATAGATTTTCCTAAAGATGAGAACTCTAGGCATTTTCCTAATACATATTATATACGAAAATTATCAAATGGGGAGCAACATAATAGAAAATCGCTAGTCTATTCAAAAGATGTAGATAGAGTATTTTGTTTTTGTTGCAAGTTGTTTTATTCAAAACCTAATAGAATGCAACTAGCTAATGAAGGGACTAATGACCGGAAAAATCTTAGTGCTAAACTAAAAAGTCATGAAACAACCAATGAACATATTACTAACATGAATGACTAGATTGATTTAGAAATGAGATTGTTAAAAAATAAAACAATTGATAAAAATGTCCAAGAACAAATTAACAAAGAGAAAGATCATTGGAAAAGAGTATTTTGTTACTTAAAAAAAAAAAAAAAAAAAAAAATTAGGCCCAATTTCAAAGTTTTGCCTAAGGCCCCAAAATACGTTGAGCCGGCCCTGACTGTTGGGTAAAGATGTATCTTACCATGCTTAATTTGGGAAACAATAATTTCTCTGGAAGAATCCCTGATTATATTTGTGATTCTACGGGAGATCAGTTTATGAAAGCTCAACTTCATACGTTCACCAATGTTCTCCTAAAAAACCAGTTGTGGTCTCTCATCTAAAACTAAAAGCAACATTTTTGTGTACTAATAGTCTAAAAGGTTAAAGATCATTTCATTCCATTCCACTAATAACCGTTGAAAACAATTCTAGTAAACCCAACCAAACGCAACATAAATTACTGGTCTCGCAATTTACTAGAAAAACAATGAATAATGGTTTCCAATTAAATACTCTCACTCCTCACCCGGCCAATGCCACCGCCCACTGGCTTGTTTGATAAAAGTTCCAGAGGAAGTGATATCCACACGCGACCGCAATCGCCTTCCAAACCAGAACACTTGCATCGGCTTACCCTCTCTAATAAGCCATCAAACCTCAGTCATGCAAAACCATGTGCAAATTAAGGAGTCAGACCCATGGTTTTGGCAACGCTCCATGGTTTCCAAATACTCTCACTCCTCACCCATTTGTTTTAGCAACACTATGCGTGGAAGGGTAAATAACACCTCTCTCTTTACATGATAAATTTGGCAACATCGAGATATCTCAAATTATTCAAGACAAATCTAATCTCATTCATATATAATATGGCCAAATTTACTCCAACTTTTATCTCTTACCTTTTACGGAATTCACAATTTGCATACAATCTTCCTCCAAAATTATTTCCTACAAACCCTATCCTTGGCTGAACTCTACCGGATGTAATGCTGCCAAGGCTTCTGCTACTACCGGCTCTACTAGTAGCCCAATTTGTATTGGCCCCACGGAGTTCTCAAAAAAAAAAACATACTATTAGACCACTCATCCTCTTATGATATAAATCTTAAGTGATTCTTAGAGGCCCATTTGTTTCGCGATTCTTAGAAGGCCCATTGATTTCATTCGCAAATTCTAAATAAGTCCCTCTGTACAAATTCTGGCATTTTTTTCGAAAGGATCCTTTGCTGTAAGGGCTTGATGGCACAAAGTGGGCTTTGGTTAATACGACAAGTTTGGAAGGCTGTGCTAATCTCTGACTCTGGGCCTGAATTCGTTTTGTGAATGAAAATGTCGTTAAGCCATTTTACCATTTATCCCTTTAGGCCTTGTTTGGTTTGCGGATTTGACCATTGGATTGGACTAGTTAATACTAGGTATAACTAGTCTTTTGTTTAGTAACACTCTATTTCTGGGAATAGTCTATTCTCATGGGACTACTAATCTCATATACATAGAGTTTGCTAAGCCACTAAAGCCTCGTTTGGTTCGCAGATTGCTTAAGTTTTTGAGAAACTTGGACAGCCGTGAATTTACTATCTGCATCCAATTATTTTGCAATCATGTACTGCATCTCTTATGCTCTTCGAATTTGTATAGATGAAACAAAGCCCCCTTTTTTAATTTTGATTTTTTAAAAAAGGAAACAACATATTCCAGCATATCCTTATCAGCTTTTGAGCGTCTATTTAGTGAAAGGAAATTTAAACTGATATTGTAATTAACCAGCCACCCTGCTAAGTAACACTCACTTCTCGTATAGAGCTCTGATCATAGCTTTCTGATCTTCACTAAAGGCTCGGACTCTTTTCCTTGAGTGCCTATAAAAAATATAATAAGAAACAAAAGGAAAAAAAAAAAAAAAAAAAGCATGTATTGCAGACTTATTCCAAAATGGAAGGGAATTCTGGTGTATTTGTTTTAGGGTGTTTTTGTGCAATTTTTTTGCTTTATCTGAGGTGTCACTATATTATTAGATGCTGTAAAACCCATGTTTTAGGCCTGTTTCGGATATAAGTTATTCCCTTAAGATTATCAATTTTGAAAAATGTGTCGCCATATAATGAGATTGTAACACATACATAATTTGTGATCATATTTTAGCTAGGAAAAAAAATTGGGAAGTACAGCATTTCTTATGCAATAGCCATTGAGAAATAAAAAAAGAAAAAAATTGAGCGTCATAGTAATAATGAATTTTTGAACAACTAACTCTCTACATACGTAATAGGGTGAGATTCTAGTGAGAGAGATCTAGAGTTAATAACTCATGCTAACTTGTACATTTCTTAATTTCCACTTGATTTCTAAGATTTTTAGTAGCTAATCAAGTGAAGAAAGAAAGTTCGTATTATGGTCACGATCAAGGCAAGAAATGAAGGGAGAAAAATGATAAATTGATGCAATATTTGTATAAACGTTATTTAGTCCTTTTTTCACTACGAATCTTGCCACAATAATTAATTAAGGAAAATAAATGTGTCGATAATGGTTTCCTTTCCGGTGATTTCTGAGAAGCTCCCATGTCAAGTTCATCATCATTACCTAAAATTCCACAACGTAATCTTTTTTCAAGCAATATTAATGCTATTAGAGATAAAGACTTGACTTGATGAGATTGTGGAAAAATTGAATGAAATGTTGGAACATTGAAAAATTGAAACCAACATTTCATTTAATTTTTCCATGTTGAATTTTTCAATGTTCCAATTTCAATTTTTCAATGTTCCAACATTTCATTCAAATTATGTACGTGTTACATTAATCTCATGATATGACGATTGGAAAAAATATACATACACCTCAAACTATTATGCAATTTGCAATATTCTTCCAAACTATCAATTGAACAAGTACCTCCAACTAAAAAAAGAAATGCAATATATCCTCTAGGTTCTTAAAATAACAAAAAATATAATAAAAAAAAAAAAAAAAAAGAAAAAAAAAAGAGCTGTTGTGGTCGTGGGTCTTCACACAAGACCGGTGGTGGTCTGAATTTCAGTTATTTATTAATTTTTAAGACTTTGGCCTCTAGAAAGCAAGTTGAGTCCCAAGTCTTGCCTGATTTGCGGGGTAATAGTGGGGTGATTTGGCAAGATGGCGTACGTTCACTAAAGTTTGTTTGGCAAGTTGATTGTCAAGTCTTCTTTCAAGTTTTTTTTTTTGTTTTTGTTTTTGTTTTTTTTTTTCAGGCGTTTGTTTCACACTACGGTTACATAATCAGAGTAGAAAACAACACTATAAATAATGATTATTCTTCTTGTTAAATTGGGACATCAAAACCAGGCGTGGCATCTACTAAAACTTGTTATTATCTCAGCTTCAGCTCTTGGCCACCACCGTCCCAAAGAGAGCGTCAAACAATGAGAGGTGATTATGCTGAATTGCTACTCATACTTGGCCTCCTCCTCTGTACTGGAACCACAGTGGGTTTTGGTTTGAATATGAGTAATTCAGAGGTGAGATGCATAGAGGAAGAAAGACAAGCACTCCTCAAATTCAAACAAGGCCTTATAGATGATGCCAATTTGCTGTCATCTTGGGGCAGCCAGGAGGATTGCTGCAAATGGAAAGGAATTGAATGCAGCAACCAAACAGGTCATGTTGTCGAGCTTAATCTCGGGCCAGATAATCTTGTTGGTGGAAATCTACGTGGTGAGATGAACATTTCAATACTTGGTTTGCAGCATTTGACGTACTTGGACTTATCTTCTAATTCTGTGTCTTTGAACTTTAGTCCATCTTGGGTTCCACCATTTCATTTGGATGTCATTAGATTGAGCTCTTGCAAATTAGGTCAAGCCTTTCCTGAATGGCTTCAAACACAAAAGAATTTTTCATCCCTTGATATGTCTGATGTAGGAATCTCAGACTCAATTCCCAATTGGTTTTGGAACCTTTCTTCCAATATACAATTCTTAAATCTCTCTCACAACCAAATTACTGGCACTATACCTCTTCAATGGTTTTTGGAAAGGTTTATTGGTTCTCCTCTGATAGATTTGAGTTATAACCGCCTCAGTGGTCCGTTTCCACAATTTAATTCTGCTTCAATCGTGTTGAATCTCTCCAATAATCTGTTCCAAGGATCTATTACATCCATATGTGAAACAAATGGGTCAGTGAATGCCAATTATTTGTATTTGAGTTACCTTGATCTTTCGGATAACTTGTTATCTGGAGAACTTCCTAACTGTTGGGGAAATATGATGTTTCTGTCCATGGTTAATTTGGCAAACAATAATTTCTCTGGGAGAATTCCTGATTCTTTCTGTGAATCTTTTGTTTGGCTACAAACATTGCATTTGCAGAACAACAGTTTCATCGGAGAACTGCCCAAATCATTAATAAGATGCAAGTTATTGGCACTACTAGATCTTGGAGAAAATAGACTCTCGGGGAGGATGCCAACATGGATAGGCACAAGCCTACCACATTTGGTTGTTCTTCGCCTACCGTCAAACTTGTTCATAGGCCACATACCATTGCAATTATGTCAGCTAACATCTCTTCAAATCTTGGACCTCTCTCACAACAATATTGTAGGGACTATACCAAAATGCCTCAATAACTTCACTGCCATAGCTCAAAAAAATAGTTCAGATGTAAGCATTTTTCATTTTTTTCCTTCTTCTCCTGTTGGGACCAACATGTATTCCGTTTCCCACTACATTGACAATTTATTGGTACCTTTCAAAGGAAAA
Organism: Corylus avellana; assembly: GCF_965113065.1. Classification (NCBI taxonomy): domain Eukaryota; kingdom Viridiplantae; phylum Streptophyta; class Magnoliopsida; order Fagales; family Betulaceae; genus Corylus; species Corylus avellana. The sequence goes on from NC_142491.1 coordinate 47,093,349, forward strand.
TATCTCAAGTATAGTAAAACTCTGGGACTAGTAAAAGTCATCGATCTTTCAAGCAACAAATTGAAAGGAGAAATTCCGAGAGAAATAACAAGTCTCTCAGGATTGATTGCGTTGAACCTATCTATGAACTTGTTAACTGGCACCATTCCTCGGAATATTGGTGAGATGACGTCTTTGGAGTCTTTGGACTTGTCGAAAAATCAACTTTCGAGCATTATTCCCCCAAGCCTTGTTGATTTGAGCTTCCTAAGCTACTTGAATTTGGCAAACAACAACTTGTCAGGTGGAATCCCATCAGGTACCCAGCTTCAAAGCTTTAGTGCTTCTGCATATTCAGGTAACCGAGATCTTTGTGGCTTGCCTCTTCCGAAAAAGTGTCCAGGAGATGAAACAGCTCAAGTTCCTCAAACTGGTAGCAAACAAGGAGAAGACAATATTCAAGAACATGCAAACTCCCACGAACATCTATGGTTTTATGCTAGCATTGCACTCGGATTCATTGTTGGATTTTGGGGTGTTTGTGGATCATTGTTATTGAAGAGTTCTTGGAGGCATGCCTATTTCCAGTTCTTACAGAGAATAGGAGATAAGCTCTATGTAGCAATAGCTATCCGCAAGGCCAAATTACTGAGAAAATTCAAGACTCAATGCTAAAAAGAAATCCTTTAGTCAAGGTACATTGAAATGTTGTTCCCAATAATTTCCGTTTCTTTCAAGTAATTCATGTTTGTAGTTTCATCATCCTCTCTAAATTGTAATGGTAATATAAATGTTGCCATGTTGGGTTTTGTACGTTGAAGCTATTAACTTTCTCCTCTACTAAAGAAAACTAGATACCAATTTGCTAGACCTACAGATTTATTGGCATATCATGATGCTGTTTTTATTTTTAATTTAATTTATTTAATTAATATGTACCATTTCTTGATTTACTGCACGTGCTAAAGAAGTAGTACTGATGCTTTTCGTACTTCAAATCACTTGTCAGTTAGCAGATTTGCCATGGACTGGATGGCAAATTTTGCTTGGAATAAAGAAGTACTTCTATCAAGAGTTGTTGCTGCCGCTGCAAGAGGAAACAGAGTGTCTACTATTCTCTAAATGACATGTTTGTAACACCTGTGTGGTTCTGATCTATATGCTTTGTTCTATTGCCTTTTCTCTCAGAAACATCGTTATTGGGAATGTCTTCTATAACACAAAATTTGAAGAGAGATCATGTGTACTTTGAATTATGTTAATGCTTGAGCATTATCATCCTATGCTATTTATATGTATCATATTGGATTTGACATTGGAGTGTAATTTAACTGAGTTTGAAGTTGATTTGGAAAGGATCAATCGATACCAGACTTGAATGCTTCATTCAGTCTTATAATTACTGTTACAGGACTTGAGTTTTTCTACAATTTCACCAATTAATAAATGAATTCACAGGGAACTGTAGTCTGTTCCGAGGAAAAAGTTGGAAAAGGGCCATTGTTTGAAAGAGACATGCACGTTGATAGTCGAGTCTTCCCCGAAGTTTCTGCATGCCCTGCCCTTTCACTCTCAACGATTAAAGCTTGTTTGACAAAAGATAACCGTGTTCACTCTCAAGCACTAGAGGTTTGGTTGACAAGTTGACTGTTAAGTCTTCTTTGAAGCTTTTGTACAGCCCGTGTTTTACTCGCAAGCACTAAAAATTAATTTGTTTGAAAAAGATGAAGTTGGGAGTTTCTCAGAAACCACTGTAGAAAGCGAACCAATTATACCACACATTTATTTTCAAGACGTTGCACTTTGTTTTATTACCTTCGATCTCTCTCAGCTACTTCTTTATCACTTTGTAATTTTATTTTTATTTTCCAGTTGGAAGTTGTTAAAAGTTTGAATAAGTGCCCTGCAGTCCATTACCAAACAAATTTACATGCTCATACATGTCACGAAGATCACTCTGTTCCAACATTTCATTCATTTCATTTGTTCCTTCAACTTATCAAAGAAAACTGCTAAACCTACAATTCATTCTTTTATGTTTTGCATTTGTATGGGTATTTTTGTCTTACTGATTTTTATTTTTATTTTTTTGAAAAAAAAATTGTTGTCTTTTTTAACCGGACAAAAAGTGGTACATTGCAAATTTTATTCCAAAAATTTGTATTTTTTTTTTTTCCAAATTTTATCCGAAGTCAAAGGAAAATTTTCTTCCTGATGTCTCTCCCATGCTGAGAATTCGGATACCATCCTAAATTACAATGGTCTACTTAATGGTCCATGGGATTAAATTAATTTGGTATCTTCCATTAATTATATATTGCTACTGATGCTTGTCATACTTCAAATCGCATGTCAGTTAGCAGATTTCCACTGAAGGGAACAGAGCAAAACACTTGACCTGGATAGTAAATGTTTACTTTGCATGAAGAAGCTGTATCCACTATCCAGCGCCTCCAGCCTAATGATTTTCTTTTACCAGCTTGATGTTGATATCAAGAGTTACCAACTCCTCTTTTGTTAATGTTTAAGTGTGCTCATCCTGGACTATTAGTATCACTATTGGCCGTGAGGCTTCTCTCCCTCTGTGAAACATTTGACACTGTTGAATCAAACAAGGATTCTCTCTCTCTGTGAAACATGAAGAAGCTATTCATAATTCAGAAGTGAGATGCATGGAGAAAGAAAGACAATCACTCCTCAAATTCAAACAAGGCCTGATGGATGATAACGGCCTACTGTCTTCTTGGGGCAATCACGAGGAAGATTGTTGCAAATGGGAAGGAGTTAAATGCAGCAATCGAACAGGTCATGTTGTGAAGCTTGACCCTCGGGGAAAGCATTTCTTCGAAGGCAGTAAAGTTCTTTCAGGTGATATAAGCTCTTCATTACTTGGATTGCAACATTTGATTTACTTGGACTTAAGTTCCAATGAGTTTTCCACATTCTTCCCAGAGTTCATTGCTTCACTCACTAAATTACGTACAATATCTCAATCTTTCCTACAACACTATTTCTGGAACCATTTCCACAACAGCTTGGAAATCTCACATGTTTGATTTCTCTTGATCTCAGCTGGAACTATTTTGGGCTGATGGAGGACCACAATCTTGACTGGTTCCGTCATCTCTCATCATTAAGAAACTTAAATATGTGCCAAGTGAACCTTAGCAAGGTAGCCAATTGGCCGGATAAGGTTGGCATGCTACCTTCTTTGTTAGACTTACTTTTAAGTTGTGAGCTCTCCATGCCAACTCCTCATGTGCTTTCCAATGCTAATTCTTCTTCACCACTTTCATTCCTTGATCTCTCTTTTAATCAGCTCAACTCCTCAATATTCCCTTGGCTGCTCAAATTTACCAATAGCCTTGTCGTTCTTGACCTCCGTTTTAATGAGTTACAAGGTTCAATTCCAAAAGCTTTTGGGGATATGGTTGCTCTTGTTGATGTTGACCTCTCTTTCAACAACCTCGAAGGCATGATGCCACAAACTTCGGAGAATCTTCACAACTTGCAAGTATTACACTTGTCAAACAATAACATAAGTGGGGAGGTAATCGATCTTACAAAGTTCTCTTTCTTGAGAGAGTTATATCTATCAAAAAATCGGTTAAATGGGAGTTTAACCAAAAGTGTGGCAAAACTTTCTATGCTCCAAGTTCTTGATGTGTCTTCAAATTCTTTAGAAGGTGATATCACTTAATCACATTTTTCAAATCTTTCCAACTTACACAAAGTGGATTTCTCTTTCAATTCTTTGTCATTGAAGTTTAGTACGGCCTAGGTTCCACCATTTCATTTGGATGTCATTAGATTGGGCTCTTGCAAATTGGGTCCAAATTTTCCTGAATGGCTTCACTCACAAGAGAATTTTTCACAGCTCGATATATCTGATTCAGGAATTTCAGACACAATTTCCAATTGGTTTTGGGACCTTTCTTCCAATATACAATTCTTAAATCTCTCTCACAACCAAATCACCGGCACCATACCTCTTTAATGGTTTTTGACAGGGTTTATTGGTTCTCCTTTAATAGATTTGAGTTATAACTTCCTCAGTGGTCCTTTGCCACAATTTCATTCAAATCCGTCGGTGTTGAATCTTTCCAATAATATGTTCCAAGGATCTATTACATCCATATGTGAAACAAATGGAAACTTGAGTTACCTTGATCTTTCAGATAACTTGTTATTTGGAGAACTCCCTAATTGTTGGGGAAATATGATGTTGCTAGCCATGCTTAATTTGGCAAACAATAATCTCTCTAGGAGAATCCTTGACTCTATATGTGCTTCTAGAGACTGGCTTCAGACATTGCATTTGCGTAACAATAATTTCATCGGAGAATTGCCCAAGTCATTGATGAACTGCTCTTCATTGGGGCTACTAGACCTTGAAGAAAACAGACTCTCTAGAATGATACCAACGTGGATAGGCACAAGCCTGCCAGAATTGATGGTTCTCCGCCTGCCATCAAACTTGTTCATGGGTCACATACCATTTCAATTATGTCATTTAATATCTCTTCAAATCCTGAACCTCTCTGATAACAGTATTACAAGAACTATACCAAAATGCCTCAATAACTTTATTGTCATGACTCAAACACAAAGTTCATATGTAAGCCTTGATCATTCATACTTTCCTTCTTCCAGGACCTCCTTTATTATCGATTTTGACTACATTGACAGCTTATTGGTGACTTTTGAAGAAAAGTTTCTCGAGTATAGTAAAACTCTTGGACTAGTAAAAGTCATCAATCTTTCGAGCAACAAATTAAAAGGAGAAATTCCAAGAGAAATAACAAGTCTCTTAGGATTGATTGGGTTGAACTTATCTAGAAACTTATTGACTGGCATCATTCCTCAAAATATTGGTGACATGAAGAGATTAGAGTCTTTGGACTTGTCGAGAATCACCTTTCAGGCATAATTCCCCCAAGCCTAACTACTATGAGTTTACTAAGCTACTTGAATTTGGCAAACAACAACTTGTTAGGTAAAATCGCATCAAGTACCCAATTTCAAAGGTTTAGTGCTTCTGCATATTCAGGTAACCGAGATCTTTGTGGCTTGCCTCTTCCGAAAAGGTGTCTAGGAGATGAAATAGCTCAAGTTCCTCAAACTAGTAGCAAACAAGGAGAAGACGATGCTCAAGAACATGTAAACTCCCATGAACATCTATGATTTTATAATAGCATTGCACACGGATTCCTTATTGGATTTTGGGGTGTTTGTGGATCATTGTTATTGAAGAGTTCTTGGAGGCATGCCTATTTCCAGTTCTTAGAGAGAATAGGAGATAAGCTCATGTAGCAATAACTATCCGTAAGGCCAAATTACTGAGGAAATTCAAGACTCAATGCTAACAAGAAATCCTTTAGCCAAGGTACGTTGAAATGTTGTTCCCAATAGTTTCCTTTAATTTTCTTTCAAATAATTCATGTTTGTAGTTTCATTGTCCTCTCTAAATTGTAATGGTAATATAAATGTTGGGTTTTGTTGAAGCTATTAACTTTCTCCTCTACTAAAGAAAACTATATACCAATTTGCTAGACCTACAGATTTATTGGCATAGCATGATGCTGTTTTTATTTTTAATTTTCTTTAATTAATATTTAACATTTCTTGATTTGCTGCACGTGCTAAAGAAGCAGTACTGATGCTTTTCGTACTTCAAATCACATGTCAATTAGCAGATTTGCCATGGATAGGATGGCAAATTTTGCTTGGAATAAAGAAGTACTTCTATCAAGAGTTGTGCCTGCTGCTGCAAAAGGAAACAAAGTGTCTACTATTCTCTAAAGGGCCTGTTTGTAACATCTGTGTGGGTCTGGTCTATATGCTTTGTTCTATTGCCTTCTCTCTCAGAAACATCATTATTGGGAATGTCTTCTATTACACAAAATTTAAAGAGAGATCATGTGTACTCTGAATTATGTTAATGCTTGAGCGTTATCATCCTATGCTATATATAGGTATCATATTAGATTTGACATTCGAGTGTAATTGATGCAGCGTGACTTAGTGGGCTGCAGTGAAGAACATCAATAAGTAGCGAATAAATACTTCTAGATCTTGATTCTATCAAAGATCTAATAAATCTTCTTAACAAAGGCTAGATACTCTCTAAGTTTTGAAGGAAAAGAAAAAAAAACGCTCAACTCTGAGGTTTCTTATTCAACAAAATCAATAATCAACATAAATTGATTTGCTATGGAGGCTATAAGCATATATTTATAACCCAAAACTTAATAAAATATGACATAAATACCCCAAAAACCCTAAACCTAATAAAATAACAAAATAAAGACTCCTAAAACCCTAACCCTAATAAAATAACAACATAAAGTCGGCTAAAAAATAAAACAAACTAACGGCGCCCGTCCAAACGGCCACGACACTTAAACGACAAAAACATAAAATAATATATGGGTTCGGAATACACTCCAATCTACATCAGTAATTTAACAATTTTAACCGAGTTTGAAGTTGATTTGGAAATTAAGGATCAATCGATACCAGACTTGAATGTTTTATTCGGTCTTATAATTACAGTTACTGGACTTGAGTTCTTCTAGAAACTCACCAATTAATCCAGGGAACTGTAGTCTGTTCCCAGGTAAAAGTTGGAAAAGGGCCAATATTGTTTGAAAGAGACATGCACGTTGACAGTCAAGTCTTCCCTGAAGTTTCTGCATGCCCAGTCCTTTCACTCTCAACAATTAAAGCCTATTTGACAAAAGATAACCGTGTTCACTCTTAAGCACTATAGAGGCTTGTCTGATTGACAAGTTGACTGTTAAGTCTTCTTTGAAGCGTTTGTACAGCCCTTGTTTCACTCGCAAGCACTAAAATTTGTTTGAAAAAAGATAAAGTGGGGAGTTTCTCAGAAACCAATCTAGAAAGCGAACCAATTATACCACATATTTATTTTCAAGACGTTGAAAATATATTACTGCCCTTTGTTTTATTACCTTCGATCTCTCTTAGCAACTTCTTTTATCACTTTGTAATTTGATTGTGGATATCAGGTAATGTAATGTATCACTTTGTAATTTTATTTTTATTTTTATTTTCACGTTGGAAGTTGTTGTTTAAAGTTTAAATTGGTGATTCTCTTACTGGGTTTCAGTAAGTGCCCTGCAGTCCATTACCTTGTTGTAACTTGTTGATACGCGCGTTGGCAAATAAAGGGAATAAGATTCTCTCTGGTCTAAAATAGATTGGAAAATATCCAATTCATGGTTAAAAGAAAATTCTAGAGCCATAAATAAGACACTGATCCTACCACCAAAAAATAATAATAAAATATTATTTCAAAAAAATTAAGGGGTGATTGGCCACCCCATTTGGTAATGGGACATGTGTTTCATTTGTGGCTCTAAGATTTTTAAGAAGAGATCCTAGTCATGAACTAAATATTCTCCGGTCCATTTTGGACTGAAGAGAATCATTTTCCCAAGTAATGGAGGATGTTGATTTCTTTTTTTTTTTAGTGATTGATGTAACTCCAATTACATATTTACACATGACAACAAATTATAAAAGAATAATGAATTCTTCGCACTTCAATTAATTCCGATGGCGAAGCAGGGTGGGAGGAGTCCCAAATCCCCGCTCAAGCTTAAAAAAACTTACATGGGACTATAACCCCAAACCCAAGCTAAAGCCCAAAAAAATCAAACTCGGTCCTAAAAAGATTATATAAAAAAGGCCTTTCACAATATAATTTTTGAAATAAAAAGTGCTTATGGATTTTTTTAAGCCCAAACTCAAAAGCTTCAAGGCTAGACACCAGATTTTTCTTAAAAAATCCATATGACACCCCGGGCTCCAAAAACAAACAAAATTATATAAATATAATAGACTCTCAGAATATGACGTGACATATTTTCATACTTCAACCCTTTCCTTTTAGTTTTCTATTTTCGTGACTCGTTTTTTATTTTACTTTGTAATTACTATCAGGCCCATAATTAAAAAAGGTGTTCTATCCGTGCATTACAATGCATTAGGTTTGTTTGACAAAAAATGACGTGTTAACTGTTGAAGTTTGTTTGACAAGTTGACCGTCGAGTCTTCTTTGAAGTTTTTGTCCAGCCCCTGTTTCATTAATCTAAAGCATTTGTAAGTTTGTTTCCTTTTACTAAAGAAACCGTGTGCTCACTGCAGATTCCGGCATATATACGCCAACTTTTGAAGGGGTGTCCTACCAGGAAAAAACAAAAAGAACTTGAAATGGGAGTTTCTCAGAAACCACCGAAGACGTTGATAAGATGTCACTTACTTCCCTCAGCCATGAAAATTAAGTTAGTCTCACAAAGTTCTTACATTAGTCGTTACTAAAAATCTTAGAAATTAAGTGGTAAGAAATGTACAAGTTACCCACATTCATTGATTTAATCGTTTTATCTCCTACAAAACCCCAAATTATTTGCTGTTGATTTACCCATGTTTCCAATACCAAATTTGTTACATTACTCGGTTGGGAGGACCAAAATAGTTGTTTTAATATACAGGTCCCCTTGTTTCTTTTGAAGATTTCATGTACCTTCTTTCGGTCCAGAGTAATTATTTTTTTGAGTAATTGCCTTTTGCCCCGTGAACTACATCGCCTTAGCACTCTCCTTCCATGAACTACCAACTATGACAACTGACCCCATCAAACTATCATCTTATGACAGAAAGCCCTATTCTGTCCGTCAAAGGAGTTAAAATTGATGGTCAACGGTCATGTGCAAGTCATGTGCCATTTTAATTTTTTTTTCTTCTACTTTTGCCCTTATTAATTTAAATTGTTCTCATGTGTTTGATTATGGTTTAGGAGGGTATAATCATCATTTTCTCGGTCTAAAGTGAGGGCAAAAGTGGAAGAAAAAGGAAATTGGGAAGTGTAGCATTTCTTATGCAATAGACATAGAGAAATTAAAAAAGAAAAAAATTGAGCGTCATAGTAATAATGAATTTTTGAACCACTAACTCTCTCTACATACGTAATAGGTGAGATTCTAGTGAGAGAGATCTAGAGTTAATATATAGCTCATGCTAACTTGTACATTTCTTAATTTCCACTTGATTTCTAAGATTTTTAGTAGCCCCACTAATATGTAATCAAGTGAAGAAAGAAAGTTCGTATTATGGTGAAGGCAAGAAATGAAGGGAGAAAAATGATAAATTGATGCAATATTTGTATAAACTTAATTTATTTAGTCCTTTTTCACTAAGAATCCTGCCACAATAATTAATTAAAGAAAATAAATGTGTCGATAATTAATGGTTCCCTTTCCGGTGATTTCTGAGAGGCTCCCATGCATGCAAGTTCATCATTATTACCTAAAATTCCACAACGTAATCTTTTTTCAAGCAATAATGCTATTAGAGATAAAGACTTGACTTGATGAGATTGTGGAAAAATTGAATGAAATGTTGGAACAGTGTGATGTTCGATCGTAACATGTACATGCATGGGAATTTTCTTGGTAAGAGTACTGCAGCGCACTTATTGGAACGGGGAATGCTATTTAGGCTTTTTTTGTTTTGGTAGAAAGAGAAGAAGAAGAAGAAGAAGAAAAGGAATTAGCAACAAGCCAAGCCAACAAATTTAATTGTTGAGAGTGAAAGAAAGGAGTGGGTAGAAACTTGAGGGAAGACTTGACTATCAAACCCAATTACGTGACGTTAATGCAAAAGCAAGAGATTCCCACCTACAAATTTCCACCACAATACTGTGGTGGAAATTTTTAATTAGTTATCAAGTCAAGTCTTTATCTCTAATAGCATTATTGCTTGAAAAAAGATTACGTTGTGGAATTTTAGGCAATGATGATGAACTTGACATGCATGGGAGCTTCTAAGAAATCACCGGAAAAAAGATTACGTTGTGGAATTTGCAATATTCTTCCAAATTATCAATTGAACAAGTACCTCCAACGAAAAAAAAAAAAACAAAATGCAATATATCCCCTAGGTACTTAAAATAACAAAAAATATATATATAATTCAAAAAAAAAAAAAAGAAAAAAAAAGTGGGGGGGGGGGGGGGGGGGGGGGGGTGGTGCTGTCGACCTGTCGTGGTCGTGGGTCTTCACACAAGACCCATGGTGGTGGTTTGAATTTCAGTTATTTATTAATTTTTAAGACTTTGGCCTCTAGAAAGCAAGTTGAGTCCATAGTCTAGCCTGATTTGCGGGGTAATGGTGGCGTGCCTTGGCAAGATGGCGGTCACTAAATTAAGTTTGTTTGGCAAGTTGATTGCAAGTCTTCTTTCAAGCTTTTTTTTGTTTTTTGTTTTTTTTTTTTCAGTCCTTTCACTCTCAAGCAATAAAGTTTGTTTTACGAAAAATGACGTTTGCTCTCAAGCAATATTCAAGCTTGTTTGACAACTTGCTTGTCAAGTCTTTCTCTCTAATAGCATTATTGCTCGAAAGAAGATTACACTGTGGAATTTTAGGTATTTATATTGATGAACTTGACATGCATGGGAGCTTCTCAGAAATCACTGGAAAGGGAACCATTATCGACACATTTTATTTTCCTTAATTATTGCGGCAGGATTCTTATTGGAAAAGGACTAAACAAAGTTTATCCAAATATTGCATCAATTTATCACTTTTCTCCCTTCATTTCTTGCCTTCACCATAATACGAACTTTCTTTCCTTTACTTGATTACATATTAGTGGCTACTAAAAATCTTAGAAATCAAGTGGAAATTAAGAAATGTACAAGTTACCCACATTCATTGATTTAATAATTTCATGAGATCTCCAACAAAACCCCAAAAATCCAGAGGAGAATTAGCTTAGCATGAATTATTAACTCTCTCTATCTCTCTCTTACTAAAATTTTAAGTAGAGAGTTAGCTGTTCCAAAATTCATTATTACTACGATGCCCTTTTTTTAAAAAAAAAAAAAAAAAAAAAAAAAAAAATTCTCAATGGCTAATTCATAAGAAATGCTACACTTTCTAATTTTTTTTTTTTCCTCCAAAATATTATCCCTAAATAATGTGTTGCAATCTTATTAGATAGTGACACATTTTTCAAAATTAATAATCATAAACACAGCTTGGGAAGTCATAAAGGCCCAGTAGTATGCAAATGGCTTTACTTAATCGCTTATAGCATTTCCAATGGAAGAGCCAAATGATACTTTTATATAAAGGGTTAAATACTCCTTACCCCCCTAGGGTTTCCCAACTTTATTTTTTTCCCCCTGTGATTTCATTTTTATCACAAGAGATCCCTGTGGTTTTGATAAGTGACCAAATTAGTCTATCCGTTAGTTGGCCGTTAGTTGACCGTGAGAACTGACACGTGGACCAATCAGACGTCGACACGTGGCATATATTTAATTTTTTAAAATTAAAAAAAAAAAAAAAAAAAAAAGGGAAAAAAATTGGGGGTGGCTCCTTGGCCATTTGGGGGTGGCCTTGGAGCCGAGCCACCCCCAATTTTTTAAAATAAATAAATAAAAAATAATAATAATAAAAAATTAATAAATAAATAAACCCTTTAAAAGTTCTCAAAAAGACAGGTATTAGGAAAAGGCAAAAATATCCCTAACTCACCAACCAGGGCTGCGCCACGGGTCTTGGTAATATATATATTTTTTTTCATGGATCAGCCACCTCGGTGGGTCTAGGTATTTTTTTTTTTTTTTTTTTTGAGGGTATATTTTTCTTTTTGGGAGGCAAATAGGTAGTAGATTTGGGGGCCAATCCAAAGACGCTTGTAGTTCCCCTTATTTTTAATTTGTCATAAAGCAATTTTCAGGTATTTTGCCATGGCCTAAACTATTATATGTTTATCATGGCCTAAAAAGTCATTTAATAAACTTAAATTTTTCCTCAAACTGATAAGTACATTCCCCACAGATCTTGCAACAATTAAACACATTTCTTCAATTCTCTTTGTAAAAGCAATGTATATACTTGTAAAATCACATTATCTTGAGGGTCCCTAATTGTTTTATGCATCCACATAAACTTAGTCGTTTGGAATTTAGCTAACAACAATTTTGTTTGGGGAAATTCCAAAGTCTCAGACTCTCAGCCTCATGGCTGGCTGCCTTGGCTCAAAACGCTAAATTCAGGCACTAATGGTTTCTCATAGATGAAAAAATTGCAGTTATTTGACATTTATAGATTTGGGAAGACAATAGATTCCTTAGAAAAGTGCAAGTGCTATGGATTGGAGAAGGCCTAAAATGTTCCATGAGATTACCTTTGTTATCGTAAGAACTGATTAAATATGGATTATAAGCAATTAGCACCACGAGGCTGTTTTTATTTTTACTTTTCTCTAACATTCGCCATTTTATTTTTATTTGCTGCACATGTTAAGAAGCAGATTGTCACTGAAGGCAACAGGGCAAAGCACTTATTCTGGATGCCAAGTTTCACTTTGCATGAAGAAGCTGTCCATCTAGCTAGTGTCTCCAGACTAATGGTTTTCTTTTACCTCGTTGCTTATTATATCAGGAATTGCTACGTACTACTCCAATTGGCAATGCTTTGTATGACACACAAAATTTGCAGAGAGATTATGATATGTAATTTAAATGCTTTTAATGCTTCAGTGTTCTCATCTCGACAATTTGTATTTCATTTAATTGGTGGCTGTTAGCCGTGTGTCTTCTCTCTTTGGGAAGCATTTGAATTGGTGATGTATCATTTTTCTGTTCGAAGTTGTTAAAAGTTTGAATTGGTGATTATAATTTGGTTCCAATAAGTGACCTGCAGCCTCTTACCAAATAAATTCAATTACATGCTCGTACATGGCACGAGGATGAAGCTGCATGTTCCAAAATTTCATTCAATTTATTCACCAACTCATCAATCGTATGTTCAGCTTTGCACAATTTGCTTGAATGAATTCCCAGAAAATGTTAGTGTTCAATGGTCTGTCCCCACTCCCAGCAGGAAGTTGCATGCTCGTACAATTCTCGGAGCCAAGTTGACTGTCAAGAATTCCCTGAAGTTTCTGGCTAGTCCTCGATCTCAGCATTCTAAACATAGATGTTTGTTTTGGCAAGTTGACCTTCAAGTCTTCTTAAGTTTTTGTCCAGCCCTGTTTCACTCACAAGAATTAAGTTTGTGTCACTCTCAAGCATTAAGGTACATCTCTAAACGAGAAGTAACGCTATGACCACATTTCCATCACGATGGAAAGGTTTTTCCTATACATTTTATGGGCTTTCACTAATTCTGAAAAAAAAAAAAAAAAAAATGGTCTTTTATCTTAATGAAAAGATGGTTTTTAGCGTTACTCAAAAGGAGAATAAAAAAGTCTACCTTTCTTCGTTCTCATAGAAAGCAGTTAATCAATCTCACATTTTTTGTGGAAGTTCAAGAATCCCGTCCTTGGTCCTACAACACACTGATTATGATAATAAATTAAATGTTCGAATTAGTCAGTCCAGGGAGTCTTAACCAATATATATATTCACTGTTAAAATGTAATGCCAAGCAATGTAAATACCTACTACACGTACAGTTTCTTGACCAAAGAGCATGACCTTGATTTTGCATAGAAAAGGCATCTCACAATATAATTCTTGAAATATGAAGTTTATGAAATTTTTAAGCCCAAATTCAAAAGCTTGTAAGCTAGCTACCATTTTTTTTTTTTTGGAAAAGTACACACATACCCTCAAACTACCATCTCATTGTCAATATCTCTCCCAAACTACCAATTATGTCAATGTCTCCCATAGACTACCAAAAAATGTCATGCCCCCTCAATAACAGAAATGCACTTCATAATTTTTTTAATTTTTTATTTAAAAAAAAAGTACTTTAAATTATATATATATATATATATATATATATTTTTTAAAAATCAATCTATATATATAGTTTGAAAATGTTTTATGGTTATTTTTGTTTTTTTGTTAGCATTGGAGATCATTGTGCATGGAAGTTATGGTGCACATTGACACAATTGATACTTTGTTTTTGGTGGGGGATCGAGGAAAGGGGCATTGACAATTGAATAATATTTTGAGGAGGATATATGTACTTTTCTTTTTTAAAACAAATAATGATAATAATCATATGTTGATCCAGTTCCAAAAGAAAAAGGAAAATTATATAGAATAGACTCTCAAAACCTATCATGACAGGTTTTCATACATTTTTAGCATGCCCATGATTGTTCTACAAAGCTTTCGTCCCTCTTCAGCGATTTAGTTCTTTCATTTCTTTTCAGTTTTCTGTTTTCGTGCCATCGCTTTGTTCCTTTTCATTCTTTCTTTTTTCTACAGTAAAAAAAAAAAAAAAAAGTATAAATTAAAGATACATATTATAGAGGACTAAATCGTATTCCTCTTTCAAGGTTGTGAAACTTTTTACCTTGGGGACTGTAGTTTTGTTTTTCGTTGATTTTTTCTTTTTGGTCCGAACCCATTAATTTACGGTGGGTGGTTGGAATGGCTTCAACTTTCAAGCCTTTTGATGTCTTTAAGAAAGGTGGATTAACATTAACATATATATATATATATATATATAGGTGCGTTTCGTAGAACTTGTGACAAAGGAAGAAATGGGGGAATTGAATTGCAAATCTGTTCGGAAACAGAGCTAATTGAACCGATTAAAGAATTTAAAGTAGAACCGGCCAATTGGTGATTCTCTTATAATATAATACAATATTGTGAGACTTTGCTGAGAAAGTAGGCCACCAGCGGGCATCACATTGCAAAAGTCTAGGTATTGCGTTTGTTCAAACCTTTTGATGGCTTTAAGAAAGGTGGAGGAAGTGGTTTATTATAAAACGAAAAGCAGCAATAGATGGGTGCATTCACCATTTTCATTTTAATGAATGCTAATTGAACTGATTAGAGTTGAACCAATAGGTGGGAGCATTCACCAGCGTGCATCACATTGCAATAAAATAGGTATTGCGTTTGATAATTCTCCACTAGCTATCAAATGACTAATAAATAATTATTGTGGAATGACTTCTTAACTTTTAAGACTAAGAATTTGTTTAGAATTATAGGTTTGACAAAAGATAAAGTAGATCATTTGGGAGTTTCTCAGAAACCACTAGAAAGCTAAACAATTTGTTTTATTACCTTCGAATCTTCGATGATCTCTCTCAGCAACTTCTTTATCACTTTGTGAATTTTTTTTTCTTCTTTACTTATCACTTTGTAAATTGATTGTATATATCTGGTAATGTAATGTATCAATTTATTATTTTATTATTTTATTTATTGTTATTATTTTTTTTTTCTGTTGGAAGTTGTTAAAAGTTTGAATTGGTGATTCTGATTGGGTTTCAATAAGTGTCCTACAGTCCATTACAGAGCAAATTTACATGCTCATACATGTCACGAAGATCACTCTGTTCCAGCATTTCATTTGTTCCTTCAACTTATAGAAAAAAAATGATAAACCTACAATTCAGTTATAACAACAAGTAAAGAAGGATGTTATTTATTTATTTATTTTTAGTGATCGATGTAACTTCAATCACATACTTACATGTATCAATTAATTGTAAGAAAATAATGAAATTATTGGCACTTCAATTAATTCCGATGGCAAAGACGGGTGGGAGGAGTCCCAAATCCCTGCTCAAGCTTTAAAAAATAAAAAATGTTAGGTGTTCTTCTAGTATTCTTTCGGTGTCCTCCCAACAATGATGTCGCTTTTAAAATCACCAATAGATTAAAAGTCAATAATGATAATCCCAAATTCAACGATAATTTTAAAAGGCACATCACAATTAGGAGAACACCTAGCATTTCCCTTAAAAAATTTATATGGACTATAAGTCCAAACCCAAGCTCTAAGCCCAAAAATATCAAACCCGGTCCTAAAAAGATTATATAAAAAAGGCATTTCACAATATAATGCCTTTTTGAAATTAAAAAAAAAAAAAAAAAAAAAAAAAAGCTTATGGATTTTTTAAGCTCAAACTTAAAACCATAATATTGAATTCTTTTTTTTGTTTTTTTTTCTCCATAACACATTATGTTGATGAAATCTTTTTTTTTTTTCTTTTTCTTTTCTTTTTCTAATTGAATAAGGGAAAAAAGGCTACAGGAAAAGAATGTTGATTAATTGTTGATGTAACAGTTTGTTGTTTTTTCTTTCTTTTCTTTTCTCCAAGACAGTCAAGTAAGTTTGTATTTTTATTTTTATTTTTATTTTTGTTAATTTGTGCACCGGCTATCAACTCATAAATTAATGAATAATTAAATTAGTTAAACAAAGTGAAATGATTTCATCAATTTAAAGAATAATTCGGCCACCACCTTCTGCCCAACCACCCAAGGCCGTGAAAGTGATTTCCGCCAAAATATTTGGGGTGGCCCCAAAGCATCCCTAAATTAAAGGGCAGTCCATAGTAATGATTTTTTTCTATTCCTATGAAAACATTCAAGTTAATTGAACATATATATATATATAATGACTAAAACTTGAAATTAAATTACTCGGACGGAAGTAAATCATTACAATTTTGAAGAAATCTTAAATCCACTTACAATTTGATAATTGGGTGTTCTTCAAAGTAAAGAATACTTGACAGTTTCTGATTTCACACTAATATACCTTCTGAGATCTCAACAAATATTATTTACTGTGACGGAAATTTCTAGGTGGGAATCTCTTGCTTTTGCATTAAATTAATGTCACGCTGGGTTTGTGTGTTTCAGAGTATTCAAACTATTGTTGCCTTTTACTTTTCTCTAACATTCGCCATTTTTTTTTTTTTATTTGCTGCGCAGCAATGCAAATAAGAAGCAGATTGTCAATGAAGGCAACAGGGCAAAACACTTATTCTGGATGCCAAGTTTCACTTTGTATGAAGAAGCTGTCCATCTAGCTAGCTAGTGTCTCCAGACTAATGATTTTCTTTTACCTCGTTGCTTACTATATCAGGAATTGCTACGTACTACTCCAATTGGCAATGCTATGTACGACAAAAAATTTGCAGAGAGATCATATATAATATGTAATTTAAATAATGCTTTTAATGCTCCAGTGTTCTCATCCTCGACAATTTGTATTTCATTTAATTGGTGGTTATTAGCCGTGTGCATGGCTTCTCTCTTTGGGAAGCATTTGACAATAATTAATTAATTATTAATTAATTTTTGAAGTTTTTAATTTCTTTAATTTTTTATTAAAAGTGATATGAATTATTATTTTTTTTAGCGTTCACGTGGAACACTTACACAACAACACAATCACCCACCACACCAGAACACAGCTTGCATCGGCTTACCCTCTAAGCCATCAAACCTCAGTCATGCAAAACCAAGTACAAATTTGGTAGTTGGACGCATTTGTTACGACCAATAAACAGCTTGTTAACAAATATTAGAAAAATTGTTTGAAGAAAGGAGTTTAATTTTTTTCCATTTTTGTTTTCTTAAAATAGTAATAAGAATTAATTGATGTGATATAAAGAGGAAATGAATTTTGGATTTTTTGCGAAAGAAAGGGAGTTTAAGTTTTTTTTTTTTTTCTTTTTTAAGAAAAACGAGAAAAGATGAGAAACTTGTTGCCAACATTTCATTCAGTTGTGTCCCTACTCGATCCCAGCAGGAAGTTTTTTCCATTTGCAAGTTGACTGTCGAGTCTTCCCCGAAGTTTCTGTATAATTGATGTTTGCTTTAATTTGCAAGTTTGTTTTAGACTTTTCAAGGCACTGTTACATTATAATTGTAGCCAATAGCAATATAAATACAATATCCATATGGTTTACTTTGGACACCCAAACCAGCAGTAGTTGCATCGATCTACTGATTATAACTTCTTTTTATCTCAGCTTCACCTCTTACCCACCACCACTCCCAAAGACTTAAGAGCGTCAAACAATGAGAGGCCCTTATGCTGCATTGTTGCTTCTCCTTGGCCTCCTCCTCCTCCTCCTGTGTACCGCAACTTCAATTTGTTTTGGTTTGAATTTCCGTAATTCAGAAGTCAGATGCATAGAGGAAGAAAGACAAGCACTCCTCAAATTCAAACGAGGCCTTCTAGATGATGACGGTCTGCTGTCTTCTTGGGGCAGCCAGGAGGAAGATTGTTGCGATTGGAAAGGAATTAAATGCAGCAACCGAACTGCTCATGTTGTCAAGCTTGATCTTCCGGGATACTATCGGTACTCTGAAACCCCCAAATGTCTAACTGGTGAGATAAGCTCTTCATTACTTGGTTTGCAGCATTTGACTTACCTCGACTTAAGTGACAATTGTTTCAGCTCCATCCTCCCAGAGTTCATTGGTTCACTCACTAAATTACAATATCTCAATCTTTCCCTCAACTACTTTGTTGGAACCATTCCACAGCAGCTTGGAAATCTCACAAGCTTGACTTCTCTTGATCTCAGTTGGAACACTGGGCAGATTGAGGACCACAATCTTGACTGGCTCTTTAATCTCTCCTCTTTAAGGCACTTAGATATGAGTCTTGTGAACCTTAGCAAGGTTGTCAATTGGCCAGATAAGGTCAACATGCTCCCTTCTTTATTAGACTTAAGTCTACGTGATTGTGAGTTCTCCATGCCGATTCCTCCTGTGCTTGTCAATGCTAATTCTTCTTCACCACTTTCATTCCTTGATCTCTCTTACAATCATCTCAACTCCTCCGTATTCCCATGGCTATTCAAATATACCAATAGCCTTGTCTCTCTTGAACTTAGAGATAGCAACCTTGAAGGTTCAATTCCAAGAGCTTTTGGGAATATGGTAGCTCTTGTTCATCTCGACCTCTATTACAACAACCTTGAAGGTTCAATTCCAAGAGCTTTTGGGAATATGGTAGCTCTTGTTCATCTCGACCTCTCTGGAAACAACCTTGAAGGTTCAATTCCAAGAGCTTTTGGGAATATGGTAGCTCTTGTTCATCTCGACCTCTCTTACACCAACCTTCGAGGGGTGATGCCACGAACTTTGGAGAATCTTCACAACTTACAAGTATTAGACTTGTCATACAATAATATAAGTGGAGAGGTACTGGATCTTTCAAATTGCTCTTTCTTGAGAGTGTTGCGTCTATCCAACAACCGGTTAAATGGAAGTTTAACCAAAAGTGTGGGAGAACTTTCTATGCTCCAAGTTCTAGATGTGTCTTCAAATTCTTTAGAAGGCGATGTCACTGAAGCACACTTGTCAAATCTTTCCAGTTTAAATCAATTGCACTTGTCTTTTAATTCTTTGTCATTGAAGTTTAGTTCAAATTGGGTTCCACCATTTCATCTAGATATCATAAGATTGAGTTCTTGCAAGTTGGGGTCAGCGTTTCCTCAATGGCTTCAAACACAAAAGAATTTTTCAGAGCTTGATATGTCTGATGTAGGAATTTCAGATACTATCCCCAACTGGTTTTGGAACCTTTCTTCCAATATACAGCTCTTAAATCTGTCCCACAACCATATCAAGGGTACCATACCTCTTCATTGGTTTTCAACAAGCTTTTTTGATTATCATATAACAGATTTGAGTTATAACAACTTTAGTGGTCCATTGCCACAACTTCATTCTTATTGGAGCCTGTTAAATCTCTCCAATAACAAGTTCCAAGGATCTATTACATCCATATGCCAAACAAATAGATCATCCATGAAAGATTGTAGTTACTTTGATCTTTCGAATAACTTGTTATCTGGAGAACTCCCTAATTGTTGGAGGAATAAGACTTTTTCTGGCAAGTTTAGTTTGGCAAACAATCATTTCTTTGGAAGAATCCCCGATTCTTTTGGAGGCATCTGTGATAGTACTCTTGATAGCTCTGGACCAGAAACATTGGATTTGCATAGCAACAATTTTATCGGAGAATTGCCGAAGTCATTGATAAACTGCTCTTCGTTGAAGCTACTGGATCTTGGAGAAAACAGACTCTCCAGAAGGATTCCAGCATGGATAGGCACAAGCCTACCAAATTTGATTGTTCTTCGTTTGGCATCAAACTTGTTCATTGGTCACATACCGTTGCAATTATGTCATCTAACTTCTCTCCAAATTTTGGACCTCTCTCACAACGATATTAGAGGGACTATACCGAAATGCCTCAATAACTTCACTGTCATGGCTCAAACGCAAAGCTCAAAAGTAAGCATTTCTCATGATTACATTGCTTGGGTGACCATCAACTCTGGGTATAGGTCCACCTACATGGACAATTTAATGGTGGCTTTCAAAGAAAAATATCTCGAGTATAGTAAAACTCTTGGACTAGTAAAACTTATCGATCTTTCGAGCAACAAATTGAAAGGTGAAATTCCAAAAGAAATAACAAGTCTCTCGGGATTAATTGGATTAAATCTATCTAGAAACTTGTTGACCGGCATTATCCCTCATAATATTGGTGACATGGAGAGATTGGAGTCTTTGGACTTGTCGAAAAATCACCTTTCAGGTATAATTCCGCCAAGCCTTGTTGATTTGAGCTTCCTAAGCGACTTGATTTTGTCAGACAACAACTTGTCAGGTAGAATCCCAAAAGGTACCCAACTCCAAAGTTTCAGTACTTCTGCATATATAGGTAACCAAGATCTTTGTGGCTTGCCTCTTTTGAAAAGATGTCCGGGAGATGGTCCTCGAGCTAGCAGCATTGATGGAGAAGGCAATAATCAAGAACATGCAAACTCTCACGAACATTTATGGTTTTATAGTGCCATTGCACTTGGATTCATTGTTGGATTTTGGGGTGTTTGTGGATCGTTGCTATTGAAGAGTTCTTGGAGGCATGCCTATTTCCAGTACCTTGAGAGAATAGGAGATTGGCTCTATGGAACAATAGCTATCGGCATGGCCAAATTACTGAGAAAGTGAAGGACTCGATCAGTGCTAACAAGAAAACCTTTAGTCAAGGTAGAAATGTTGTTTTCAGTAATTGCCCTTCCTTTCAAATAATTCATTCTTGAAGTTTCGTTGTCGGTTATCTTCTGTAAACTGTTATGGTATTATAATTGTTGGTTTTTTTTTTTTGTTTTTTGTTCTTTTTTTTTTCTTCTGAGCAAATAAGAATTGTTGTTTTTTTTTTTTTTTTTTTTTTTTTGAAGCTGTTAACTTTGGCCTCTACTTAAGAAAAGTTTTATATATATTTTTTTTATTTTAAATTTTGAGTGCATTTTTTATTTTTTTTCCCTGTATACTTGCTTACGTAATTATATTTTTCTAAGCTTACCAATGTTCTCCTAACAAGCCATTGTGGACTTTCATCTAAAAGCAACATTTTTGTGTACTATAAGTCTTAAAGGTTAAAGATCATTCCATTCCACTAATAACCGTTGAAAACAATTCTAGTAAACCCAACCAAACGCAACATAATAAATTACTGGTCTCACCATTTACTAGAAAAACAACCCCCTTCTT
Source organism: Corylus avellana (assembly GCF_965113065.1). NCBI lineage: Eukaryota > Viridiplantae > Streptophyta > Magnoliopsida > Fagales > Betulaceae > Corylus > Corylus avellana. Next base: position 47,114,659 of record NC_142491.1, read on the forward strand.
TTAACTTACTATACACAGCCCAAACCCTCCCTTAAATGCTAAAGCCGATTTCCTCCCTCAAATGCTAGAGCCGATTTCCTCCCTCAACCTTGTTTGGAAGTGGATTCAACTCAAATGTAGAGCATAAATTTCAAAAAACCCATGCAATTATGGATGCTTTGAGCCACCTCTTTTGCATATGAATTTGTACTGAGCATGGATTTCATGAGACCAAAAAAAAAAAAAAAAGTAAAAAGTTGAGTTTTTTCACATAACTGATTCCTAAATTTGCACCGAAAACAAAAATAAGAACAAATCTATTAACGTTTGCTTCCAAACAAAAGATCATATCAATAGAGAGCGGAACGCTTTGGTGAGAGAAAGAGCCGCTAGGTTTTGGGAATGAAGTACAACCCCACTTTTTTTAGGATTGAGATTCCCTCCAATTGGGAAAAAATTAGAGATTCTCTAATTGTTAATCGCAGCCCTTCATTTTAAATCCAATGGTCTATAGAATGTCAGCTACTTTGGTATAACCGAAGCATTAAATGCTAGCTTTTGTTTTACCGAGATTTAAATGATTTTATAGACCATTGGATTTAAAATTGTCACAATTAACAATTGGAGAATCTCCAATTTTTTCCCAATTGGGGGAATCCAAATCCTTTTTTTGAAGGTACTATACACATACCAATGCACAAATTAGAACATCTATGAAATCTGCACATATCACATTGCAAATGTGTAGGGAATATTAAAAATAGGGAAAACTTAACTTTAGACGCCTGAACTACCACGCGATTTGACGGAGGGATTCAAATTGACTGCAATTAAAACTTCAGTAGTCCAAATTGAAAGGTTTCAAAGTTCGAGGGAGGGTATGTCAAATCGTGTGATAGGTCAAAGGTCTAAAGTGAAGTTTGCCCTTAAAAATATTAGCATGGAACCGCAGCACCACACTATCACTCACACGCGAAGCACACATGCAGTTACAAATAAAAGAAGTTGAAAAGATATTATATAAATGAATGGTTAATACATTACAAATAACCTGTTCAATGAATTACAACATCCATTCAACAAAGCCTGCTCAGAATGCAAGTGTCAAACCAACTAAGAAAACTTCGTTCAACCTCCAACAGACCAAGAATAAAGACACTGAAGTGAGGCCTTTATAAAATAGACGTTACTCGAACCGAGTTATCAGCTGATCCAGTCACGAAAATGGGCAAAGTAGGATGCCAATCAACAGTTGTTATAGCAGCACTATGTGGAAGAGTTCTCAATCCATTTCTATGACCACGAACCTGATGAGTCAATACAACAATAACTACGATTAGAACAGGAGCACCACCTGTATCTACATTAACCTGACAGGCAGGGATTTTCCTGCCAGGGATGTTCCAGACCACCAAAATGACCGGCACGGCTTCAAGTCTACTTTTGTAACTCTAGTAAACAAATGGATCTAGACGAATATATTAGCAAGTGGTTTCTTGAGGGGAAAACCACTCCAACTGTGTCTGCACCAGTCTCTGAGTGTACACGCAAGCGCGTGCGTCTACACATGAGAGAGAGAGAGAGAGAAAGAGAGAGAGGGGCATGGTGGGGAACAGATAAACCTGATATATGGGTGCTCTTACTGAACCAGATGTCACCAATAGTCTCCTCCCGTTAGCATCTAAAGCCATTTCATGTCTGCAAATTTTTGAGCTCTCAGGGTCACAAAACCTACAGAATTGAAAACTCATGTTATATATCAAGCTTCATTCTATAAACTCTAATGACCTAGAGAGAGAGAGAGAGAGAGAGAGAGAGCAATAAAATAGGAGAAAAACATAAAAGGGAAAATGATAGTGGTATAGGAAGACATCAAAGAAGCCCTATGGTATAAGAATACATCATCAGTCGACAATCCTTCAATTTGACATATAGGTGGTATAACAATCCCCAGTCCTACAACACACTGGTTATGACATCATTTTGCACATAGAAAGCAGTTAATCAATCTCACTTTTTTGCAAGAACTATGATAACAGTTGAATGTTGGAATTTAGTCAGTCCAGGGAGTTTTAACCAATATATTCACTGTTAAAAAAGTAATGCCAACCAATGCATTTACCTACTACAGTTTCTTGACCAAAGGATGTGACCTTGATTTTGCAAGCTCCATTCGAAAATCTAACACCACAAAACTAATTCCGTGAGGTTTACACTTAATATAAGGTAGCAAAAACATCTAATTACATTAAGTTTCAAAGAAAAAAATAAAGGAGCATTATTTTCAAAACTCTCACTAAATTTTACATCAAAATCAATATATACTTGCCTTTCCATCTGAACCCAAGCTAAAAATGCTTGTCTCATCAGGCCCAAAAAGAATAGAGTTTATAGCAGAATCATGTGCAGGCCACCCAGTAATTTGCAAACCAGCAGCCATGTCTTTCGCTAGTTAAGGGATTTCACATATCTATATGGCTGTGTCAGTGTAGGCGCCCTCAGCTGTGCATAACTGGAACCCTTTCCTTTTCCCCAAATGACAACGGTACTGTTCTAGCCAAGGGACAAAGTAAACCTCCAAAATTGCATTCAAAAGGGCCACTTCAGCAGAAAAGGAATTTTTGAACAAGTATGTGCAACAACATATGTTAACCATTACAATGTAGACCACGATACCAGGTCCTAACATAGTTAAAAGGATACCAAACATGTGAATCATTCCATCGGTAGCAGAAGCTGCTAAAATCTTCCCATTGTGATTGAAGCATAGGGAAGTAATTGCAGGTGGATCTTTACCAAGTGGAAGGACTGTCTTCATGAAAGGCAAAGATCATTACGGGATAAAATAAAAACTAGCAACTGCATGCAAATATGAGGTACTAAGATGAATCAGCAGATACCACAGCCTTCCACATTTTCATGTTCCATACGGTTAACGAAGCAAACCCCAATTTGTCAATATAACTTGAGCCGTGCCTAGAAAGAAAATGAATCCATATTAGTCTCTTGCACCCATAGAAAGAAGCACAAATTCATTTTATACATATGGAAGACATTGAAAAGAATAACAAATCCTAGGTCAATCTTCTGAACATTACATATGACAGGGATCAATGTCCTCAAGAAACACCCTAACTATGTAAGAATAGTTTAAACCAAAACTAAAGTCATTTCAACAACACAATGCAAGCATCATACTTCAGTCTAATATAAGTTTAAAAGAGAGGACAAATATCTGGAATTTCACTTCTATATGGAATCTTAATATTATTAGCAGAAAATACCCTCTGGATGCTGCCGCAGAAACAAAAATTGGCTCTACAGGGCTGCACTTCAGATCCAAGACACTGCAGCACCACAGAAATGTAAGAGCAAGCACCAATGAAGAAGAGAAACACAGGCATAATATATGTAGGAGGAACCTCGGAAATGCTTCAGTTGTGCTCAGATCACAGACAACCCTCTTTGCATCAACATTCCATGCTTTAATGCCTCCATCAGCAGTGCCTATGAGAAGCTTTTGTCAAAAAGAACAACAAAACTTAAAAGTATGTATATCCAATCTCATTTAATCACCACCATTCCCATATCAAACCATACATGAATTTACTCTAAAAGGTTTACATACCAAGCGGTCAGACTTAGACTCCCAGTCAAGTGACATGATCTCTGCCCCACAATAAATTGTTGCATTTCTTGATGCTGGAGTTGAAGTGTCATACGTCCATATCCTTTGTTGAAATGAATGGAGAATGATTAGGGATTAATTTTGAAATCAGCACATAATTAAGAAGTTAAACAGGGGGGGATCCCCGGAGCCCTCTATAGCATGCTCAACAACCTAGGCAGGATGGTTCTACAGGTTTTTTCTTTTGTCTCCTCTTTTTCTTACTTTCTTTCTTTAAACCGGCTCCTCTGAGTCCATTCCCACACGTAGGCATTTGAATGTACACAACTGATAGGGGACTAGGAGTCATCACCCCGCTTACAGTTAATCTCTTTCGGTCGCCTAATTCCAGAAAAAAGTACCTTACTGTGCCATCCAGAGAAGCACTGGCTATATTGTTCCCAGATGCAGAAAAGCAGCATCGGCTGATTGGACTTGTGTGGCCCAAAAATGTCTCCTGAAACCATGGTATTCTGAAATTTAGTGATATTCCTTTTTTCTTTTTTTTTTTATAAGTAAAAAAATTTAGTGATATTCCAGTAAAAATAAACTAGAAAATTCCAGGTAAGGAATTAAATGTGTATCTAGAAGGCAAAACAAGCTGACGTGAAATGATTTAACTGTAGGGAGTAAAAGTTCATATTTTTTTATATCTCGATTTCTAGAAGCTTTTACCTGAAAGTCTACTTTAACTTCAGGAAATTCATCTTCTACGTGGCCTTCCCTGCCATTTTCTGCCAAAACAAATTTACTAATTACTTAAACAGCACGGAATTCATAAATATAGTCACAACCAATTGACCAATTGAAATAACAAACAGAAAATCAGAAACTAGTTTAAAAAATACGACCTGCAATAGTGTACAGTTGAAAAATTAAGTCGACTGTTTCCTCATATCAAAACAAACACTATTTCCTATTATATATGGCCTCTGTAACAAGTTCAGTCAACTCTATAAATCTTCCCGGAGATTACATCTACATTGATTCATATTTTTATTTTTCAACACAAAAACACATTTACATACATTGCCACATCTTGCCACTATTATCACCACACTCTCTAGATATTATAGGTCAGACAATGGGTCTGCTTTTAATTTTTCAACACAAAAACACATTTAATTAAGAATTAAATATTGACTAGCTTCTACACTTTTCTTCAAATTCACAAATTTCTGACATGATCTGTCCTTATTTTCCACTGATGAACTACTAGATTGTTTTAAATTTACAGGTTTCTGACATCATTTGTCATATCATTTCACTAATGCACTTCAATATCTTCATCTTTGGCACACCTATCTTATAAACATGGCACTTCTTGGAATCCCAACATGTCACGCATAATGAATGTCAATGGTATTATCATTTTCATACAAAACATCCATGGCTTGTTTACCATCTTCAATTTATGGAAGAGTAATTGTACAGAAAAGCAATATACCAGAACAGGTGCCATCTTGCCAAATTTGACTAGTGTCTCCTGTTCCACCATCTCCCACATTAAGGTTTGATGAAGTATTTGAATCATAAAAATATTCGGACATGGTAAGCTCTGATTGAACTTGGTAAGGTCCAGCAACAAAATCTGGATCCAGCTCTTTTTGAACCAATTGTGGAGTAGCAGGAGGACAGGCTTCCTGAGCATCTCTCGATATAAGAGGATCTTCCACATGAATAATACTTGATGAACGGTTAGTTAGTCTTGTGCTTTCTTCCAAAGTTGATGAAGCAAGACTGAGTTCAGAAAGAAAATACATCAATATCTATCAAAATAGTTATGTGCACAATAACCATTAGTCATGAGGGAAATAACAAAGACCAATCCTTACATCCTTAACCGACATAACTGAGCCTCTTTTTCCTCCAGCAAAGCTTGAAGTTGTGATAACTTAAGATTGAGTTGCTTGATGTCCTTTTTGAGGCGGTTGGTGGTATTCTTTTCCGAACTGATCTTTAATACGGCAGGGAGGCGTGGTTAAGCTAAGGATATATTCTCCTCAAAACTCAATTGGAAATAAAGTCTTAAAAAAGAACAACCAATATAATGATGATATCCTGTAACTATTGGTGGAAATAAATCAAAGAGTAGAAAAGAGCTTATCCTTTGGGACAGAAGGAAAAGAGAATTTGGGAGACATAGAACATGTGAATCAATTGAGGAAAGAGACAGCCTCAGAGTAAACAGGCTCATCTTATAACTGGAATTTCCATTTAGCACTCCAAACTCCATAATCCATAAAAGTTTTGTTAAAAGGGGTGAGGAAGACAATCTTGAGGCCGTGAAATCACCTTAATTGTAAAGACTTTGACCCATTCCTTCATAAAATTAATAACTCCTGCAGATAAAATAATAGAGACAAAAATATGGTAGGACATAGCATATCTTTTGAAGTTCAAAAATCAAGTTATACCATTTTCATAAAAGGTCATATGAGTTGTGTGTATGTCTAAACGGAGCAACTTAATCAAGATACAATAAGACTTACCACAACAACCACCAACCGAGGGAGGTGGTGAACTTACAACATTAAGGAGATAGGCTGAAATTCATCTAAATAAATCTGCTTCTATATGGAACTATCAAAATTGTGATTGCATCAGAAACATAAGGGAGGTGGTGAAACCAAAGAATCAAATTATATTTTCTGAAGGATATGAGTTCCGTTGAAGATCTCACTAAAGAAGTTCCTCACAGAAAGACGCAATGCCTCGTACCATTCTTTTGAGAAATAGATACGAAATTCAGGATCCAAATTTGGGTTCTTTAGATATGGAATGGCTGCATCACATGCCCAAATGAATAAATCAAGGAAACAATAGTCCATTAGAGACAATAGAGTGAATAAAAGAGAAACCCACCAAACCATGCATTCCAATCCTCGCCCCCCTGCAACAAATCATTGCCATTCATCTCAAACAACTCCACAACTTTGTCCCTTCTGCCTGATTGTATGGCATGAGCAATGTAGCATCGTAAAATAGAGACCTCCAATTTAGACAAAGTAGAAACAAGTACAGTTTCGGATGAGGAAGAAAAGCACTTCTTGAAAAAGCTCAACAGACCAACTAATTTTTCTGCTTGAAATTTGGGTACGTATACTGAGAAGATTAAATCTAAAATCTTATCTACTTGAAACCCTTTACCAATATCTGTGCCTAATTCACCCTCAAAAGCTTGTAGAGTATTAGTAAATCCTCTGAAGACAAGAAACTCCCTCACGAGCTCCTCAGCGTACTGCATGTTTTCCATCTTGTTCTGCTACACCTTCAATGATAAAGAACCCTTCAGCAAACTTTATTATGCACATCTCACCAACCACATAATCATAAATATGATATGCATAAATCAGCAGGTGTATTCCTATATACGAAATTACCTAATAGTGCATTGCTATGCTCACTAGAAAAATATTGATGAATTATTTAAGTTTATCATTCCAATTAGTTTGTATCTGACTCGAGCAGTTTTGGCAACTTATAAAAAATAAAAAATAAATAAATAAACTGAATACAAATGTAATTAAAGAAGATATCAGCAACAACAAAAGTGACCAAAATGTACATTGATGAAGTTTTAAAAAGTTTAACCTTCTAACTACTAAAATATTTATTTAAAAAATAAAAAAGAAGCCATTGATGATAATGATGAAGGTAGTGACAAAGATGACAATGACAGCAACAGCAATAACAGCATTACTATGATGACAAATTAAATGTACATTCAAACAATACACAGACCCAAATATCAAAATGGTAATGCACCAGAGCTTAAACTCAAAATGGGTGTCCTGGACCACAATGACATTCACAACCCTTATATGTACAACCAGAACATGTTACTCACATAAAAAGATAGAAACTAAGATATTTGTGGGAAGTAAGATATTGAGCATCTTAAGATGCTATCCTAGAAATTGGACAGGTGTGAAAAGAGGAGTGAAGCAAGGTGCAGTGAGGATCATGCATGAATTCAAAGCAGCTGACATTGTAAAAGAATAGGACAAATGTTAAAGTTGATAGTTACTAGTTAATTGGGCCATCTTTCAACAACTCAAACACATCCAACTTGCTTATATATGTGGGCTATCAGCACTTGTAAATTCTTAAATTCAATCACATATATGATGGTTGTTCCCAACACTTTATATCACAATCATCAGTTAGCTGTTCAGCATTCCATTTCCATTTCGGAAATAGCCATCTTCTTGTGACATCAAGTCATAAGGACAGGAAACAAACTGTCATCTAGTAATAATTATCAACTCAAATTTTCAAGTAATTTACATTTCCCACAGAGGGCTATACAAAAGGGGTAGCTCCAATTCATTTTTGCAGCAAATTGCATAGCCCCGACATCAAAATTAATCAAACTCAGATGACCTAAAATTTAAAATTGACAATCCAACATACCAATCCTACAACCACAAAACACGCTCAGACACACGCACACAAATATAAGAAAGTGAGTGAAAATGCCCAAGAGTCGCTTCAAAGCGTAAAAGTCACTATTTTTTGTATCAAACTTAAATAATCAAATTTTCCATTCCACTTAGAGGCAAACAGGTGGGACAGTTCCGGTTCATTTTTGAACAACTCAAACACTCAAAAATAAGAAACCAGTTGAAAAGCACCAAAAGGTTAAATTCACACTCTCAGATACTAATTCCAGTCCCTTATATCGGTTTCGTTGTCGGGAAAATGATTTAATTTATCATTTTTCCAATAGTTGTCAAGAACCAAACAGAATCTATTCAGGTCAAAAGAAAATCAATTCAAGCTAACATTTTCTAAAACATATATGTACAGAGAGATAGAGAGGATAATGAATTGCAAGAGAATTGTAAGTAGTGTACCTTATAGAATTGCGGGGATTTAGGGTTTCGAAGAGATATGAAGAGAGGGATTTTTATGGCTTTTTTTTTATTATTATTTTAATCTCCGAGAAGTAAAAGCGTGCGAGTGAGATTTGGCGCCTATATTGTTTATGGGGCTTTGGCTATAATGCGCCGCTAATGTGCACTGTGAAGTGTCAAGAAAGCCGGTGGTTGCAGCCTTGCAGGGTTATTGTTTTGTGTGCTGCCGTTACCCAACTACCCGATCCCGATTCACCAAAACCCGAAATATCGCCCTTTTTATCTTTTTCCTTTTTACCTTTTTTAGCTTTACCTCTTCTCTTTCATCGTCTACGAATTGTGAAGACGATCGCTCAGGTTGTGAGAGCGACTGAGGTCGCCGTAAGACAAAGTAACATAATGACAAACATTTTCTAACTTCTAATATATATTTTTTTAAAAAAAAAAATTTACCATTGAATATGTAAAATTTACATTACAAACATTTTTTTTAAATAAAATTATAAAAAGTGTCTTGTTTAAAAATACATTTAAAAAAAAAAAAATTGTCTAAAAACATGAAGAAAAAAAATTATGTCAAGGTGTATTTTTAAAAATATGCGATTTTAAAAATCAAGCTTTATGATTTTAAAGCTTGAACATTAATTTATTTCCAATGCATTTTTAAAAATCATATTTTCAAATTACACGTTTTAAAATTAAAAAATCAAACCTAACCTTATCCATTAAGGTGATTTCTGTGATTATTAGGGCAACTCTGTCTATGCAAATGCAATAGGCACCATGAGATTTCAGAACTATGTTATTGTTATACTAGGAAAACAAATGACGACCATCATATATCAGCATTTAACGACAGTTTAATTTTCTTGGATTGAGATCCTCTCCAATTACTCAAAATTGGAGAATTTCATGTTACGAAATTGTGACCCTTCATTTTTAATTCAATGGTCTATAAAATGTCAGTTGCTTTTGTATAACTGAGGCATTAAATTTTAATTTTAAGCTGATTTTTGTTTTTCTGAGGTTTAAATGATTTTATAGACCATTAAATCTAAAATGAAGTGCCACAATTTCGTAATATGAAAATTTTCAATTTTAAATAATTGGAGGAGATGTCAATCCTTGGTCAGTAGGATGTCCATTTTGGGTAATTGGAAACTAGTCAAGGAATTCAAGAGACAAATGGATTTCAATGGACAAATTGGGGTACCAATAAGAACTTTCTCCATTGAGAGCTTGTTGCACACAAGCTAGTACCCAAACCTCATAAAGCCCAAAAGAGTGTGTTCCAAGGGCTTGATGGTTTAAAGGATGGGCCTTGTTTGCTAAGACAACTTGGGTAGGCTGCCTAATCTCTTAGCCTGATTTATTTTTCAGCCAGGTTCAAAAGTTTAAGTTAATAAATTTGAATTTTATTTTATTATATTAACTACTCATTCTTCTTGTATATATATTCAGCACATTCAAATCTAAAAATTGTAGTAACCCTAACACCACTAATATAAAAAAGAATTAACGTTTAACTCAACTTGGATAGTTTTTTCTGTGTTTTTTAATAGGTCTCACTGATTTTAGTACTATTATACTTACATATAACAAATGAAATCTGATATAATTTTAAAAATAAAATAAAATAAAGTTGGTGACCTAAACAAACAATATAACGTGCAAGTAATGAATGCGACGAGAAAACGAGTTGACATTTACATATACAATATTGAAATATTGATATGCCCGCAGATTGTCAGATACATGTGCTCTTGTTTTTCTTGCCTCTCGTTGAAGATCTGCATCTCAAAGTTTGTCTCGACTTCCTCAAGATCCATGACTTGCGGCAATTAGTGATTATTATTCAACCCATAGTTTGTTGATTTGGCAATCCATGGTTTGAAAGATGGGGGGTGTTCCTTCCGATGTATGATTTTGTCTTTGTTCCATTACAAAAGTCCATATGAGTAGTTCAATCGGTTAGAAATCATACCTCATGAAGCAGATATCACTAGATCAAATATTTTTTTTCAATTTCTCTCCCCTTATATAGACATGTCCAAAAAAAAAAAATTGGCCAATTCAAATTTACCCTATTCTCATTGGATTTAAGCACCATTAATTATTGCTCCCAAAACCTTAACATGCCAACACCTCTTAAGAATAGGTGTTACAACTTACAACTTAGATAAGAAAAATGAGAACAAGGAACAGAGATTAAGAAAATTAAAGTAGTTCGGCATATGACCTACGTCACATATCAAAGCCTTTACATGGCTACATTTTCTTCGATATTTTTTATTATGTACAATACTCTATTTATAGAGAAAGAGTATGAACGTTATAAGTCTTTTATAGTTTTACATTATAAGTCTTTTATAGTTTTACATTAATAACAATGAAGTTAATTTATTATTTGTAACTCTTGTCTATTAAGTTATTTTAACTTTTAACTCTTGAGTTCTTTGCCTTTTGAGTTATTGTAACTATTGTCTCAATATGCCCCTGCAAACCCAATGGTAAATCACGTATGTTGAGATTTGATCTTGAACATCAAAAGGTTGAGAAATGGCTTCTATGGCCTAAATTGGAATATCGGTTACTATGACCGAAACTTGAACTTCGGTGGCTCTTGGCCAGCATTGGCTACTATGGTCGTACTTGAACATCGGCAATTTTTTAGCCGGCAACGGTTACTTTCACCGGGATTTTGACATCGGCAAATTTTGGCTGGCATCGGCTACTATAGCAAGAATTATATACATTAATAATGTATAGAGAAGCTCTTTTGGTTTTATACAAATTGGATAGTAATTTAGCATGCCCAATGTTTAGAGAAGCAATAAGAAAGTTGTTATATGCGGCTTTGTGGTTTTTTATTTTTTTTTATTTTTAAATTTTCCTTGTATATAAGAAAGAGAATGGGTTATAGAGTGTTTGCCGAGAAGATTTACACAATTAAGGAAAGTGATTACAATAGACGAGTTTTTTGCACTTTTAATTATTAAAGAGGAGATTAAAGGTATAATGAGTAAAAATACTTGCAAATATCTGATATGTAGCAGTCTACTTAACAATATGGTGTATACATAAATTAACACATCTGGAGGTCTTCAATGCTGTCACTTGGTGAAGAAGAGCAGCTGTTAGAGAGGCTAATTCAAAAGTTTAAGTTGATAGGAAGAGATAAATTTAATCGCTTAATTATTATTTTAATACTCTCAATTACGTGGCTCAAACTGGCTCAACACGTAGAATATTTAATTTAAATGAGGGGTGATTTTATGAAGTCAAGGTTCGATCTTGTGACTTTGGCTTTAATATCATGTTAAATTACTACTTGTCTCAAAAGCTAAAGCTAATAGCAAAAGATAAATTTAACCGCTTAATATTAATTTAACAGGGAGAGCTGTCACATGCTTATTTGCTGTAACACACTTTTTCTCACCCGCACAATTGCAGTGTACCATCGATTGCACATTGCACTGTATTATTCGTAAATATATAGCAAATGGGAAACTTAACAAAGTTGGGCTGCTGGCCTGGCGCCCATCAATTATTACAAAAATACAAACTGTAAACACAAAATATCCTTATATATATATTAAGGATATTTTACTTCAAAATACAAAACAGTTTTTATATTTAAATAACATAAAAAAACTCTCGATCAAACACAAAAATAAAAATTAAAAAGCTCAAGAGCCTTACCATCATTCTATTAAAACCACGTATGGGTGCATCTTTTTAACACAAGAAGAATCGGCAGGCATACAAGCCCATAGCAGCAATAGCAATCAAAGCCGAAACGGTGACAGTAATATAGAGCTTTCGTTTAAACAGCTGCAGAGGATCAGGGCTCCGTTGATAACTAAGCTCCTCGACAACTTGAATCTTACTATGACGACTTTTGACCTTATGATCTTTACTTTCCCTTAACCTTGCATACAAGCTTTGCTGATCGATGTGGTTCACGTCTAGACTATAAAGGGTCCAGTAAAACTTGCTCACCGCATCGAAGAAGGTGATGAAGTAAATTATGGAAGAGGAGAGGGAAATACCAAAAGGCACCCACCAGTTTTTACACTGGAGAGACGACGGCGATCTCTGAGAGATTGCTGTAAGATACAGTCCTTGCAGGATGAGGTATCCAGTGGTCAACTTCTGGACTCTACTCTCATGGTATTGAACCAGCTTCTCTTGTCTCTCGTTGATGACAAGGAGCTCGTCGTAGTCACTTTGGAGCTCCTCTGTCGACACATAATTGCCATGTTGTTGCATGAAGTTCCTTGTAGGACGTCCTAATTGATCCCGCTTCGTGCAATCTCCTATGCATATATATTTCCTGATCAGCAATACACAGGATCAGAGGGAGGGGGAAGAAACTGGTAATTTTCTGAGAAATTTCTGGGAAATTTCTGGTTTGTTGTAGAATAATCTAGATATATATGAGACTGGATTGGGAAGGAGGAAAACTTTGTCTTGGAAATATGTGTGGTTCAAGTCAAGCCTAAAAACGCGTCATCGCTTTTGCGTATTCAATGCCGTCAATGATATAATTAAATGGGTGTAACGTGGCGTAAACTTCGGAGCAAAGGTGCGGAAGTTGCCAGTAAGCATCAGATTCTTCTCTCTCTTAATGCGCTTGTTATTATCAACAATTTTCTTGGTGGGGTCAGTACTGAATGTGACAGATCGATCACACCATCTAATAATTTTTAATTTATATCTTCAATAATTATAGAGTAATGCTAAATTATATATATATATATATAATATATATATATATATATATATTTTGTGCTCTTAAAATAAGAATGAATTTTAAATTTATTATTAAATTTTGATTTAATAATAATTTTTAAAGTCATTCAAAGAATTCAAGATATTTTTTACTTGAGGATTACACATAAGGACATATTATTGTTCTTCCCCAATGGTATCCATCGATGGCATCTTTCTCACACTTCTCTCTCCATTGCCGGCCATACCACTCCAAGCGAACGTGATCGGAACTAAAATTTTAGAAATTAATTTTAAAAGATTCAAATACAAGAATCTATATATAATTAATTTTAGAGGAAATTTTAAATTTTTTAGGCCCCTGCCACGGGGCTCAGTTCCATCCACCACCAAAGGGCGGCAGAGTTGGTGCTATTTTTTTTATTTTTTATTTTTCTAAGCGGAACGTTGGTGTTATTTGAAAATGATTTGTTGTGGGAAGAGAGCACCAAAGTGCAGAGAGCAGAGAGGAGATCTCGATAAGCAGATGGAAATTTATTGGTGAGTTGATACAGATCTTGCTTCCTTGGTTCTCTCATGAACAGCCAAAAAGTAGATCTAGTTCTTAAGGAATACCTGTTGGCTGTTGACGTCAAGCATTATTGAATTTGAATTTTACCCAATATTCTTGCATAGAGCAATTGCTCAAGGCATCATCTATTCTGATAGCCCACGACGATTTAATCCAAAGTATCTCCCGCTAGTTGGCAGCAGAGAAATAATATACGACATCGACGACAAGCAATACCTGCCAAAAGGAAACCATAGGAAATTAGGAACGTCTTTCTTCTCCAGAGGACTGTCTCTGACTCTCTGCTCGTATCTCCGGCCGCCCTTTCCGTTTTTCTCAGCCTCATCTTGGCTTGCAAGCCCAGACTCCTCGTCGCCGACGTCGGTCTCGGCGCCGCCGTGGGTGCTGTACACTGGGCTTTCGCTCTTCATGGATTGGTTGGGTTGGTATAGTTCAGATGGGGTTGGTAAAGTTCAGATGAAAGGTGGCTTTGTGGTAATTTACATAGACAATGAAGATGATAATGTCATTTTATTATTGATGACGTGATAATATATATATATATATATATATATATATATATAAGTTAACAAAAGATATATATATAAAAGTTAACAAAAGATTTTAATATTATTTTTGTTCTTTGTGATGTTCACATAAAGAAAAACTTAAACTAATAAATTTCGTTTTATAAAACTGTGATAGATGATTGAACTACTTCTCTCCATATTTTAATAAGATTTAATTTATCACAAGTAGCCTATAAACTTTTATTTCTATTTTTTAAAAGAATCAAGTCTTCACAAGACTTTCAGGATAACACGGATCCCACGCATTTCAATATTTGAACTTTGAACTTTGAACTTAGAAGTATTTAATGTTGTGGCCACAATACCAATAGTCTCATTATTATTATTATTATTATTTTCAGATTCCGCCCAGGTGCAGTAGCGGTTTGGGGTCGTTTTGGACAATAAAAAAAATAATTTTTTAAAGAAAAAGAATAAAAAAATTAAAAAACTAAAAGTATTAAAAAAAAAAATAGAAGAGAAAGAATAAAAAAAAAATGAAAGGGTGGCATGGCCTGTCTGGTGGTGGATGAACCACCTCATGGCCAAGGGCCACAACCACGCTCGAAAAGGTCAAAAAAAAAAAAAAAAAAAGGTTTGGGTTTTGGGGCTGGACCACCCCCAAGGGCTTGTAGGTGGTTTCGGCAGGGGTAGTTCAGCCACCCTTATACCACCCCCAGGCCTTTGGGGGTGGTTCAGCCATGGGGTAGCTCCAACCCTAAGGGTGGCAAGACCACCTCTAAGGGCCTGAAGGTGTTTTCGGCCACCCCCAAGGCCAATATAGGAGTGGTTTTGCCGGTATAGGGGTGGTCGAGACCACTCCCAGGCCATTGGGGTGGTCTGGCCACCCCCAAAAGGCCAAAATTCAAACATTTTTATTTATTATTATTATTATTTTTTTTTGGCCTTTTAGAGTGGCCGAACCATCTCCTTAACCATAAGGTGATTCGTCCACCATGAGACTGGCCAGGTCACCCCATTCTTGGCCAAGCCCTTTCATTTTTATTTTTTATTTATTTTTTACTTTTTTAATACTTTTACTTTTTTAATTATTGATTTTTTTTAATATTTAATAAATATTATATTATTACTTTAAAAAAATTAATTTTTTATTACCCTCGTTTTGGGCTACCGCGTGGTGGGTAATGGGTATACCCACCACGCTGTAGCCCAAAACGAGGGTAATTGATCCTTTTTTTTTACTCTTACTTACCTCGATTTCCGTGATAATTCATGAAAAGGTCAGGACGAATATGGCCCTTGGGAGTTGGGACATTGAGTTTGTTTTTTTTCTAAGCAGACTGTCTTCTTTTTTAGAATTGCTACAATTACAAAGGCTGTTACAAACAAAGCCTTACAAACTGACATGGCAAGGAAAAAGACAAAAAAAAAAATTGGAATCAGCTGCCCGTGATGGAATCCCCCAACTTGGCCTCCTCCTGCTTCTCAATCTCCTTCACCCACAACCCGGCGTGAATCCTCTGCTTCTTCAACCTCTGTTGCTTATCTTGCTGTTTGGCCTTGGACCCTCTCCTCTAATTCCAATTCTCATTCATGTCCTCCACAAACGCCTTGGTCCGAGGACGAGAAATTCACGTCGGTCTCACAGGGAGCCCGGTGCTTCGGCGAGAGGTCCTCTGGCAGCCAAGCCATCTCCCATGAGTCGTTCCATTGGTCGTCGGGATTTTTTGAGTTGCGGCCGGCGGACGAAGAAGACGGTTTGTTGGAGGAATCTCTAGAATGGGGCTTTGGGATTGTGTAAGAGAATGTCTGAAATTGGTTTGTAATTGAGGTGGACGCTGCTATGCATTTTTTTATTTTTTGCAGGGCTTGAGCTTGAAATGGAGGATCACTGGTTGGTTAATTGGTATGTATAATTTTGATTTAAGAAATTGGTCTGAGAAGAAGAAATCCGTGACCCAGCGTGGGTCTGGGTCTGGCAACGACCTGCCGGCCTGACCTTGCTGGGTCTCGGCTAGACCCACTGCAGGTCTCGGCGTGGGTCTGGCCTAGACCCACGATGCACGGCAGGTTGCGGGCAGACTCAAGCGTGGGTCTGCCCGCGACCAAGTCTGGTCTCTCACGGGCAGTTGGTCCCAATTTTTTTGTTTGTCTTTTTCCTTGCCACGTCAGTTTGTAAGGCTTTGTTTGTAAAAGCCTTTGTAAGTTTAGCAATTCTCCTTATTTTTCTAAGACGCGTAGTTTCATACTAAACACAAATCTAATCTTGACAAATAAACTTATAGAATTTTCTCATATCTAGCTATTCAATGGGACCCCTTGCCTATTATTTGTGTATATTTTTTCAAAACCTGTATATTCATATCAATCTCAAACCATTTATTGAAGTTGCTGTCAAGGCCGTCCAGTAATGAGCGGTAGGTTTAATGCAGCTGTCGGGGAGCCCAATTTTTTTTGTTTTTTCTTCCTGTCTCCATCCTTTTATTTTTATTTTTTATTTTTTTTTAAAATTAAGTATATTCAGGATCAGAGCCAACTACCAAGCAGAAACAAATTAACATGCAAACCAAACGGGAGTGTCTTTTTCAGTAAACATTCAGCAAGAACCAACTCAATGCATGCTATTTATGACTCAAGTTCAATTTATTTTTAAAGCTTAATTTGTATAAAATGTAGGCATTCATGAATAAGCCTGCAAAAGTAGATTTAAGAACGGCCGGACAGATAAGGGAGGCTAAATTATATTTATATATATTGTATGCATTAATGTAGATAGGTAATTGGGTGGGTAGGAAGAGGTAGGAGATCTGTATGTTTGAAAGGTAGGATATGCCTTCTACATGCTTCCACGGTCACTGTCTCAATTTCAACCACAAGGGTTCACATCTGCAACTTGTTTTGATTAATAATTAAAAATTCTTTAATTATTAAAATTCACAATGGCCCTATTGTATTCCATTCTTATTATCACCATTGTGAATTTTAGGATAAAGAATACCGGACTCCTCCACACACAAAATACACCGTTCTCATTTAGAGCATCAACACAAAGAGGCATGATCTCAGCCGCAGGACGGAAAAATCCTATTTTAGATTGAAGCTTACAATGAAAGATTGTTTCCTACTATTTCAATATCTAGCCGTTTTTCATCTCAATTTTAGTCAAAATTGCCGGTTTATTAATTCTCATGTTAGACTAGAGAAGATTATCAAGTTTAAATTGAATTGTCTTCTTTAGACATTAGGTTTCAATATTAATTGGTGTTTCTCTTAAAAGGATTCATTGTCCTTTAAAATTGAGGAATGATAAAGACATAACGTAGAAATATAACTTTGGCCTAACTTTTCTCTTATGTGGTCATTTTCTTATAAAACAAAATGAAAAATAAAAAAATTTATGAAGTAATAACATTATATATGGTCAATTTTTTATTTGATATTTTTTTTTTTCAGAAAAATGGTCATTTAAATTTTTTTTTTTTTTTTTAATGACCACATAAAAGAAAAGTTGGACCAAAGTTGTGTTTCTAACTTGTGTCTCTACCATTTAAAAAAAAAAAAAATTAGTTTTCCCAACTTTAGGATATTTTCCATGAAGGGGGCAATACCCAAGTTTAGATTGATTCCAATATTTCTTTCTTTCTTTCTTTTTGTAGTATACCTGTTGGAGGAGGGGCTGGGAGCTATACCTATTCCTTCATCATAGATGTTATTATCGTATTAAATTAATTTATCAAAATTTGATCATCGTGTTACACGATTTATCTTTCCGAGTTATCTTTATAGTCAAAAGGGATATCGCCTTTATGATCTTGATCATCACAAGACTTTTGTTTCCTCATGATGTTCTCTTTAATCCACCGCCTACTTGTTTATATAATTATATATTTATATATGATCTAGTATTGATAAAAGGAAAGAAATTAAAAGGTTTACAAATGTCTGATGAAATCTATTTCCAGACAACAATACATTGGCCAACTTTGGGGAAACTATTTGCCAATCAGCAGTATACCATGATTTCATGATTCCGAAAAAAGAAGAAAGAAGCTTTGCTTTACATTCACTATCTAGGTGACATTGTGGAATAACTACATGTAGCATGAGACGTCGAAGGATTGGTATTGACTGTGAAGGAGCTGTAGTGATTGAACTCTCTTTTCATTGCTCTGTATACATGATCCAGACCTTCCTCAACCAGCTCCAGAACCGTCTGTGGCATTGGCGGCATGTTGATGTCAATTGATCCTTCCAACATCTTTACCACTTCTCCCATTGAAGGTCTCATGAAGACCTCATCCTGAATGCACCATAATGCAACTTTTAGTGCTCTTATGAGCTCCTCTTCTTCTACTGCACCTTCTAGTCTCCTATCTGCAACTTTTATTGGTGTCCCATTTGTTATCTCCTATAAAATAGAACCACATTTAATTATAATCTGAGAAATCCAAAAGTACTGCATTAATCTAAGCTAAGCAAGAGGTTAATAAAGGGTACCGTAAAAGCCCATCCGGGATAGAAGAAGTCCTCAGCATCAAAAGACATGTCAAGATTTCTCCTCCCCCCAACTATCTCTAGAAGCAGCATTCCATAGCTGTAAACATCAGCCTTTACAGTGATGGGGCGGTTGCTAACCCACTCTGGAGCCAAATAGCCTCTTGTTCCTCTGACCATGGTGACAACCTGCGAGTGCTCTCTTCCCATCAACTTAGCGAGTCCAAAATCAGACACTTTAGGACAGAAATTCTCGTCTAGCAAAATATTTTCTGGCTTGATGTCGCAGTGGATTATTCGATTTCTGCACTGCTCATGGAAATATGCAATCCCTTGTGCAGTAGCAACAGCTATATGGAAGCGAGTTGACCAATCTAGTAGCCTGTCTCGGCTATTATACGAAGGAAAGATCCATTTGTCCAAGGACCCGTTTTTCATGAACTCATAAACTAGAAGCCTGCAAAACCCCAATGTGTACGATAAGCCAAAATAATCACAAAAAGTGAAACTTCAAATCATTTCAGACGTGATCCAAGGATGTCGTATCTCAAAATGTCCACTACAGCTCTAAACCATGACCGATTAGAAAGCACGAAAAAATGGTATGTAATAGCCTGTGGACATTTTTAGATGCTATAAGTTTCGGCTCGAATCGTCACTCGTTTGGTTAATTTCATGAGATTACTCGTTTGGTTAATTTCACAAGATTGCCGGTTCGAGTTCCAGTTCATGTTTTGGGATTTACCTGACAGAGACAAGTAAAGAGTGGCCCTGTCTTAAAGGTTTCACGTCATTAAAAAAAAGGTAGCGAAAATGATTGCCACGGAACATTACTCACCGTTGTGGCCCCTCAGAGCAGTATCCACAGAGTCGAACCAAGTTCATGTGATGCATGGAGCCTATAGTGTTCACTTCGGTTATAAATTCCTTCTCTCCATGAGGCAACACCCTTTCTAGTTTCTTCACTGCGATCAAAGTCCCATCTGCTAGGCTTCCTTTATATACACTCCCAAATCCCCCTGTAAAAGAAGCTTACGTTAGTGTACAATATCCTCTGTTCCTGGGAAGTTAGCATTGAATTCTACCACTACACGCATACCTGTTCCAAGCAACTGGGAAAAATTCCACGTCCGGATTTGTAAATCACGGTAGCCGAAATTCAACGGAGCACCTTCCAAGATCAGGGAACTCTCCATGGCTCTCTTTAAAGCTCTTTTTCTATGAACATTGTAGTACAATAACAAACAAAGTAGCCCAATGAGAAATGTCATGCTAAGCACGATAGGAATAACCAAAACCTTCTCTCGCGTACTACTCCCGGACCCTTCCGAAGAACCCCCAGAATTGCTTTCTGGCGTGTTCGAACCATTAGACCTAACCTTCACGAAAAGGGTTGAGCCAGCGTCCTCAAACCCACCAAAATCCAAGCTCTTCAACACCCAACAGTAAGGCTTCTCAGCATCGAGCCCATAGACAGAAGCAACACACTCGCAATCTGATAAACAAGCATCCCCACACTTCGACACCGTTGCAACATCGCTATAATTTGCTATCACCGAAAAATCCGAATAATAATAATTGGTTTGCTGCGCCATTGACATCCGAAACAGGGTCGACGTCGAATTTTCATTCCGCGAATCACATTTTCCGATCAACGACGAATTCTCCGAGCACTGACTACCGCCTTCTACCTTAAACGTCCCCGGTAAACATGTACAAGAAGCATTAGTCTTGCTCCTATCCAAATTACATATCCCATTACCGCAAATTCCTGCAATGTCACAAGGGTTGGAAACTGCAGCCCATTCTGGCACCCATTGGCGTGAGCCATTTATATCATCATCCCATCTATACAAACGTATGTTCCCATTCGTCTCAAGTGTCAATCTTCGAAGAACGGCCAACCTGTGAGATATAATGTAAATTAAATAACTTTTTTACTAACAAATTTTTGAGATAAGCCGTAATTTAACAACCTGGTTGATCGGTTCGATGCTGCTGACAATCCCTTTTCATCACCATCATTCTTGTACACATAGACAGCACCATCCAATGATTCCCCATAAACAATTCCAAAGCTGCCTGCTTCATCTAAGACTGCAACAACGTCTCCGGTCACATTTGAGATGTCGGGTCCTTGCCAGTAGGAATAGTTGGCGTAAGATTCCGGCAAGTTTACATAACTTTCAGGCAAATTGTAGGTCAATGCAAGGCTCAGTGAAGTGGGTTGTTGAAGCATTTTGAGGGAGTAATAGCCACCGTGTGAAGCTGACTTAGATGTCGTCAGCTCTAGTGAGACTGTTAGGGGTTGGTTTGGGAGGAGAGTGTCAGATGGGTGTGAAAAGCTCTGCCACGCAGTGTACTTTTCTATGTCGTAGAGGATGAAGTTGCCGGTCTCTGACATGACCGCGTATTGGACGCTGGCGCCGGAGGTGTTGGACATCCAGACGGTGGTGTCGCCGTCGATGAGGACAAGGTTTCCAGTGGTGTCGAGCTCCAAGATTGCGTTGTTGGTGACCGGCCGAGAGTCTCTATATTGGATTTAGAGAAAATGAAATTTGTTGGCTTATAAAGTGATCATGGGTTCATTTTCCTGCAAAAGCCTAAGTAAAGACTAGAGATGGAGAAATGGTCTCTGGTTTTTCTCTTAAGTAACCATATCTACTTAAAACTTTTTCAAGAATTGTGGAACACAACGAAGTTAATTGGGTGATATGGAGGATTTTGATTTTTGGAAAATAGTTACTGTACTACAACTTTTAATACACTTTCTTAATTTCTCTATAAATTATATAACAATTTTTCATTTTAGAAAATTCATAAAACAGTTTGCATGATTGTTACATGGCACAAAAAATTTAATAGATAAATTTAATTGTTTTGTTGCCGATGTTGTAAGTGCCAAGTGAATTACCAAGTTACTTTATAGGAAATTTGTAATAAAAATTATAGTACTTTTTAACGGCACTCTTGATGTTTTGCAAGTCAAAAACCAATACAGTATATCTCCTATATTTGTAAGACTTTTTTTTTTTTTTTCTTTTAAATTCAATACTGCTGTACTGGGAAAGTGTTACATGGAAATAAACAAGACGAAGTGAACTCTAAAACAAGAAGGCCCAATTGCGAAATAAAGTGCTAGGATAAAAAAAAAAAAAAGAAAAAAAAAGAGAGAAACAAATAATTGAAAATGGGTCATAAAATGACTCGAACCAATGTTTCTTGAATAGAAATCCAAGAAAAAGGTCGCCCTGAAAGATAGTTGTAGATGCAGAACACGAGAGTCTACTTGCTACTGCAACGGCAACAAGGCGACTTGTAAGACTTTCACATATTAATTCTTAATTTTGTTTTCTTTCTATATATGGGACTTTCTCATGCACTATTCAATAATACAGCAAAGTAAAAAAACAGAACCATATTTGAATAGGCTATAGTTTTGATCATGTGCTGTTTACTTATGATATATATATCTATTCTTCTAATAATGTCGTACGATATAAATCTGTATAATAAGTGAGAAGTGGTTTAAGGACAGTGATAAAAAAAATAATAAACCAAGAGCATGCATGCAGAAGTAACTAATTACCTGGCTGTCCAAACTGTTATTCGATCTCCGGGAAGCTCTGCAAACCAAACAGCAATTTGAAACTGATCATCACGTCCATCCTCTGGAGTGAACCCAAAAGCAAACGTGCCATTATCCGACATCCATGCTCGGTCCTCACGAGCCAGCAGTTTTGAACCCAAACCAATCTGGCTAGCCATGCAGTACTCGCCAAAACTGGCTACAACCAAGTAGAACAGAATCCAACAAGAAGTAGCAGTAGCCATGGCTAGTAAGCTCAAATGACCAGTGGATATCAATAACTATATTGTCAATGGTATGGGAAAAGGAAGATGAATTAAAAGGAGCCTAGAGTTTGGTGCGGGGAAGAAATTAATATGAATCGTCTTAACACGTGTACTATAGTTGGTGAGCTAAATGTTGAAAAAGGTTGCATCAAATATTGGTCGGCTAGAGATATGTGATTGGCATTTGGATACTGTTGCACGTGTTTATTGCTCTGTGGTCTAAATATGGACCATGCATCTGTTATCAGCCATTCAGCCGAAAGGCCAAGGGCCATATATGGAAACGTTCTTCTAATTATTTGCATGAAAAATGTCCAATTGTCCAAACATTCACACTTCGGTCGGTGTACTGGGAGTCTGGGAATATGGACTTGTACGAAATGGTTCAGAGCCTTCACTTAATTTGGCATTAACAAGCAGAAACGGCATCATCAAAATTGAAAATGACATAGAAAGCTGAGTTCATATGCAATTATTTTCAACATTAATTTATGAATTAATTTTGCAAAGTAATTAGTAGATGGTCATGTGTAAATGGACCAGCAAAGTAGATCACCTGTTGAAATTTAGGCACTATTGCAACGATTCTGAAGGACCACATATTTAAGGCACATTAAGCCTAACTTGACATTTAGATCAAGGGCCTCTACAATTTCTTTCTATTGACGTCACCGGAGTAGAAAATCATTGTCCCACTAGTCCATCATTTTCAATTGATCGAAAATGCTCTCTATTTCAAGATTTTATGATTTAAATTTTGTTTATTGTATTTAGTGGTGTACATTATGCCATTAAAAATTTTAAATAACATGATGATACATATTTAGGAATCTAATATACGTGTTATCTTTTTTTTCGGGAGTTTATTAATAAACACTGTTTTTAAAAGAAAAAAAGTGATAACGATAATATATCCAATGTTAATATAAGCTATTAACGCGTAATCCTTCCATTTTTTTTTTTTTTCTTTCCTGCAGTTTAATAGACCCCATTCTTACCATTTAAAGCTTCTTAATTTATACCAGAGCAAGGCGAGAAAATACCCTAGCTCCTTAGGGAGCGCTGCACAGGACCTCTCCTCCCTCCTCCCCCCCTCCTCCTCCCTGCCTGTGCGGGTTTTGTTTCCCGTTCTCTGCCTCTTTAGAGGTTTTCACAACGCCTTGCTTCCAGTCCCAACAGCTATTGAGCCCTCCTTCGAGGCGCCACCTTTCCCCATGCTTTGGTCTCTTTGTGGGGTTCAGATCCGGTTTGCCTCAAGCTTGATCTTGATTCTCTCGAGCTGGTTTTGTTTTTTATTTCTGTTTATCTTGATCTTTCCTGTATTCTATTTTGGTTTCCCCTGTAGTTTTTGTTCTTGTTTTATTTGCTTATAATAAGGCCTTGTTCTCTTGTTGATCTGTGGGGTATTTGTTGTTATTCCAGACCCTTGGTTGTGGACGAGAACTGTATCTTGACTTTCGGATCGAGAATGATGAGTGTTGGCACATAAGTTTTATGCGCCCAGAGCCGAGGAATAAGCGCTATGCATTGGATTGTGTCTGCTTGGAGCAGATCTGTTATTTCATTTGAAGATTAGTCATAGGTTAGCAAAAATTGAAATCATAGATAGGTCTTAAATGATAAAATGTTATATATGTGTCTATGATGTTGTAATTAACCTTGTAGCTTCGGCTATAATTTGTATTTTCTGAGCTTTATGCTCTTGTGATGTAAGGGTGCGTTTGGGAGTGCGTTTTTAAAAAAATGATTTGCGATTTTAAACCAAATCGCAATTTTAGGGTGTTTGGGATTGCGATTTTAAAAACGCAAATTTTAAAATCGCAAAAAAATCTCTGATTTCTATAAGCTGATTAGATGGTGCTTATTTGAAAAAATGCGAATTTAAAACAAAATCACGATTTCTATTAAAAAGATATTTGGCGCAATAGTTACCTTTTTTTGAGCGGGAATGAAAAAAATACCAATAATACCCACATAAAATATATTAAAACCCTTCTTTTCTCTTTTTTTTTTTTTTTTTCTTCCTCTTTGTCTCGTTCATCCTTTCTCCGCCCTATAGCAGTGTGCGTCGCTGTTGTCCATCTCTCCGCCCCTCTAGCAGGTAATAATCTCACCTTAATATTTTCTTTCTCTCCATAAAACTCATTTGCTTTTGTAAAACTTTCCATAGTTTATGTGGTTTGTATGATTACTGTGCCTTTTTATATATGCGCTGCATTCTCTTCTCTATTTTTCCCACCAAACAAACAGAGATGGAGCAAATAATTCTGTAAAAATTCACATACAACACATATCCCACGAAAAAAAAAAAAAAAAAAAAGCAACAGGAATATATGGTTTGAAATGAAATGTGAAACAGATCAGATGTAGAGAAAGTAACAGTATACAATGGTTCCAAACACTCAATTAATAAAAAAAGTACTTTTTAGCATGTTTTACCAAACGCCTGTGCGATTTTAAAAAGTAACGATTTTAAAAACACAATTTTTAAAAAGGCAATTTTTAAAATCGCACTTATTGAAATCGCACTCCCAAACGGGCCCTAAGAACTATATGCTCGTGATCATTTTTATTAATGAGATTATAATGATTTTTCCTTAAAAAAAAAAAAATAATAATAAACCCCATTCTTCGAAGGCTGCCAGCTATCCCCAAAAGAAACGACGTCGCAGAGTTTTTTTTTTTTTTTTTTTTTCGGAGCGCAGCCCTCTCCGCTCTCGTTTGAACATTCAACGCCCACAAACTCTGAACCGGACAACTTAATCTGGGTCTTGTTCTTCTTCCGCTAATCTAATGCCAATAGCGAAATAGGGTTTGGAGTTTTAATTCTCTATCTGATGCATAATCTGAGCCCTCTGGACCCCCGGATTCCGACCAATCCGGTGCCACCACGATGTCAACCAGCCCTTGTTGCCACACTCTCTCCCTCCACCCATCTCCTCCTCCTCTCAATTGCAGGGTTAGGGGGAGGGTTTTGAAGCCTCCCATACCCGCCAAATTCTCTCTCC
This sequence comes from Corylus avellana, assembly GCF_965113065.1. Lineage (NCBI taxonomy): Eukaryota > Viridiplantae > Streptophyta > Magnoliopsida > Fagales > Betulaceae > Corylus > Corylus avellana. The sequence continues at coordinate 47,140,335 of NC_142491.1, forward strand.
ATCGAAGCCTACTCGTCATTCGCCCCCTCTCTTCCTCTCCAACAACTGTAAGCTCCCTCTCTCCCTCTCTCTTAGAATGGGCTGTTTGGTTACGACGAAAAGTGAGGAAATGAAATGAAATGACATAGAAGTTGGAGCTTTTTTTTTAATGGTTTTGTGGTTTTTTTGGAATTTAATCTGCTTGGGTTGAGACATTTCGGAGTGAATAATAAAAATGATAAGATTGGAAATTTGGGTTTAGATTTGAGGATCAAATTATAGCTATTCTGTTTTTGGTTGCTGAGTAAACGAGAGGGAAAGGAAGAATATTTGGTTATGTAATCTTTCTGGATGGGTGAACTATGAAATTGATTGAAGCTAAGTGATGAATACATGTACAAACAACAAACTTTGAGAAACCTGAAAGCTTCCATTTACATGGTGAACTAGCTAATTGCGAAAGTGACCACCTTTGTGTAATATATGAACAATAGTGTTCACAACAGAACTGGCCACTTTTGCTCATTATTTGGAACTGACCTTTTATTGCTCTTCATATGGTCACTCGATCCATGGACTCAGTTATGATTCCTACTTTGCTTAAGCTCATATCAGGCACCCATGGGTTTGAAATTAAATGGCTTTGTTTCGAAAGACCATGCAGGATACCACCGCTGTTACCGTTATCGTTGTAACTGTTATAATATGTAATTTTTTTGTTTTAAAATATACCATCCAAACAATAGAAGTTTAAATTGATGGGATTCTCAATCCCATTAATTTAAATCCCGTGATTTTGAAGATTTTAAGAGTTTCTTAAATTCTTCATCCAGACAGGACCCCCAAGTTTTCTAAGCAAGTAAACCGTGTGTTGATTTCCTAAGAATAACTGCAATTGTTTTGTAGAAATGGAGATTTTCGTGCCTTTGGCATGAAGAGTCTTCATCTGGAATACCCGAGTCTGAGCTTCTAGAAGAGAAATTTTCAGAAGAATTAGTGAAGCCTGAACTCAATCGAATAGATGCACAGAAAGATTGGCTTTGCAGACTCAGAAAGGTAAGATTTCCCTTTTCACCATTTATATGATGATCTTAAGTATCTGGATGAGGTTTCTTTGTCACCATTTGAGCTATGATATTCGGTGTCTGTATGAAGATTATTTGTTTGACATTTTTCAGTTTTGTGGGAATCATGACTGATGAATTGAAGTTGTAGCCCTTAAGGGAAGAGTGATTCTGAATGCTTTCTCTCTCTCTCTCTCTCTCTCTCTGTAAAATAACTATTCTGATCTCCATGCATCAGTTTGGTCGGTGTGGATGCATTACTTTGTTGCAGACTGAAAAGGATTTCTGATCTCTTTTTTATATTTTCCATGCCATAGGAACGATTGTGGTGAGCATCATTTTTCATTTCTCATGTCATTGTGATTTAATCAATTTCATTTGTATATCATTTCTTCCTAATTAAACCTTGAATTCATTAAAGACTAGATGCAAATCATTTTCAAATTCCTTCTATCTAGTAATACCTGGTGCCTACTTACCCATACACCTTGTAGCTATGACTTCTTAACCCCATTCCATTAAAATACTCTAACCAAATTATTGGTCAGTGCATTATTATTATGGACATATAGGCCATAGCACATTAGCATAAAGTGTTTGTTAGCTTCAATTCAGAGACATTGTGCAAGTTGTTCTCCACTTTCATAGTGTTGTTTATTGTCTGTAACGAATGATACCTAAATGTTTTTCACATTCTTGGGAGTGGTGAATGTTTTGTTTGTTAATATTTTAGGTTACAAATACACTTTTTGGTGTGGAACCTTGGACGGTACCATGGACAGCAAAGACCATAGTGCAGGTGAAGCATTTTCTTCATGTAACTTGGATATTATATAACTGTCATCCTTTAGTTTTGTGTTTTCTGGCTACTAGTTACCATAAATTGCAATTATCGAAGCCAATCCACTTAACAACTCATGCTCAGAATTCCTAGTTTCTGAAATGACTATATAATCTGTGCTGCTTTCATTTCTCCACCATGCCTGTTGCCATTCCCTTTTGGTTAGAGTAATACTATCTCTGCCTACTGGGCTGAATTTCTTGTCAGAGAGGCACTCTTTACACGTAGGCATATACTAGGAGTTGTCTACGTGACAGTTCCGGTCCTTTAGTGTTATCGGGGGTTCTAGAGTCCACTTTATAGTCACCTCTAGTTATGTTAAGATGAGAGATATCCTAACAAATGCTGAAGATATCGCTGTAGAAGAGTTGCAGATGACAAATACTTAGACACAATCGATTTTGCTACCACAATTTGTGGGCCCTTACAGAACTTTTTTAAAATAATTTTTGAAACTAAACAGAGTAAACAAGGAGTATAATCTATATATTTAAGGAGTGTGCAGAACTTAATTACATGCATGGAAGATTTTGGATGTAATCAAACTGTTCAGTGGGACAAACATGATGTGATGTCTATGCCTAGTATGGTGATGATTTCATTATGGAAGAGGAGGTAAACACTGAACAGTGGTGTGCTGCGAAGGTGTGTATTGTCATAGTTGTATTTGTTTGAACATGGTGGCTGGAAAATGTGATGGATTTTGATAGTCCTTGGTGGGAGACATGAAAAAATGTGTGCAGTGTGGTGTTGGCTCTGTGGTGGAAAAGATTATGTTGGCTGAGTTAAAGATGGAGTCAGGGGCAGACTAGGCATTTGACTTCTCTGGGGCATGGGGAGTAAACATATGAAGAGAATTTGGTACAATGAATCGTAATTTATAAGGTTAATTGTGTATTCATGATATAAGAACATATTTTGTAGTAAGGATACTAATTTTCAAGGACCAGATAGATTGCAACCAAATGTGCGTAGTTGTAACTGATGGGGATGCCAAATGAACTAGCTACTTTGAATCAAGATGGTGGTTGTTACAGCCAGCTGATAAGTTGGGTTCACTTAGAAATCAAATTATGTGATGAACATAGCAAGATAGTAGTGATGTTCTTGATTGGATTACATGTACCTTTTGGGTAAATGAGTAATTTTTAATGTTACTCTTATACCCAGCATATTTTATAAAGCAATATAGAGTATTGTTGGACGGCTATATTTTGAAAAGCTTTGAAACGTTGTTGAAGGTTTTATTTATTTATTTTTTATCAAGGTTTGGATTACATCTACTTATAAAAATAAAAATAAAAATGGGTTTGGATTACATCTCATTAATCACATCTGTTACTGATGAATAAAGGTTTTGACATTCAAATAATGTTGTCTTGTTGACTTTGAAACTTAAAATTGCACAAGAAAGTAAATGAACAATCACTTTTCTGTTAGGAGCGGTGCATATGAATGGAAAGCAATAATCAGAACAGGAGAGAGTAAGACTTTTTTGTGCTGCAGGTTATGCTTCTCTGGATTGCCTCATTCTGGTTTGTAGGATCTTGGATAGTTCCATTCTTAGCCCACACATCAGGGTTTAGAAAGGAATCCTTGACATACAGAGGGCAAGCCTTGTATAGCCTCTTGACCGATGTGGCTGAAGGTCTTGCTGGGATAGCAATCCTGCATCGCTGCCTCAGAAGGTTTCATCCCCTACCATCCGGCTGGTTCAAGTTCAGCCTTGAAGGGAAGTGGCAATTTCATGTTGGTTTGGGTTGCCTCATGTTTCCCGTTGTCAACCGACTTTCACAGGTCAACCTAAATTTGTTTCCCATCCTTCCCTCCACGCCTGTCACTGTCTCTAGTGTTGAGCAATCAATCGTGTCACGAGACCCTGTGGCAATGGCCCTCTATGCAGTGGTAGTTTCAGTTTGTGCGCCCATTTGGGAGGAGATTGTTTTCCGTGGATTCCTTCTTCCTTCCTTGACAAAGTACATGCCGGTATGGTGCTCGATTTTAGTGAGTTCAGTAGTTTTTGCCTTGGCACATTTCAATATGCAAAGGATGCTACCGCTTGTATTTCTTGGGGTGGTGATGGGTGCTGTCTTTGCAAGGTCAAGAAACCTTTTACCATCCATGTTGTTGCATAGTTTGTGGAATGCTTTTGTTTTCTTAGATCTCATGAAATAGTATTGTTCTGTACTTTTATTTTTCTTGAACCAATTTTCAATTTCCATTGCTTTTCCCACCGGATACAATCATCTATATTTGTTCAATGCTGGTAACCCTCCTCTGGTTTTATCAAAATTTTACTGCTGCTAGCAACTATTGGGTAGTTGCAGCTGTTTTAACTAAGCAAGAATTGTGCACGCTCGACAAATGCAGGGCTTTGGACCCACGTGGCACATCTTTATTCACTACAACGGCCATCATTTAATAACTATGACCGATCCTCTCCATTTCATAGCTAAGATTTTATTGCTTTTAACAGTGTACATGATGCTACGCCATTAAAAAAAATTTTAAATGGCATGATGACATATATTCATCATGTGGCAACATATACACTTTTAAATCTGTGAAATTAAATCTTGGCTATGAAATGACTTCTCCATATTTCACTTGAAATGGTCCTATTAGATGTGATACACTTTGATTTTTGATGGACATCTTATAAAGGGTTATGATAGTAACAATCTTTTGCAATTAACAGTATTCGTTTGTCTCTTTGTCATTATATAGTCATCCATGCAAATTGCAACTGTTGCTATACTTTTGAAAAATCCTGGCACACTGCAATCTTCTTTTCTTTTTTCATGAATAAGAATCTATCAAACTCAAAAGAAACCCAAAAAAAATACAAGGCAGGAGCAGCTGAACAGGCAGCCCGAAAACCCAAACAAAGGGTGCCAAAACCACACTCAACTCAAAGCAAACAATTAGTCTTGACTATAGAACGACAGGAAGGGCTAATATTCTATTAACATCCCCAGATAGCGGCCCCCCATGCAATTATTTTTATTGTTCATGAATTGTTGCACAGAAAACATGGTGATTTGAATAAGCATTATTGACTACTGTGTGCAGGGTTTAGGGTCACATTGGCGTCAACAGAGTTAGCCTTGAAGGTTATTTCTTGGTGTTTTACCTGATTGATTTGAACTTCTGAATTGTGATAAAAAACTCTGCAGAACGAAAAAAACATTCTTTTTCTTGTATGGAACTGCATTTATGAGTGTTTGGATTCTCTTATTGTCTTGAAGGGGCACATGAGGGGGGACCAATTGATTTCAAGTCACTCTCTATTTCTGGCTTTTGTCCCGAAAAACATGGTCAATGTTTCATTTCTTTCACCGACAACCACCCGGACCCTTGTCTGCTAAAGATAATTGTTTGTAAATACTATAATTAGTCCAATTGTGAATGAAAAGGACGTACCTTTCTCAAACATTTAAACTTTTGAGGAGATTCCAACTAAACGCCACCAACTGTTAGTGGATGGAAAAGCCTGAAATTTCCTTACCAATAACTTTCTGATATTTTCTCATTCCATTTCTTTTCCTGCTTTTTGATATATATATCTTTAACTCATTCAAGGACAATAATGTAGCTACGTATTACAATGGAAATCATTTGATTTTATCTATTGAAAAATACTATTTTGTATTCTTTCAGTATACTAATGTAACATGCTTCTATTATTGATTTTTTCTTTTTTCTTTTTAATTAAGATTGATCTAAGGGTAAATTAAGCATGTCACGTCAGTTTAAGTATATTGAAAGAATGCAAAATAACATTTCTCTTATCCATTTAGGTATTGAACAATAGGATTTATGTCTAGTGTCTTCTTGTGCATTTGTTCTCATGTCGTAATGGGAGGACTCGGAGAATTGTTGTCTAAATTTACCTATTTTTAGATCTTTGTCAAATGTTAATGTTATTATGAGGCTCAAACTTTCTTTTCTTTTGTAACTTTTTTTTTGGTCAGGCATGAACTATCTTATTTTTCATTTCTTCAGCTCTTTCCTGGTTTTTATTACAAAAAAAAAAAAAAAAAAAAACATACTTGATTGGAAATGTCATGTATGCATGGACGAATAAAATTGGCCCTGCTGACCTCTTTCAATGGTCGAAATGAAAGTTGTCCTTGCAGCCACCTGTAGGCTCTCAAGTCCATGTATAAGGCTTTTATTGTACCAAAGAATAAGTGGCCTACACTGTTTTGATGCATGTGTCGATTTTGGCCTAGGGTTGACAATTTTCAATACAATCTGCAAACTCGATACAAACTCAATATGAAATTATGGTTGCGAGGTTTAACTCATTTAATTAAATGGGTTGAATTAGAATTAACTTATATAGTCTTATACATATGTTTTGAGCAATAAAAAATCGTGCCATAGAAAATTTAATTCATAGTCCTATACACTTGTGAGGTGATGAGTGACCTACTTTTAAGTTTTTAACCTTTGTAACATTCATTTTTTGTTTTCTGTTTTTTATTTTTTATTTTATTTTTTAAATAGTACATATTATTTTATCCAGAGCACCAATCGATGATAACATAATGTCAAATATTTTATCGTTTAGCTTTGAGCCTTCTTGTCCTGCAGTGGTTAGGGTGTAAGCATCAGAATGGTGAAATTATCCTCTCAAAATTTGGTACGTACAAAAATAGGATTAAAGAAAATGACAAAAGAGAGCAAGCTAAGCAAGCATCATCACAATTGTGTAGAATATTGCATAGAATATAGGATTACCAGAAAACATTCTGAATTATAAAAACTGATTGTGCTCTCTTTATTCTTGTCTTTAGAGCAGCTTGGGACAATTAATGCAGCATGCATGAACCTGCATACAATGAACAATGATTCTCCTACAATTACTTTCCTCTTATGGAGTATACTTTTTTTTATAAGAATTCAAAAGGGCAAGACTTACTTCTGCTTATTCTATATTTGAATTTCTAAAGGCGGGCTTGGAGTTAATTAAAAAAGTGGAGCAATATGCATGAACCTGATTCTTTTCTCTTTTTTAGTTACTTCTGATTGGTTGGAGATAAATTTACAGGTGGATCAACTCTAACACCCCACTACTAATTTAAACATAACTATATACAAGTCTAACTCTCACAACATGAAAAATAACTACACCATTGATCAATTAGCTAAAAGCCTACCACATGGCAAGCATTCAGAGCTAGCTCTGCACGCTTTTTTATTTAGTTATTTTGAAAAACGAGAGACTGACTTAAGCATCAGAGTGTTTTCGATTCCTAAGAGATTAACGGATTTTCGGTTACCATTTTCTCTATTCTGTATGTGGTTCATTGTCGGTCCAGACTTCCAAAAGTCTGCTTGAACATGATTGATTGTGAATAAAATAAATTTGTTAAAGAGAAACCATCTTCTTTGCGAAGGTATAAAGAAAAGAATGATGGGAAGAAAGAAGGTGGGGTAAACTAGTGATGCAACAGTACATTATGGGTCCTGATGGGGCTCACATTTCTGTTTCTTTTCTCTTTTTCTCTTTTACAATTATTGAAATTCCTTCTCTTTTCGGACAACCACACAAGCAATTTCTTTGGAGAAACTATTACGATATAATGGTGTATATATATATGCATCAGTAGGGGGGCCTCTGCTTGTTATTAGCCTATTATCTCACCTCTGCATTTTCCCCTGTAAACACATATACTGTTTGTTCTTTCTCCTCCTTCGTATTTCCCTTTCCCTACATACCTAGGCTTAATAGAGTGACATTCATGGAAGCTTCACACCCTCTTTCAATTGAAAGCTTTTCATACAGTTGGTTAGTGAACCTAAAACCATCTCTAGAAAGCCTAGAGAACTCCTGCAGGGCCTCACTTGACGCGTCCGATGAAGCTTCATTCATCGAGATGGATCCAAGAATGACACCCTCCAAGAGATTCTTCAGAAACTCTCAGGATTTCAAATTTGACTTCCCTGCTGCTGCTGCACAATCTCCTCTCACTCTTGTTCATGCTGACGAGCTCTTCTCCAATGGCTATGTTATGCCTCTCTTTGTCGACCCTTTGCAGATGGACATGGAGGCATGTTATGATGAGGCCTCAGATTCGAGTAATCCCACCATGCCATCATCCTCTTCCCATGCACCAAAAGTTCTTGTTCCAGATGATAATATCAATCCTTATTGCTCTTCCTCTAGAAGGTGTCGAAGACTATCAAAGCACATCTTTCAAAAGTACTTGGATTTTCTTAGGCCCTTGTTGAGAAGACTAAGAGGAAACAGATCAACGTCCAAGGCTGCAAGTGTTGATAAAAGAGTTCATAAGGTGGTGAAGAACTGGATGTACTCGTCCCAAGCATCTCCAAGGATAAGTGTAGCTTACTCAGTCGATGATTGGCGCAAGTCTTGTGATTCTGAGAGCTCAATTTATGAGGCAGTGCTCCATTGCAAAAGATCCATAGGTATATGCCTCTCTTAATATGAAGGTTATTGCTGTTCTGCAAACATTTTTGTATGTCAATTAACATCTTCTTAGAACTTTTTTACTTTCAGAAAAATTGAATTGAGGGTGTTGTACAAAGCAAAGAAAGGAAGAGAGCAAGAAGGGGAAAGAAATGAAAAGGAGCCATCCAAGAGGGCACATGGAAACAGAGGAAATGTGAGGTGACAAGAGCATCATCAGCCACATGTTCTTTGTCCATTTCCCCTATCTTTCTGGGATGATAATGTAAATTTTTTGTCCTACAAGGGAGTAGAAGCTGTGTAAAGGGTCTGCTATGGAAATTTTGGACTTAAGGGAGGAGGAAAAAGGAAAAGGATACATTGCAATTTTTGTATTTGTCTTTTTCATTATGGGAGGAACACTTCCTATTGCAAAGAATCTGCCTCCCTTATTCCCGTGATGGTTTTATTTAATGATAAAAGTAGACTTACTTAATTCATGGTATATAATATATTATTAGGACTGAATTGAAGGAACACAGTAGTGTTGAAAGGAAAGGCAAGTAAGTTTTGTTTTTTTTTTCTCTGCAAGTGTTTTCATGAGCCAACTGAAAGGAATTCAGCCAGTGACTTGATGTGTATATCAGCATGTTCTGCTTACCAGGTCTTACTTTTCTTTGTTTTATGAAGAATTTGTTCATTAAAATGCTATCAAATTTCAAACTAGTACGAAAATATGATGTCCAAAAGAAGGCCATGTTACTTGAGTCACTGCCACATGGACCTTTTCAGTCCAAAAATGAATTCCCTGCTCAGCTTTTTGAGAGTGGAGGTAATTCGATACACATCCATCATACCATCACTACTTTTGAAAAAGAAATAAGAAAAAACAAATAATATAGTACATTATCCATATTTTATTAAGGGAAGCATATAATACTTTTCAGATAAATTTATCTAGCTAATCAAATATATTGAGCTGATCAAGAATCAAACTCCATTGACCTTTTGTCATTCTTAGTTCAATTAATTTGATAAGTTTTATTTTTCTTATTCATTAATTCACAATCTTAACCTTTTCCCCACCAAAATAAGAAAAGAGAGAGAAATAAAAAAAGTAGTATATAATAATCTTTAACTCTTTGTTCATGCATGATTGTAATACAAGCCCAAGGTGGAATTCATTGTTGAAAATCGGCTTACAAGAGAAGGATACTCAAGAGCTTTTATAAAAATGGCTAAAATTATGCTTAAGTCATATTGAACACTTAAGATTATTAACAACCAACTCTATCGACACTAACCTGATGATAGCCCTAATTTCACTTTTGGTGACTCTACTAGCCTATCAATATTTAATAACTTAACAATATGCTCTCACCAAGTGCTAAGACATTTTAATCCAGCTTATAGGTTGTCTTTTCAATGAGTTGACCCGGACACTAAATGATACAAGGCTCAAGTAGAACTTACCCTTAAAAACTGATTTGCAAGGAAATGGTGCTCAAGAGCTTATATGTACATGGTTAAGAGTTGGCCAAGGGCGGAACTAGCATTTGAAGTTTGGGGGGGCAAAATTAAAAATTCGGGGAGTAAAATTTTAATTTTTAATTTTTTTAAAAAAAATTAAAGGCATTTTTTAAAAATTTTGGGGAAAACATGGCCTTTGGGGGGGGGGGGGGGAAGGGGTGTTGAGGCCCCTTCAAGGGGGGAAACAGATCCTCTCCATTTCGTTTTTATTTAGTGTATTTAGGAGGGTAATATTGTCTTTTTCTTTTGGGAGGTAATTTTTGGACAAATTTGTCCTCCTAAATGCATTAAATGGATACCTCTCCATTTCAAATGAAATGGAGAGGATCCTTTTTCCTCCAAGGGGCCATGTAGTTCCGCCTCTGGTTAAGACTGTACTTAAGCCATGTAAAACACTTATGACGGTAATTGATTGTCAACCCTTTTATTCTTTACATGTAATCTTATTATATATAATCAAAATGAAAGTCTCGCAAAATCTTGAATTCCACCCGTGTGAGATACATGTATATTAATAGTTTTTTTTTTTTTTTCTTTTTTCACTTCAAGTATCAAATAATTTTTTCCTTGTATTATGAAATCCCAGATTTTTAGACCCCAAGTTGTAACTATTTAGAAAATATTTCAATCTTAAATCAGAAGTCAGATTAACAAGGTAAAGTTATCAACTTTAAAATCCAACCACCATAGATATCAATACCAAAATCAAGAGAGCAGTAAAAGAAATCAACACAAAGACATTCCATGTCTCAAAATCAAGAAAACATGTTTTGACACACTATTTTCCAATCACTAAAAACCTAACAGTATCCATGTCTCAAAAGTTGTACTGGGTTCGTTTCTTTTCCTATATCATCTCAGGATTCGAACTGGTGTAAAGAGAAATGATGATCAATAGGCAACGTGCGTGGAAAAATGTTTGATTCCATAGAGCTGCGTATATTTTGGGCCGTGGAACAGCTAGCTGTATATTGTGATTTGTGAGTAATTAGTACCAAACTTGAATGTGATACTTTTAGCACAATAATTGTTCTGGGCTCTAGCAGCGCCCATATCTCTACACCAATACAGTGGCGTCTATTTCTGTCTGCTCAATTATACTTCATCAATACAGGCACATAAATGACTAAATTAATGCCTTTCATACTTGGATTTAACATGTTTTGAAGTCGGAGAATCGGAGATCATCATTGATAATGCTGTCACACCCCAACTAGGCAACAAGTAGAGATATTATGTAGGGGTGGCATTTCGTATTTGCGAGTCGTATCAAAAATTGCTGATGTATATAAAAACTATTTGGGTTTTTTGCTCTGGTCGAGTCCTATCGCTTGCTCTCTGTTATGTTCCTTAGCATTGGTCGAGCAAAGGAACATAATGTTTTCCTGAATCCTAGGCTCCCAAGTCCATTTTCTCGATCCGGATTGGTCGAGCATATATATGGTTCATCATCTTCCAACACTGCAATTGCTTGTCATTCCCATACTGGAAGCTAATTGAAGTTTACTTGGCCAAATTTTAGCCAGTGGAAGTGGAAAGAGAATTGGCTAAGAGTAAGAAGTTTGTCACATGTCAACCAGCAGGATAGGGAGACATGGACAAGATATGCCAGGAGAAATGCCAAAGTTCGATAGCACTGCTTTTTCGTTTCTTTCTACTTCTTTTTGTCTTCCATGATGGATTTTCTGTGCTTAGGATCAAAGGAAGCATAACCAAGAGCACCTTTACAACTTTTTTTTTTCTCTTGCTGCTACATCAATTAGCTTGTAGGGGACCAGAACCTCATACATGTTACTTGTCGCTCCTATTGATCCTTCAGTCATTGTAGCTACTATCAAAACTCTAGCCAAGTCATAACTTTTGCT